>NC_134402.1:168254475-168571261 GCF_038048845.1 Mixophyes fleayi
TGTGCATACTAACTAGTAGTATTATCAGTGTAATTTGTGAGTCCTTTTCTGTCTGAAACACACAAGATCTATTTTTCAGAGCAGAATGGAAGAAGGCATACCACCTTTAGTAATAATAATTCTATATCTATAAAGTACCTTACTCTCAATAGGACACAAATCAATTTACATTGTTGCAGAGGGTGAGGCAGCCACCTAGATGATTGCTTATCTGCTATTCAGGGAATCATTGACATCAGTCCCTGCCCCATCCTATCTTTTTCGGAGATCATTTAACTTATCAATATGTTTTTGGACTGTGAAGAGGATAATGTCGAAGTCAGCAAATTGGATAAAGTCATTTCAATTAAAATCCAGCAAACTTGGTTGTCTTTGTTTGAAAAGATGCGTACGGCATGCTACGGCGTGAAAGGGCACGCTACTGCGTGGAAGGGCGTACGAAGCTGCAACACGTGGCAACAACAGTATTTAGCCTTTTACATACTTTCGCACAAACACGCACACTTGTAAAATAGTACACATTAATGGTAGTTATAGCACATAGATATTTATGTCGAAATATAGTAGAGTTTATGTGTAATAGTATAAGTTATGTGCATATCAGTAAAACATATGGTACACTTTAAAGGAATCTAGTCATGTGTGGTATCATACTAATCCTCTTCGCATTTGCAACTGCCCGGTTCACTCTGCGAAGGAATCGCAGAGTGCATACGCAAGTTATTAATGTTAAGGAATTATGGACTATTATAATAAGTAATCTTGGCGGGAAGATCAGAGCTCATCCCCTGGAGAGATGACCCCCTCCTTTGGATTCCTGAGCTTAAACTAGCCTATGATCTGCTTCCCTCTGGACCCTCCTGATGCCTGGAGCAATAGAAGCAAGTCACACCTTTGCATTGTTTTACTGTATCTCTGTTTGCATATAAGCAGCAGCTCCTCATCTAGTGTTCAGTCACCTAGACCACAGACTTCAGGACTGAATGACTGTTCACTGGATCCAGCTCCTGCGATAAGTAACGGCTGTACTTACTATTATTTTGCTTGAATTATTCTGCTACTTTTTGAGAATAAATCTTTGTGCGTTGGAAACACAAATCGAGATTCGACAATCGTTATTGGATAGCGACAAAACGCTCATAACAATTTGGGGTTTGCAGCGGAGGTTTCGTCACCGGATGATACGCAAGACCAACGGATTTCGGTTGCGCAACAAAGGGTGGAGACACGTCATATACGGGTAAGAACGCAATGTGTTCAAAACCTGAATTTTGCTCTGTGTTGTGAAACCGAATGTCCGTTTTGCATAATCTGAAGGTGCGCTAACTAGAATCAAGGGACAAAGAGAAAACTGTTTCTTTTTCTGTCATATTGCGTTTTGATATATTGTATTGCATAGCGTATGTGTACTTCCTGCTGTGCGTACGCAAACTTCCGGTAGATTTGCCACGTGGTTAAACAATCGTTTTGATAGTTATTATATGTGCATACTATAATTACTTGTGAAAGCCTCTGGGACATTATTACTATTCTTGGGAACTTTCAATTTTCTGCGCAGAAAAGGTGTATAGTGTGCGATTTTGTAACGTAGATACACTGTTTATTGTTGAGGTGCTCAGTTGCTGTCTGACGAGGCAGGCTGCCCAACTGAAGGACGGTATACAGGGCAGGTATACCGAATGCGAAAACCGGGTTTTCGCAAAGCGCTACCAATAGATCGCAAGGTTTGCTAATAATTAGTATTGGTAGGCAGTGCGATCCAATCGCACCGTTAGTGCGAATTGGTGAAGCAGCTAGGAGGAATTATACTGGAAAGGCAGGTTGATTGTATTAACTTGCGCTCCCAGCGATAATAAACTCAGCAGATTTTTGTGGTTGAGCCAGGGTATCGAGGAGCTGATAGCCCTTGGGGCCCACAGTGATATTTCTGTATTAGGGATCCTCGCCAGGGGCGAGAAAAGCGAGTGAACGCGGCTAAAGGAAATACGTTCACCGAGCATTATAGATCTCTAGCGGTGAGTATAGCAACAGAGTTGAAATTATTTAGTGGAAAGAACAGAGCATTGCGGTGTGTCTGTATTTCACATTTGGCCGGAAGGAACAGAGCATTGCGGTGTGTCTGTGTTCCGGGTAGAAAGTATATTGTGCAACATGGGTGCTAGGCATACGCTAGAGATTGCCAATTTACTGCCTAAGGAAGGTCTTATTGAGTCAGTGAGATTTCTCATGTGTGCAAAATATGGTGCATACGCAACTGTGTATTGTGACACGTGGGTCGAAATGACCAAAGATTGTGATAGGCCTTTCCCAACAACAGGGAGTTTTAATGCAGAGGTACTAAATACCGTAAAAGATAAAGTACGGTTGATTAAGTCAACGAAAGTGAGAATTGCACATAATCATTGTTTAAAATTGTGGCAAATGGAAGGTAACACGTGGCAGAGCAGCGAACGCACAGCGGAAGTGAGTGTAAGGAAAAACACGTGTTCAGCGGAAGTAAGCGTACCGGAAACAAGCATTCCGGAAGTGTGCGTTGCAAAGCGTGGCGAACTGAGCGCAAACACGCCCCCGATAAATTCGGTCGGGGTGGGAAGTACAGCCAATACCAAAAATTTAAAAACTGTAACTAGTAAGTTGTATGTTGTTTTAAGTAACGTTAAAAGTAATGTTTCAGGACAAAGAAGAGGAACGGTCCCACCAGCAGGGGCAGCTGCTGAAAGTGGTGAGAATAATGAAAAGGTTAACACAGGGGGAGACATCCATTGTACTGCAGCAGCGATTTCAGCAACTAGTTTCAGTGATTTGGTAGACTTACATCCTGTCTGCACAGCAGCAGTTCCCAATGGGAAAGCAGACAGGAATAGTGATGTTCCCTTAAAACATGTAGCAAAGCATGATCCATGCACTAGGTCTGAAACATTTTCAATTTTGTCTGATTTCCCTGATCCTAGGAAAGATTTGACCAAATGTCAGCAGTTTATTAGATATTATGGTAATGTGTATGAGCCAACTAATAAAGATTGGCGAGTATTATTGAAGGCCTGTCTTCCTCTCAATACTGATATACAAAAGTTCATTAATGATTGTATGTTGGAGGAGGATGAATCCTTAACCGAGGATGATAATCAGGACAATATTAGAAATATAATCACACAGTTGGCCATATATTTCCCAGTGATAGTGGACTGGAGTAAAATTTTTAGTATCCAGCAAAAAGATAGTGAAAATGCAACAGACTACTTTTGCAGGGCTCTGATGGAGATGGTCAAATATACTGGGGTACCAGACATAAAAGATAATGAAGATTACAGAGAGGTTGCTGTTCACGTTCTAATGGATGGACTCAGGGAAAACTTGAAAAAAAGGGTGCAAACTTCATTACCATACTGGAGAGGAAGTACTGTAAGTGTTCTCAGGGAGTCAGCTATAGAACATGATAGTAAGTATCCCAGCACTAGAGGGACTGCACACACGACCACCAGCATACAACCCACATAATAAGAAACATAGAAAAATCAGGTGTTTTAAGTGTAACGAAGAAGGCCATTTCGCAAGAGATTGTAAAAAAGAAGAGAAACAACATGAGATGAGAAAGTGTTTTAGATGCACTAAAATGGGACACCAAGCACAGGACTGTACAATGACAAGAGCGGAAGCAAAGAGACTTGGCCCATCTAAGGGGGAATCACATAGACACCCACAGAGACGGCGCACACAAGTCTCGGAGATTTCTCAACAGTTTCCTGTGCACCTCATAGCAGCTAATTCCTGGGGGGAGAAATATAGCCGACTCTAGAGTTAATCTGTGGTGAGCATTAAGGTGCAAAATGTAGAAAGAAACTTATTTTTTTAAAAGTAATCTTTGTTGATTTTGTTTGTTTGTTTTATGTTGTCACATGTTTGTTTTTCTAAATCACTAGCCGACGGCAAATAATAGAAATGTTTGTTTTGTTTGCTGTTTTAAGATAACTATCTTGTTTTTCTTTTCACAGATAAAGGGGACACAAAAGAAGTATAGACAAGTGTTTAAAAGGGGTGAGATAGAGAAATAGAAGAATTACTCTTGAAAGACTAATTAACAATAGACAATTGGAACACTCTTTTGTTTTAGGCTGCAGTGACTCATGATAATTTGTTTGGCTGAGAATCATTATCCAACAATGAAGTATGTACATACTTTGCTCCAAAATATCGTTTTATGTATTTCAGAGAAAATATGAGTCACTAAGAGTACATTTTTACATTTCTCTATTATAAGTTAGAAAAGTCCGTTGAAAAGGTATGTAGTCAATGAGATACCAAGTTCTTACTGAACAAATGACGGACGACACTGGATTGCACGGTTAAGACCCCCTAGTCAAGTATGGGGAGGGGTCATAGTTAGCAAATAGCTAAGGGGAACAGTGGAATGAATACAGCCATTTCCCCATAGAGTCAGAGTCCAATCCAGCTGTCATTTTGTTGTAAAAAAAATCTCCCTTTCTACATGTATGTTTGTATTCAAACCTTTGTATTCCCATCATTCATTGCTTTCCTATTTCTCATTCTTTACACAAACGCTAGTCTCTCCCCCTACCTCTCTCTCTCTCTCTCTCTCTCTCTCCCCCCCTACCTCTCTCTCTCTATCTCTCTCTCTCCCTCTCTCTACCTCTCTCTCTCTCTCTCTCTATCCCTCTCTCTCTCTCTCTCTCTGGTAGAGATAAAATCAGACACAGTCTCAACAATGTGGCTAAAACATATTTTTATGTTTTTACATAAGACAAATTCAGAGATACACACACTAGATTGACATGAGTTACAGAAACAGTCAGGGGTTTTGTTTTCAGGTGTATAGAAAATGCTGATTTTAAGCAGAAAGGTTCTATTGTGGAAATACGATTCATGTGTTATAGATTGCATATCTGTTTTGTTTTTTTTTGTTTTGGCTCGTGCCTCCTGTACAAAAATGTGCCTTTATATGGATGCACAAAGGGTGGGCAGGACAGGAGGACAGAAGAATGCTAGAGGTGAGGCATACAGATATGCATCTCTGTATAGAACATTGGAGTAGGATTTTTACCACAAGATACGACATAATGTGAAACCCTAGAAAATGTAGAATTTTCATGTTTTATATTTTTTCACTGTTAGACAGACATGTACTGGATACTGTTATATTTGAAGAAAGTGTTATAGAAAGAGACCCCGTTGCCTTTCCCACTTAGTCAAGTAGCTGAATATGAGGTACTGAGAGTGACATGTGAGTTGGCAGAGGGAAAATCGATTGATATACATTGGTCTTTAGCATTTTTCTAGTCTAGAGGGCGATGTTGAGGTGACGGAGAAATCGTTTTATAGCAATAACAGCACATGATTAGGACACTACATAGAGGACTTTATACAGTGACACAGTTACCAACTGAAGTAGCTGCTAGTAAAGTCCACACTTACACGCACAACCATACAGGGCTGTCACACCAGGGAGAACATAGCTGTCAAATAGACAGCAGGGTTTTATGTGACAGCTAACAAATCTATGTTTTGTTTTGTTCTTTGTTGTATTGTTTTAGTTTTAAAAAGGTGAACACACACACACATGCACGCATACACATATTGGTTAATATAGGAAGATTTGTGTTACCCGAGGGATAAACTGTCTGGAAGGCGAAGAGATGTGGTGAGGAGTCTGGTGGACTCTGGAGAGATGGACAAGGTAGACCAATAGAGCCATTCCATATCCCTCCTGCTGATGGGTTTTCCTCCAGGTAAAACAAATACACGTCATCCAATTACCACCATGCAGGATCCTCAAGTATACTCAGGTGTACCAATGAAAAATGTCTGGGTAGAGGTGTATTGAAATGTGTCTAATATATTACTGTATCATACTCAAAGCTTTTGTTATTTAATGTGATAGTCCTAGAGTTATAATAGATGATAGGGGTATTCATGTTATTGATAATAGATGTATAATGTATGAGTAGTGGTAACAAATCACATACTTTCAGTTAGCTATAAACCAGTGTGAACATAAAGTAGTGGTACTCGGTAGAATGAATTGAATAGAATAAGAGTTTGAACTTGATTGAAGTGCCACTAGTCCTTTCCCGCTACCAAGAGATCACCCCTGGGCAGACTCCTAACCTGTCAGTTTTTGAAATGTTCTTGACCCCTCGTGAGATGAGATTGTAACTGGGAGGCTAGGTTAGACCTTGAGAGAAGGTAAATAGTGAGACAGCAACCGAGAACGTCCAAAACACTGTTTCCTGAAAGGTCACACTAACTGTCAGGATGTTGGATCAGGAGAGTAAGTAGTGGAGCAGAAATTTCTTAAGCTTAGGTTATTTGCCAGACAGGTACCTGGTGTAGGCTACTAGCCTCACGGCTTCAAGGGTAGCAGAGACACACTGGTGCCCATACCACCCACTGCAGAGGGGCCAACACTCAGAGAAGGGTCCAAGGGCACTCATGAGTCTGTACTGGAAGGCCTCGAATGCAGTTAGTAGCACCTGAGCCAAAGGCTAAGACTGTTGTCCAGCATGAAGTTGTAGTTTTTCCTGTTTTGTGTTCCCTCATTGCATTTTCTTCTCAGGGCGGTTAATTCTTTCGATTATTAGCAGGTGACAAAGACTGGTTCAGGTAATGATAAGGAGGTATTGGGGAGGAAGAAGTTAGTAGCATAATCAGTCCAGTCAATTACTCTATTCAATTCAGGGGTAAAGGAAAATTTAGAAACTTTGGAGCTTGGAGAAAGTGCGAGGGGCTATTGTCTGAGTAGCATTACGTCCGTAAGTACGGCGACCCCATAGTTAAAAAGAGATACACCCAGCGATGCCAGTCCAGTAATATCCGGACTCGAGCAGGCATCCTTGAGAATGATTATCATTCTTGGGAGGGTAAGGTTTTAGACCAAACAAAGTGCTGGGCGTGCTCACACGTGCCTCAGTGATTATATCAAGTAGGATTAGTTCTCTTTCCACTAAATATTCTTGAGGTACCCGAACTATAGGCGGGAGGTCACTAAGGGAAAAAGTAGGACACCTAGGTCCCTTAGTCTGTAGTCTCCCAATGCTTTGCAAGCCGATCACTGTTAAATCTGAGTATTGAGAGACTGGGAAGAACGAACAGACAATAGCCCGCCCACAAGTGTTGATGAAAAGAACTGGTGACATTATTAGATGTGTGTATATTAACGCAAGCTGAAGGAGATTGCATATGACATTATTGATAGACATAGGATGATGCTATTGATGAACATGAAGTGTTTAAATGTATTCTGAGCTTAAAGACATGCGTTGGACAGAAGAACCTGTTAAACTTGAAGAACTATAGTAAAGAATTCTGTATAGCTGATACACGTTCTACTGTACCTTGTACCTTTCCAAATAATGTATTAAGTGTTTTATTGCACCCTTGAAGGGCATACAAAAGGTTATCTCCAAGCTCCAGAAAGGTACGGTTTATAGTAAAAGAAGAAGTCGTTTAGAGGATTAAGACTCTGTCTTATGATAACTTGTTTAGATCTACAAACAGCGTGGACATACACCAAGGGGGATTTGTATTACATAACAATGAAACGTGGTACTGAGATCCTGCTTATAACATCTTTAAGGTGATAGTTTATTGTACTATCAAAGGGTGGACTGTCAAAGTCGTATAATTGGATGAACGAAAGTATATCGTTTTAATATTGGTTTGCCGTGCATATTGCGAAGCGTTCGCCATGTGTTACGTGACGTGGTGCGTTCGCACGGTAAAATACGCACGCACACACTCGCATTACAACAGTTAGTTATTTATATAATTTCATATTGGTTCTGTTACACTATAATTCAGGAGCAGATAGTATTCGGTTTATTATTAGTCTATATGTATATATATATATATATAGATATATATATATATATATATATATATATATATATATTGATTATATGTACATTGTAGTGTTATTAAAGGTTTAGGTAATAGGAAAGGTGTCATGCCTGATATCATATTGAAGCCCTAATCATCAGCAGCTGTCCGGTGCAGTCGGCGAAGAGATCGCACATTGCATACTTTAGTTATTGATATTAGAGAGTAAAACCTTTGTATGATACTGGCTATGAAAAGGAGCAGACCCCCTGGAGAGAAGACCCCCACCTTTGGATTCCTTAGATTGAATCAACCTATTACCTGTCTGGCCTGGACCCACCCAACGTCTGGACCTATAGAAACAATCTACGTCATCTCTATTGTTCACAATGAAACACTGACTGTATATATATTAGCTGCATCTCACTGGGGCCTCAGTCAACTCTGACACAATATTCTATACAGAATATTGTCCATCGGGTCCCGTGGTTGCGCAGCGTGCGCAAGCGATTGCAGCGGTATGTATGTATTATCTTTTGGTATTGGCTGTGCTGTACTGTACTTTATCATGATATAATAATGTATTGAATTGTTGACTATTTACATCTGTTAAAAATAAATCACTTTGTGCTTTGGACACACATTCAATTGATTGGGCAATGCTTACTTTAAAACGATAGAATTACTTTAATAGGCCATACAACACATGACTCTGCCACAGAGACAGAAGCAGATTCGTACTTTCCAGGGGATGTGTGGATACTGTAGATCCTGGATCCCAGGTTTTTCTATTCTGGCATTACCATTGCAGGAACTAGTCTCTTCCTCGAAACCAGAACGTGTCATACACACAGAAAAGTCAGAGCAAGCATTCTTTAATCTTAAAGATAGTCTGACTAGAGCAACTGCATTGGGAATACCTGATTATGAAAAACCTTTTGAGCTATACTGTACGGAAGCTGATGGTTGTGCAGCAGGTGTCCTCACACAGAAACATGGTGACGCTAGCAGACCGGTAGCATACTACAGTGCACAATTGGACACTGTGGCTAGATCACTCCCAACATGTCTCAGAAGCAGAGCAGCAACGACTCTTCTGTTAAGTAAGAGCGAGGACGTAGTATTAGGACATAATTCAACTGTCTATACGCCCCATGCTGTATCAGCTCTGTTAAATTCAGCCCAAACCAGACATGTTTCTTCAGCTAGATTCACAAAGTGGGAACTAGCCCTGATGGCACCCTCAAACATCACCATCAAACGATGTAGCACCTTAAATCCAGCTACATACCTTCCATATGTGTCTCTAGAGACACAAAGAGTGGGAGGTGAGGAGAACCTGGTTGATGATGAGTTAGGCAAGAGTACTGACACGCATGATTGTATGGAACACCTGAACCAGACCTTTACTGCAAGGCCCGACATATGTGACACCCCCTTAGTAAATGTAGATTTTACGTTTTATACAGACGGGAGTTGTCATAGACAGACATAGACGGGAGAGCTATGTCCTGGTTACGCTGTGGTAGACGATCAGGATGTGGTAGAAGCTGAACCCCTTGGCCCACCTCACTCAGCCCAAGTGGTGGAACTAGTAGCATTAAGGAGAGCTTGTGAGTTGGCAGAAGGTAAATCAGCCAATATATATACTGACTCTAGGTACGCCTTCAGGATAGTGCACGATTTTGGGGCCCTTTGGCGTCTTAGAAACTTTACGACAGCAGCAGGTACGCCAGTGGCACACTCACAACACATAAAAGGAATTCTGACAGCGATACAGTTACCCAGAACAGTAGCCGTCATAAAGTGCAAAGCCCATACCTTTGAAGAAGACCCAGTGTCATTGGGCAACAACAGGGCACACGAAGCTGCTAAATGGGCAGCAGGGCAACCTATGACTGTATCGACCGAGACTATGATGGTTTTTCAGACATTAGACATGCAGAAATTAATTGAAATGCAAGATTTGTGTTCCCTGCAGGAAAAGGTGGTCTGGAAGGTGAAGGGATGTGGTCAAGAGTCCTCAGGACTCTGGAGGGATGGACAAGGTAAGCCTGTAGCTCCCCGAACATACTATCCAAGCCTGGCTAATGCAGCACACGGTCTGACTCACCTGGGTAAAGAAGGTATGTGCAAACTGGTGAGAGCATACTGGTGTGCTCCTGGATTTTCCTCTCAGGCTGGTAAAAAAGCAATGTCATGTCTTACTTGTTTGAGAAAAAATGTTGGGAAAACTATTCCAACTGAGCCATTCCACATCCCTCCTACAGACGGACCTTTTCAGGTAATACAAATTGACTATATCCAATTACCACCGTGCAGGAATCTAAAGTATGTATTAGTATGTATTGATGTGTTTTCCATTTGGGTAGAAGCATATTCAGCAGCCACTAATACTGCTGTGTTCACTGCCAAGAAAATTGTACAAGAACTTGCGTGTAGGTTCGGTATCCCTAGAATCATTGAAAGTGATAGGGGTACCCACTTTACTGGTGATATCTTCCAGAATATGTGTAAGCTCATGGGAATCAGTAGCAGACTTCACACCCTTTACCGACCACAAGCCAGTGGTAAGGTGGAAAGAGTAAATGGTACTATAAAGAACAAGAGTCACTCACCGGACTGTGAGTGCCATTTCTCCTGTGTTCAGGAACCGTGGCCGTCCGCCATCCTGAGGGTCTGCGCATGTGCAGCCTTTATCAAACCTTCAGTACCTGTTGCTTTTAATTGATTGGGTGATCAGGCAACCCTCCCTATTTAAACCACCTGTGATCGTTGCCTGGTTGCCTGATCTTGGAGTCTCATTCCCGATGAGCCTCTGAAGGTGTTCCTGTGTTTCCTCGTGTATTCAGCTCCAGCTGATTCCTGTTTACTGCTATTGTGGTTTCCAGACCACTTCTACTCTCCTGTGTTCATCGTGCCTGCACTCAGCTGATTCCTATCTGCTACTACTACCGGACTCCAGTTCGTCTTAACTCTCCTGTATTCAGCGTGTCTGCTCTCCGCTGCCTCCGTTACTACTACAGGGTTCCAGACCGTCTCTACTCTCCTGTGTTCAGCGTGTCTGCTCTCCGCTGCCTCCGTTACTACTACAGGGTTCCAGACCGTCTCTACTCTCCCGTGTTCAGCGTGCCTTCTCTCCGCTGCCTCCACCACTACTGCTGGATTCCAGACAGCCTCAACTCTCCCGTGTTCGTCATGTTTCCAGTTTCACTTACTACTGCTTCCTGAGTATTGCTTCGTTGATTCTGGATTACCTGCCGTGCGCTGCACCAACCTGATTACCACTTCCACCCTCCAGTGGTCTCTCCTCCTGCCGGCCTTCAGCCGTTCAGGTATCCCTGCACGTCTCTCTGACAGCCTGCTCTCCTGAACCGCGGTATGCATACTTTCCATTGACTTTGCTTTTGTATTGCATATCCATCTGGACTGAGTTGTGTTCTTCTCCGGAGCCTCCTATCCACTGAAGCTATTGTTACCATTGACTTTGTTTCCTATTGCCTGGATAGCTATTGTGACTTTGTATACTTCAAGCAGTGCTTGTCAGTTATCGTTGTATTGTGGATATCATCGTGGGATCCAGTTCTGTGTGCCCTGTGTATACTCTGCTTTACATTCATCTCCTCGTGCCCCTCCTCACATATATATAGCAGTGGTACAACTTGCTATACACAGACCACTGACTTCCCCGTTACCTACTTTCACCTGGATTCCATTCCTTCACTATAGACAGTGGTACAACTTGCTATACGCAGACCGCTGACTCTCACTACCTCCTCGCTACTCCTGGACATTCCTCCTCCCTATAGCAGTGGTACAACTTGCTACACGCAGACCACTGACTTTCCTCACATTTCCTTGTCCATCTGGTTCCTCGTGTACATTCATCTACTCATTACCAGTTGCTGCTAGTCATAGACTTTCCTCGAGCATTCTCTCACCATCTGCTGTTTCTCCTGTTCCGTTGTCACCCTGCTACCAGAGAACCATAGTACCAACTATATTACTCTGGTAAGTCCATCATCTGGTGATATCCTGGGCAAAGACTCCTAGTGCCCGTGACAACAAGCTTGATAAGATAATGTCTGAAACTGGGTTGGCATGGCCTGAAGTTTTGCCACTAGTCCTCCATAGCATTCGAACCACTCCTAGACCTCCTCTTAATCTGTCCCCCTTTGAGATACTGTTTGGACGACAACCTCATTTGATCGTGAGTCCGCAAGACGACTTAAAGTGTAATAATGAAGTGACTGTGCAATATCTTATAAAAATGAGCCGACAGCTGAAACAACAACAACAAAAACTCAAAATGCTGTCACCTGGTATGCCAGAAACTAATTGTCATGATGTTGAACCTGGGGACTATGTTATGATCCGCAATTTCTTACGTTCAGGTTGTTTAACAGACCGTTGGGAAGGCCCGTACCAAGTGCTGCTGACCAGTACTACATCACTGAAGGTTGCAGAGAGAGACCCTTGGGTCCATTCCACCCACTGCAGGAGAGTCAATAACCCGGAGAAAGTGCGAGATAAAACTGAGACCGACGACATAGATCTGTCACTCGTAAATCTGTTCCAGGAGACCTAAGGCCCGCAGTCAAGACACCTGAGCCAGAGACGTTGCATCAGAACTATCTTTCCAGCTATGGAGTGGTGGTTTTTCTTTTTCTTTTGTTCCAGAAGTTTACTTGTTTTTACTTTTTCAAGGACATTTTATTTTTGTGAAGGAGGATGGGGGACAGAGGAAGGTTCTGGCAGTGATACGGATGAAATGAAAATCGAGGAAAAGTTATTAGAATGCCCAGAGCAGTCCATTATTAAGCTTGGTCCAGGGGTTATGAAAAGGTCTGCTAGCTCGGGAACTCGGAGACAGTGTGAGGGGCTATTGTCTGATGAGTATTGTATCTGCAAGTTCTGTGACTCCCTAGTTGAAGAGGGATGCATCCAGCGATGTCAGTCCACCAGTAATCTGAATGTGGGCGGGCATCCTTTGGAGGATTATCACTCCCTGGTGAGTAAGGTGCTAAACCAAACTGAGTGCTGGGTGTGCTCTCACGTGCTGCAGGGGAAGCATAACATAGGACCGTGACAAGAGAAATTTGATTCCTGGTGAGGAACCCATAGCTACAAAATTGATTAGTGAAACCGCGGGTTTCCAAGTTATGGTTGCTCTAGATCTCACCAGGACTGCTCGGGGAACGTTAAACTTTAAATATATCCAAGACCTAGCTAAATTAATAGACAATACCACCGAGATGTATGATGACACTTTCAGGTATACTGGAAGGGAGCTACAAGCGTACAAGAAGGAGTTGGTGCAACATAGACTGGTACTAAATTATCTCACCTCTTTTACTGGTGGGTACTGTGTGACACTGGCCACCCAGTTCGGTGTAAAATGTTGCACGTACATCACCAATAATACGGATGACCCTAAGGAGGTTATAGACCGGAAGATGGATGAAATTCTGCAACTGAAATGGGAATTTTGAAGGAACCATGATTCTTCGTTATATGAGGTCAGGGAAAAGGTGGCAGGTTGGTTCTCGTGGTTGAACCCTGTGAAATGGTTCTCCGGTCTGGTCATGTTGATGGAAGTCACAAATTAGGGCGTATAACCAAACATAAGAAGGTATCCATTGGAAAAGTCTCTATAGATAATTATAAGAATGTCATCCATGCGGACACATGTCTCGATCAAATGAAGACACTGGGCATGGGTAGTTTTATCAAAACTCTGTGTGATATAATTAATGGGCATACCGTTCCTTATGTTCTCCCTGATGATGTGTATTTTGTCTGTGGAAGGAAAGCTTATTCCTGGATGACTCAGAGTTCCAAGGGTTTGTGCTTCTTAGCTAAACTGGTTCCTGAAATCATGACCGTGACTCATGAAGAAATGGTTGTTATTCACAAGACTACATCACCACCATACATATACACACAGTATGAACACCGTGGCAAGAGAAATATGATTCCTGGTGAGGAACCCATAGCTACAAAATTGATTAGTGAAACTGCTGGTTTTCAAGTTATGGTTGCTCTAGATCTCACCAGGACCGCTCGGGGAACATTAAACTTTCAATATATCCAAGACCTAGCTAAATTAATAGATAATATCACTGAGATGTATGATGACACTTTCAGGTATACTGGAAGGGAGCTACAAGCGTACAAGAAGGAGTTGATGCAACATAGGCTGGTACTAAATTATCTCACCTCTATTACTGGTGGGTACTGTGTGACACTGGCCACCCATTTCGGTGTCAAATGTTGCACGTACATCACCAATAATACGGATGACCCTAAGGAGGTTATAGACCGGAAGATGGATGAAATTCTGCAACTGAAATTGGAATTTCGAAGGAATCATAACTCTTCGCTATATGAGGTCGGGAAAAGGGTGGCGGGTTGGTTCTCGTGGTTGAACCCTGTGAAATGGTTCTCCGGTCTGGGGGAGTGGGTACAGGAAATGGTTGCTAGTGTAGGTAAGCTTCTTCTCCTTATACTGGGTGTCATCTTAGCGATTGGTTTATGTGTCAAATGTGTTCCTACTGTGTTGAAGTGTGGAAAATGGTCTCCTAGGAGTAACACTGAGAAAGAGACTGAAAGGGTGGTACCAGATACCGAGATCATGGTCTGTGAAGAAGTATTGTATAATCCTGAACTTGAAACGTGATTGGGTGATAGTTTATTACACTGGCAAAGGGTGGAGCTGTCGAAGTCAGCAAATTGGATAAAGTCATTTCAATTAAAATCGAGCAAACTTGGTTGTTTTTGTCTGAAAAGATGCGTACGGTACACTACATCGTAAAAGGGCACGCTACGGCGTAAAAGGGCGTACGCAGCTGCAACACGTGGCAGCAACAGTATTTAGCCTTTTACATACATTCGCACAAACACGCATACTTGTAAAATAGTACACATTAATGGTAGTTGCAACACATAGTCATGTATGTCGAAATATAGTAGTATTTATGTTATATATTATAAGTTATATGCACATTAGTGAAATATATGGAACAGGTTGAAGGAATCATATCATGTGTGGTATCATAATAAACCTCTTAACATTTGCTACTGTTTGGTTCACTCTGCGAAGGAATCACAGAGTGCATACACAAGTTATGAATGATAGGGAATTATGAACTACTTAAGACTAAGGAATCTTGGCGGGAAGAGCAGAGCATAGCCCCCTGGAGAGATGACCCCCTCTTTTGGATTCCTTAGGATGAACTAGAAAGTAAAATTAAATGGACCATGGTAGTTTGGTGGCTATCTATGCCCCCCCCCCCCCCGCCCTCCACTTGTGGTTGAATATAAAAAAAGCAGCCTGCACAGACTGTGGAACTAGAAATTTGAATATACAAAGAAATGAACAAAGGCAGTTTGGTATCTGTCTGCATCAGACCCCCCCTGCCTCCATCCACTTGTAGTAAAATAGAAAGTAAAGCAGTCTGCATAGACTGTAGAACTAGAAATTAGAATATACAAAGAAATGGACAAAGGCAGTTTGGTATCTTTCTGCATCAGATCTCCTCTCCACTCGGAGTAAAATAGAAAACTATTCAGCCGTTATATAATCTAGAATATAAATAGAAATTGAGAAAGGCAATTTGGTATCTGTCTGCATCATAATCATCAACATCCTCACTAGCGCCCTCGTCACCTCCACAAATCTCCCCCTCATCCTCTTCTATTTCCAAAGTGGCATCCTCAATTTGTGTATCAGCGGCTACACTCGGGCTGTTCAGGTACACATCAGCAGAACTGCTGAAAGGGCCCTTCTTTATGGGTACACTAACAGAATGCTCACGATTAGACATACCACTGTTGGATGGACTCTCCAAAGGGATTGGTGTCATTTGTGAATCAGAGCAAACAGTAGTTGTGCACCAATTGTAGGCTCGGTAACTTTTTGGGATCTGCCACTAATAGCCAAAGGTGAAGGCCTCATTCTCTCTTTGCCACTGCATGTGTAGAATGGCATGTTGGCAATTTTTTTTTGATCGGCACTTAACTTTTGCTCAGTAACACTTCTTTTTCGCTTCAACACAGTAAAAAATTATTTGTTTTTGTTTTTTGGACTGATTTTGAAACACTCTGTAGTTTGACATCGCCTTGCCCACATGACATACTGGGAACACTAACATCAGGACTGGTGACAGAACCTGGTTGCTCATTCTGCTCATATGTGGACTGCTTTGAATCCATTCTCAGCCCAAAGCACTTGTAGTGCTAAAAATTATTTGGTAAAATACTGCTGACAGATAGTAATTTTGACAGCCAGAAATATTTATGCACAATTAGGGGGGATACCCCAAAAGCACTGGGGAGTGCTAAAAATTAGTTGGTAGATACTGATAACAGATAGTAATTTGGACAGCCAGAAATATTTATGCACAATTAGGGGGGACACCCCAATGCACTGGGGAGTGCTAAAAATTAGTTGGTAGATATTGCTGACAGATAGTAATTTTGACAGCCAGAAATATTTATGCACAATTAGGGGGGACACCCCAAAACCACTGGGGAGTGCCAAATATTGAAAATAAAAAAACCTCTATCCTCCTCTCTTCTCTAGCGTTTTTTGATACAACAATTTGAAAAAGAATATTGGATTCTCTGTCCCTGCTCTAATCAGCCTGTGACTACACACTGCTCTCTCCCTCTGTCAAATGGCGATGGATTGCTGTGGAGGCATGTATTTATAATCTTCAAGTATCGCGAGAACCGAGCCCCGAGATCCGACGACGTCACAATGACGTTTGGCCTTGATTTGGATTCGGAGCGGGCGGGAGAGCTACTCAGCTCGGTACTCGGATACCCAAAGTTCGGGTGGGTTCGGATCTCGGGAAACCGGACCCGCCCATCTCTAATCATAAGTGAGAATTCATTATCTCATAATTTTCTATTTCATATTGTAAACGCAAGAGCAAAAATTGTTGCTTCCAATATTCCTATGATGGTTATGTTTGCCTACCTAGCTTTTTCAAGTTTGATATGGTTTACGTGGTTCAAGTTAAAAAAATGGGAAAATGGGAAAAATAATTATATTTGTGTGTATGTGTTTTAATTTTTTTCACATATGAGAGCAAGAGTTTACCCTCCAAGTTAGTTTATAATTCTGGTATGGTCAGCACAATGGCTAAGTATGGACAGCATGGTAGCTTAGTGGTTAGCACTTCTGCCTTACAGCACTGGGGTCATGAGTTCAATTAACGACCAAGGCCTTATCTGTGAGGTGTTTGTATGTTCTCGCTGTGTTTGCGTCCAAAAACATACTGGTAGGTTAATTGGCTGCTAACAAATTGACCCATGTGTGTGTTAGGGAATTTAGACTGTAAAGCTTAATGGGGCAGGGACAATTTTACCAATTTAATTTCTCTACCTCTATCACCATCTGTCTCTCTCTTCCTCCTCATCTTTCTGTTTCTTCTCTCTCTCGGTTGCTTCCTACTCTTTCTAATTCTCAATCCAATTCTCTCTTCCTCCACTCTCTTTTTCTTCCACCTCTTTCTCTTCCTTCTCTTATCTCTCTTTCCTTCTGTATCCTTCTCTTTACATTCATTATCTCTTCCTTCACTCTCTTGTTCCCTTTCTGTCCCCCCTCTCTATCTCTCTGTCTCTTGCTCTCTCTTCCTCCACCCTATTTATTTTCTACCTCTCTCTTTCTCCTCTTCCCTCTTGATCCATTCTCCTTCCCTCTTGCATATTCTTTGTGCCTCCTCTCTCAATCTTGCTCTTCCTCCTCTTTCTTCCTCCACTCTCTCTTTCTCTTCCTCCACTCTCTGTCTTTCTTCCTCCACTCTCATGCCTTCATCCTCTTTCTCTCATTCCTTCTGTCTCTCTTTCCTTCTCCATCTGTCTCTCTTCCTCATCTATCTTTTTCCTCTCACTTACTCCATTATCACTAGAGATGCTCACTGACCCCCGTGCTTTGGTTTTGGTTTTGGATCTGGATTACCGTCGTGTTTTGGTTTTGGTGTTGGTTTTGCCAAACCGTCATTGCGTGTTTTGGTTTTGGTTTTGTTTGGTTTTGTTTTGCTATTTTGATCAAAAATCAATGTTTTTGGTCATAAAAGAACCAAATTTAGTGCTCCACTTGTTTCTTGGATAAGTAATGTAGTTGTAAAGCTAATAAATTATCAAAAAAACAGTTTAATCCCTAGTAGGTGTTACGAGCCGCGACGGTGCCCAGCCGCCGCGACTCCCCTGTCTCCGTCCCGGCCGTCGCTATGGCGACCGGGACGTCACTTCCGGGGGTTTGTCAGACGTTGCCATGGCAACGGTAAGAAGCTCTCTCGTCCAGCGCCGCGTCCCGGCATTACAGATCAGCGCGTGCGCAATAGCGGGGCAAGCCTGAAGGCTAATTAGAACAGCTTGTGGGCAATTAGAGAGCTAGGCTCTCATTGGTCTGCTTCAGTATTTAGGGCAATGAGGCCTGCTGCCTCATTGCTGGTTATAGCGTTCTGTCCTCAGTTCTGCTGCCTGCTTGTGCTATCCATTTTGGTTCCTGCTACCTTAGATTTGATCACCCGTGTTTGACCCCTGCTTGTTATTGGACCTGTGACCCTTCTCTTCTGACCTTGACCTTTTGCCTGGAAATCGAATTTTGCTTCTCTGCCTGTGAGTTTGACCCTTCGCTTGCCCTTGGATATTGCATCTGTGCCTATGACCTTTTGACCTAGGATTCTTCTTATACTACAGTCCACCAATCACTCCCCTCCTGGGAACTCCTTTAAGTCAGTATACGTTACTTGACCCTCGGTTGGCCCGCAGCCCAGTCTGTCCCACCACTAGGGGCTCCAGCGAACACCTGGCCTTCTGAGTAGTTCCCGAGTTTCACTGTACTGACTTGGGAGTCCCTAACATTATAACCGGCCAAGGAAGATTGGTATCATACGGCTATGGACGGAGAAGAATCGAATCTGTCCCCAGCCCAGATTCTGGCCAACCAGATACAGGCGGTTTCCCAAGTGGTGCAGACGTTATCCCAGCGTCTGGCAGTCCAAGAAGGGGTTTCCAGAGACCGGCAGCTCCAGCAAGTTCCTGCTGGTGACGCACCGGAGCCTAAAATGAATTTGCCTGACCGATTCTCTGGAAGCAGGCCAGCCTTCCGTAATTTCAAAGAGAGCTGCAAATTGTACTTCCATCTGAAACCACGTTACTCTGGTTCCGAACAGCAGAGGGTAGGGATCATCATCTCATTACTCCAGGGCGACCCGCAGTCTTGGGCCTTCTCCTTGCCTTCCACAAGTCCAGCCTTACAGTCTGTGGATGCCTTCTTTCAAGCTCTGGGGTTATTGTACGATGACCCGGACAGGGTAGCCTCAGCTGAGGCTCATCTCCGTACGCTAAGGCAAGGACGTCGCTCAGCGGAAGAGTATTGTGCGGAATTTCGGCGATGGTCCACTGATAGCGCCTGGAATGACCCAGCATTGCGAAGCCAATTTCGCTTAGGACTTACTGAGCAGATTAAGGATTCCTTAGTTCAGTATCCGATGTCCGACACGCTGGAGAACCTGATGCAACTTGTCATAAAAATTGATCGTCGGATCAGAGAGAGAAAGGCTGAACGGGAGTCCGCTGCTCCGATGGACGTTTTCACAAGCTCTGATAACACCTTGCCCGATTCCTCTGAACCTATGCAATTGGGCGCTTATCGCTTGCCTCCAGAGGAACGCTCCAGAAGACGATCACTAGGTTTGTGTATGTATTGTGGTCAACCAGGCCACTTAGTCCGTTCATGTCCCAGCAAGCCGGGAAACTCCAAAGCCTAAGTGCAGGTGAAGAGGTGCGCTTGGGTCAGATTACCTCTTCAGACAATTCCTTATTAGTCCCTGGACGTCTAACTTTCCGTGAGAGATCCATGGACCTGAAAGCTTTTCTTGACAGTGGTGCGGCTGGTAATTTTCTGGATATGCATTTGGCTCAGACACTTGATATTCCACATATCAGGTTAGGATCAAGCATCACCACGTGTGGTTTGGATGGTAACCCCTTGTCTGGGGGAAGGATTCTCGCCAGGACTCCAATGGTTCGGTTGTCTGTAGGAATCCTCCATACGGAGGAACTCTCCTTTTATCTCATCTCTTGTCCCTCTGCTCCTTTGATATTGGGGTATCCATGGCTTCGCAGTCATAACCACCTTATTGATTGGAAAACAGGGGAGATTTTCATTTGGAGTCCCGGGTGCTCTACGTCCTGCTTGACCTTGCCTCTTAGAATTGTACAGCCTAGTCCAGAATTGTTGCCGGTACCCTATCAGGACTTCAGTGATGTCTTTTGCAAGAAGAAAGCTGATTCACTTCCACCACACCGGGAATACGACTGCGCCATTGAATTGGTACCCGGTTCTAAGTTGCCCAAAGGGCGTTTATATTCGCTATCCCTTCCTGAAACTCAGGCCATGGAATTATACGTAAAAGAAAACCTGGAGAAAGGGTTCATCCGCCCTTCTAAGTCCCCGGTTGGCGCAGGTTGTTTTTTCGTTTCTAAAAAAGATGGCAGCCTGAGGCCTTGCATCGATTTCCGTGGACTAAATAGTATCACGATTAAGAATATGCATCCGTTACCCTTGATCTCTGTTCTGTTCGATCAATTAAAAACAGCTACTGTATTCTCCAAAATTGACCTCCGAGGGGCCTACAATCTTATCCGAATCAGGAAGGGGGATGAGTGGAAGACTGCCTTTAATACCCACTCGGTACATTACGAATATCTCGTTATGCCATTCGGTTTGTGCAACGCTCCAGCAGTCTTTCAGGATCTGATTAATGATTTATTACGTGAGTTCTTGGGAAAAACAGAGGTTGTTTATTTGGATAACATCTTGATTTATTCTGAATCCCTATCTCAGCATCGTCAGCACGTCCGCCAGGTTTTACTGAGATTGCGTGAACATCATTTGTACGCAAAACGGGAGAAATGCGAATTCGAGGTGTCCACAGTGGCATTCCTGGGTTATATCATCTCCTCATCAGGATTCGCTATGGATCCCGCCAAGGTGCAGGCAATTCAGGATTGGGTCCTACCTACTAACTTGAAGGCGATCCAAAGATTCCTTGGCTTCGCCAATTACTACCGTAGGTTTATTGGCTCATTCTCCTCGTTAGTGGCTCCTATCACTGCCCTCACTCGAAAAGGAGCAAACCCAGAGGAGTGGTCCGCAGAAGCACTGGCGAGTTTTTCAGCTCTCAAAGCTGCATTCATTTCCGCCCCAGTTCTTAGACACCCTGACCCAGGACTTCCGTTTATTGTGGAGGTGGATGCTTCGGATGTCGGTGCTGGTGCCATCCTCTCTCAGAGAGACTCACAGAGTAAAAAACTACATCCTTGTGCATTTTTCTCGAGAAAATTTCTGCCAGCGGAATGTAATTATGACGTCGGAAACCGTGAACTATTGGCTGTTAAGTTGGCATTGGAGGAATGGCGATATTGGTTGGAGGAGCTGCACACACCAATACCATCTTCACAGACCATAAAAACCTCCAATATATTCAGACTGCAAAAACTCTGAATCCCAGGCAGGCTCGCCGGGCCCTATTCTTCACCAGATTTAGGTTCATCATCACATTTCGTCCAGGTGCAAAAAATATTAAGGCTGATTCTTTGTCCCGAAGTTTTTTGGCTCAGCATCCTCAAACTCCTGACTCGCAGTCTATTATTCCTTCCACTCCAATTCATCTCGGACTCACCCAGGATCTGGGAGCCACTATCCAACACTTCTTGAAAATTGCTCCCGTTCAGACACCTCTCAACAAGTTATTTGTCCCGGTTCATCTAAGGAGACCTGTCCTCATAGAGGGTCACAACAACCGCTCTGCTGGTCATCCGGGAATTCGTAGGACTATTGAAATCCTTTCTCGCTTGCTTTGGTGGCCCACTTTATCGGATGATGTGGAGACTTACATTCGTGCCTGTCCTGAGTGTGCTAGAAACAAATCTGCTAGGAACCGTCCTGCTGGTCTACTGCTACCCTTGCCTGCTCCAAGCAGACCTTGGTCCCATCTTTCGATGGATTTTATTGTTGACCTTCCAGTATCTACAGGCCATAACACCATTTGGGTAGTCGTGGACCGATTCAGTAAGATGGCACATTTTATATCCTTACCCAAACTACCGGATGCCAGGACTTTGGCTACGTTGTTCCTGACCCACATCTTTCGTCTCCATGGTCTTCCTGAAGACATCGTCTCGGACAGAGGATCTCAGTTTATTGCACGATTCTGGAGATCTTTTTGTAAGTCCATTGGGATCACTATCAGTTTGTCCTCAGCATATCACCCGCAGTCGAAATGAACAGACAGAAAGAACCAACCAGTCCTTGGAACAGTTTTTACGCATCTATGTTTCAAAATTTCATGATAACTGGTCCTCTCTCTTGCCCTGGGCGGAATTCGCTTACAACAATTCCTGCCATTCCACAATACACATATCTCCGTTCTTCTGCAACCTTGGATTTCACCCGAAGTCTAACTCTTTCTCTACTGCTGTTCCCAGTGGGGATTCTGGAACACCTGCTTTTACGGCTAGGTTGAGATCTGTCTGGAAAAAGGTGCACTCTGCCCTGGGTCAAGCCTCCCAAAAATCCAAGGCTTTTGCTGATCGCCATCGTGTGCCATGTTCTCTGAAGGTGGGAGATCGAGTTTGGTTGTCCACACGCAACATCAGGTTACGGCAACCTTGCAAGAAACTGGGGCCCCGATACATTGGACCATTTTCAATCGAGAAAAAGATAAATCCAGTGGCGTTCAGGCTGAGACTACCACCTTCCTTAAAAATACCCTCAACATTCCATTGTTCTCTTCTAAAGAAAGCTGCGGCTCCCAGCAAATTCAGTCAGCCTTCCTCTAACAGGCCCAGGCCTTTGATTGTGAACGGAGACCACGAATACATCGTCGAAAGGATCCTCGACTCTAGGATGGTTCAAGGCCAAGTTCAGTTCCTGGTCCACTGGAAGGGTTACGGCCCAGAAGAGAGATGTTGGATACCACAGAAGCGTCTCCATGCTGAAAGGCTCATTAAAGAGTTTTTTAATAAGTTTCCCATGAAACCTGGATGTCGGGGTTCCTTAACCCCTCCTCAAGGGGGGGGTACTGTTACGAGCCGCGGCGGTGCCCAGCAGCCGCGACTCCCCTGTCTCCGTCCCGGCCGTCGCTATGGCGACCGGGACGTCACTTCCGGGGGTTTGTCAGACGTTGCCATGGCAACGGTAAGAAGCTCTCTCGTCCAGCGCCGCGTCCCGGCATTACAGATCAGCCGGGCACGTGCGCAACAGCGGGGCAAGCCTGAAGGCTAATTAGAACAGCTTGTGGGCAATTAGAGAGCTAGGCTCTCATTGGTCTGCTTCAGTATTTAGGGCAATGAGGCCTGCTGCCTCATTGCCGGTTATAGCGTTCTGTCCTCAGTTCTGCTGCCTGCTTGTGCTATCCATTTTGGTTCCTGCTACCTTAGATTTGATCACCCGTGTTTGACCCCTGCTTGTTATTGGACCTGTGACCCTTCTCTTCTGACCTTGACCTTTTGCCTGGAAATCGGATTTTGCTTCTCTGCCTGTGAGTTTGACCCTTCGCTTGCCCTTGGATATTGCATCTGTGCCTGTGACTTTTTGACCTAGGATTCTTCTTATTCTACAGTCCACCAATCACTCCCCTCCTGGGAACTCCTTTAAGTCAGTATACGTTACTCGACCCTCGGTCGGCCCGCAGCCCAGTCTGTCCCCACCACTAGGGGCTCCAGCAAACACCTGGCCTTCTGAGTAGTTCCCGAGCTTCACTGTACTGACTTGGGAGTCCCTAACAGTAGGCCTTCATTAATTCGACACACAAACCAGTTTGTCTTCCTCTCCATCTATGCATATTGGTAATGCAGCCATCGTCTTTGGATGTATATTACGCCCTACACTTATAGTTAAATATGTAAAGAAATGGACGAAGGCAGTTTGGTTTCTGTCTCTATAGGCCTCCCTCCACTTGTAAAAATGCCCAAAAATTCAGCCGTTATATACTATACAATATTAATTGAAATGGACAAAGGCAGTTTGGTTTCTGTCTCTATAGGCCCCCCTCCACTTGTATAAAACACCAAAAAATTCAGTCGTTATAGACTGTACAATATTAATTGAAATGGAGAAAGCCAGTTTGGTTTCTGTCTCTCTAGGCCCACCTCCACTGGTATAAAATACCAAAAATTCAGCCGTTATAGACTGTACAATATTAATTGAAATGGACAAAAGCAGTTTGATTTTTGTCTCTATAGGCCCCCTCCACTTGTCGAAAATACCCAAAAATTCAGCCGTTATAGACTGTACAATATTAATTGAAATGGAGAAAGCCAGTTTGGTTTCTGTCTCTCTAGGCCTCCTTCCACTTGTCGAAAATTCCAAAATATTCAGCCATTATAGACTGTACAATATTAATTGAAATGGAGAAAGCCAGTTTGGTTTCTGTCTCTCTAGGCCCCCCTCCACTTGTATAAAATACCACAAAAATTCAGCCATTATAGACTGTACAATATTATTAGAAATGGACAAAGCCATTTTGGGGTCACTGTGTGTATGACACCCTACCCTTAAGGATAAATTGCCCAAACAGCAGCCTTTGAAGACGGTACGTGATATGGAAATGCCCCAAGTCCCTTTCCTCTTTGGGGGTAGATTGCACCCTATACTTAAATAGAAAGTCTTAAAAAAGATGTTATCGTCATCATCTTCAGCTTCATGCTTACCCTCATAAGTGTGTACGTCATCATCACAGACTATCAATTCATCGCCGCTTGAATCCGCAATTAGAGAACAGTCAGTGCTTGCATGTCTTGGATGGGGAAGGCCTTCCTCGTGGAAGATGTAGTGCATTTTTATAAACATCATTTTCTCAACATTTTTGGGAAGTAACCTTCTACGGCGATCACTGACTAAGTTCCCTGCTGTGCTGAACACTTGTTCAGAGTACACACTGGAAGGTGGGCAGCTTAAGTATTGCAAAGCAAGTTTGTACATGGGTTTCCAAATTGCCTGCTTTTCTTCCCAGTAAGGAAAGGGACTGTCTGACATTTCCATATCAATTACCTCTTGAAAATAACCCTCCACCATTCTTTGCATGTTAATACTCATATTGGATGGAGTTAACGAGCCCAGATGTTAAACTGTTCTGGTCTGCCCTCTGCTTCTTCTCTGCTTCTTTTTTGAAAATTCAATTTTTTACGAGCAGCAGCTGCTTGAGAAACTGAAGGAGGACACGTCGTCAAGCCAAGGCCCAGTTCAGCGGACAACTTGCTGAGCAATAGCTCCTTGCAAAAGTTCACATCTTGTTCATTTTGAAGCAAAGACTCAATGTAGGTCTTAAACCTTGGATCAAGCACAGTGGCCAAAACGTACCGATCCGAGTTCAAGATCTTAATAACTCGAAGATCATTGTGAAGCAAATTAAGTACTTGATCGACAAGGCCAACATACTTTGCGGAATTGCTTGCTTTCATCTCCTCCTTCAGTTTCTCAAGCTGCTTTTCCAATAGTCTAATTAAAGGAATGACTTGGCTTAAACTAGCATAATCTGCACTCACTTTACACGTCACAACTTCAAATGGTTTCAGCACCTTGCACAGCACTGAAAGAATTCCATACTCTGCAATAGTGAAATACATGCCCCCTCCTTTCCCAATGTCATGGCTTGTGCAATACGCTTGGATGGCTTTGCGCTGTTCCTCCAACCTCTGAAGCATGTACAGGGTGGAATTCCACCTAGTTACCACCTCTTGCTTAAGTTGGTGGCAGGGCAAGTTAAACTACTCTTGGAGCTGCTGCAATCTCCTACATGCTGTTGCAGAATGCCTGAAATGGCCTGAAATCTTACGGGCCACTGAAAGCATCTCCTACACCTCACGGTTATTTCGTAGGAAGCTCTGCACCCCCAAGTTGATGGTTTGAGCAAAACAGGGAATGTGCTGGAAATCACCCAGCTGTAATGCTCTCACATATTGTCGGCGTTATCAAAAATGACATATCCTGGGGAGAGTCCAAGTGGTATAAGCCATGTATCAATCACATCTCTTAGTTTGCATAACAAATTGTCAGCTGTATGCCTGTTGGTGAAGCCGGTGATACAAAGAGTGGCCTGCCTGTGATAAATGTTACTTAGTGGTGTACATGCTGCTGCTGTTCCTGCTGGTGAAGGTGAATGACCAACCCAGTGGGCTGTCACAGTCATATAGTCTTTGGTTTTCCCACTTCCACTTGTCCACATATCTGTGGTTAAGTGGACAGTGGGCAGAATGGCATTTTTCAGCGCAATCTCTACATTTGTACACACTTTTTGGTAGAGTTGTGGAATAGCTTTACGGGAAAAATGGTGTCGCGATGGAATTCTGTACTGCGGACACAAAACCTCAATTAACTGTGAAAAACCAGCTGCGTTTATTGTGGATATTGGACGCAGATCTAACACTAACATGGCAGCCATGGCGTCTGTGATTCGCTTGGCGACTGGGTGACTGCTGTCATATTTGCTTCCCCTAGCAAATGATTGTTTCATAGTTAATTGTTGAAATGTAGGACTGCTCATTTTCTTGGCCTTCCTCTGGGTTGACGATTCAAACCCAGCAGCAGCAACAGCAGCAGCAGTGGGAATAACACTTTCTTCAGAGGAATCAATTATAGTGCAGGAGTCATCCAGTCCTAATAAGTGGGATGCAGGGCTAACTCCGAGCGCTACTGAGGATATTGATGAGGATGGTGTGGTGAGTGTATTTTGTAGCCATCAGGATGTCGGTGACCGGAGGGTCCTAGCTGATGATGGAGTGCTTGTAATTTTTTTAGAAGAACTTTCAGCTTTTCCCAACACTTTTTCATGAACTCAAATGGCGTAACATAGACGAGGTTCCAAAATGGTTAAGATCCCTCCCTCGACTGACTGTGGCTTGACATACACTACAAATGGCTATACAATTGTTGTCTGGATTGTGGTAGAAATAATTCCACACATAAGAGGTGGATTTTTTTGTTTTATGGCCAGGCATGACAATGGCCTTTTTCTTGTCACGTGCCAGAACTGCTGACACTGGTGCAGGACTTACACAACCTCATTCTCATCAACATCCTCCTTAGCGCCATTGTCGCCTACACAAATCTCCTCCTCCTCCTCTCCTATTTCCAAAGTGGCATCCTCAATTTGTGTATCAACAACTACACTCTGGCTGTTCAGGCACACATTAGCAGAACTGCTGAAAGGGCCCCTCTTTATGGGTACACTAATAGAATGCTCACGATTAGACATCCCACTGTTGGATGGACTCTCCACAGGAATTGGTGTCATTTGTGATTCAGAGCAGACATTATCCTCTAATGCCTTACTGTTATCTTGCAGCTCGGCTTTGACGCGTAACAGTAGTTGTGCACCACTTGTAGGCTCAGTAACATTTTTGGATCTGCCACTAATAGAGAAAGGCGAAGGCCTCATTCTCTCTTTGCCACTGCATGTGTAGAATGGCATGTTGGCAATTTTTTTTTTTATCGGCAGTTAACTTTTCCTCAGTTACACTTCTTTTTTGCTTTAACACAGAAAATTTTCTTTTGGTGTGTGTTTTTTTGTCTGATTTCAAAAGACTGGGGAATATGGAACACCCCAAAAGCACTTGTAGTGCTAAAAATTGTTTTTTATACTGCTGACAAATATGACTTTTGACAGCCAGAAAAATTACAGTAAAACACTAGGGAATATGGGACACCCCAAAAGCACTTGTAGTGCTACAAATAGTTTTCTATACTGCTGACAAATATGACTTTTGACAGTCCCTGGCACTGCTCTCCATGTTTCAATTGGGAGTTCCTGACACTCTGCTACTTGTGCATACTTGCCAACTCTCCCGGAAAGTCCGGGAGACTCCCGAAATTCGGGTCAGTCTCCCGGGCTCCCGGGGGAGCTGGCATTTCTCCCGGATCCAAGATTTCACCGAGAATCGCGTCAAAATGACGCGATTCTCTGTGAATCACGCCATTTTGGAGGGCGGGAGGGGGCAAGGCGAGGCCAATTGCGTCATTTTGGCCCCGCACCCCCACAACATACAGTACAGGTTCGCCCTCAAGTCACGCCCCCAATTCCAAGTAAGTTTCCAGGAGTTGGCAAGTATGTACTAGTGTGCTATTCTTATTTCCTGCCACTCTGCTATCCATGTGCATGTGTGAGTTCCTGACATCCTGCTACCAGTTTGCTATCTTTTTATCAGTGTTTGCCATTCTGTTACTAGTGTGCTATCCTGGGTTCATGAGTCCCTGCTACAAGTCTGCTATCCTGAGACTCTGCTATCTGTGGCCTATTCTGAGTTCCTGACGCCTGGCTAGTGTGCAATCTTGATTTCCTGACACCCTTCTATCGGTGTGCTATTCTGAGTTCCTAACACCTTGTTGCCAGTTTGCTATTCTGAGTTCTTGACACCCTGCTTTGTACTATCCTGAGTTTCAAACACCATGCCATATGTAATTTTAAGACTCCAATAACCTGCTACCAGTATGCTATTCTGAGTTTCTGACACTATGTTACATGTGAGTTATCCTGAGTTCTAGACTTTCTGCTACCCATAAGCAATCCTGATATACCTTTCTGACCAAGAGTCAGAACAGTGAATATTTGCATGTTTTTAAGTGTAAAAAAAAGTATTGTACATATACTTTCATAGATCTCTGATTTCACTTGTGATTTAATTCCTGACATTCCTGACTCCAGTACTCTGTGTATTTATCTTCTAGGGCCTCTTGAAGTACTTGTAATACTGCTCTCTCACTAATTTATCCTGTGTGTTTGTACTAATGTGGACTGTATATGGGATACCCTTCTACTGAATATTTCTGCTGTAGGGTTACAAAAAGCCTGATTGTTGAAGGGGCTTGTGTCACTGTTCTTGAGGTGACACCAAAATGTGTATATCCTCTCTTGTATGGCTATATAGGGGCTGTATAGGGGTTTCCATTCCATACCATTCTGCATAATATTGGGTTAGCTGCAGGCCTCAAACTTCAATGCCACAGAGAAGCATTGGTTGTAAAATGCTGCCCAGTGATTTTTGCAGTCTGTCATGGCTTTTTCTTGCAGGTTTTTGATAGCAAGGTTAAAATATCTGGATTCACTTATTGCTGGTTTAGGTGTTTATAATCCACAGTATGTCCAATGTTTTAGGATTACCTCTAGATCTTCATTTCTTATTGTAAATTTATAGGCTTCTTTTGGAAGCTCATGATTGTGGTCTAATTGGTCAGTTGTTTAGTACCAGTAGCCAGTGTCCTTCCTCTGTTAGGCTGCAACAGGTTGCACCTTGATGTATCATGTGTATTGTGTTTACCGCTGCCTACCTGATTGTACCTGTGTCCTTTCCCTATCTATAATCATGGCTGAGCTTTTATGTGTCCAGGAACCATCTGATCACAGCTGCCTGTCTGATAATATTACCAGTAGTCTCCTTGCTAATTTGCAGTAGTTACTAAGTTCTGCTTGTCTGCAGGATGTCCACTGCTGCACTCAGGACGGTTGTCCAACTACCACATTAGCGTAGCCTCCTCCTATACAGGCGGCGCTTCACTATTCATCTGGTTGCTAGGTAAATAGTGAACAGCTTCCCTTCAGCTCTCAGTCTTGCAGCTTCATCTGTGCAATCACTTGCCACACTCATGCAGATAATCGTCCTGCAGTTTCTGATAGGTGCTGCTACCTTTATAAACCTGGCTTCATATCACTGCTGGTTATAGTTCCTGTTTGACCTAGTGTGCCTTGTTTCCTGACCAGTTCTGTTATTAGTGTTTGCCCCAGATTGTTTAAAGGATTCTGCTGTCTTCTCAACTCCTGACCTTTGGTGATGCTGTCCTCTGGGGTGGACAGTTGCACTTCAACCAGAAACTCACATGAATCCAGTGTTTCAGGTAAAATAGCCTCAGCTAGTTTTATTCACTAGCTTGCAAAACAGAACAAAACATAAAGAAAACTAGCCATCTGGCTACTAACTAATACAGTGGAATTCCCTCTCTAGAGTGAGGGGCTTAGAGTCCCTCACTTAAACCAAATAAATGGAACTCACAGCGCAATTTGCAGTTTCTCTCAGGGGACATCTGACCTTTTCCCCAGACAATGAGAGAATGGTTGAGGCAGAGCTGCAACCTTTAACCGACACTATTTAGGTGCAGCTCCTAATCATCCCTGAGGAAAATCATTAAACATGAGCGTAACGTCGGATTAAGAACAACCTTGTGTACAGATTCTTTGGAAGAACAAGGAGTGCCGCCCCCATGGGGTGTGTGTATCTAATATATAAAAGGCTAGCGGCGTGTGTTAGTGTGTGTGTGTGTGTGGAAAAACTATTTTCTCAGAAAGGGCTCATCCAATTAAGCTGAAATTTGGTATACTGACATTATGTGACAAAAAAATTATAATAGTGAAATCAGTTAACTTCCATCATCCCCCTTCCCCCTTGGGAGGGGTAGTAAAGGCTAAATTTACAAGTTGAGGGCTCAAACTCATTTTCGTGAGGTAATTTTATCTCATGAACACACATGCTGTGTTAGTGTGTGTGTGTGTGTGTGTGTGTGTGTGTATGTGTGTGGAAAAAACTACCGGGTGACAGAGTGCTCAAGCTGCAGCGCCACCTGCTGGGCGAAGTTATATACTACACTGACCTACTAAATTCTTAGCATTATCTAATATATAAAAGCCTAGCGGCGTGTGTGTGTGGCGATGAAGATGACAAGAACCTTTTTAACACCTTAAGTAGCTTGATTTGAATAGAATGCATGAGTATCATGCACGGGTCAACTTGTGTATATATATATATATATATATATATATATATATCTATCTGGTATGTACTGAGCAAAAGTTTTAGGCAAGTGTGGATTAACTGTTGCAAATTGAGAATGCATTTATCAATGAACAAAATGCAAAGTGAATGAACAGAAGCAAAATCAAACTCACACTTGCACACTATTTGAAGGAACTCTGCAGGAAGGGTGTTCCAAACATCATGGAGAACTAACCACAGATCTTCTGTGGATGTATGCTTGCTCAAATTCTTCTGTCTCTTCATGTAATACCAGAAAGACTTGGTGATGGGGAGATCAGGGCTCTGTGAGAGCCATATAATCACTTTCAGGACTTCTTGTTCTTTTTTCAGATGAAGGTAGTTCTTAATGACATTGGCTGTATGTTTTGGGTCATTGTCCTGCTGCAGAATAAATTTGGAGCCAATCAGACGTCTCCTTAATGGTATTGCATGACTGATAAATACCTGCCTCTATTTCTCATCATTGAGGACACCATTAATCCTGACCAAATCCCCAACTCCATTTGCTGAAATGCAGCCCCAAACTTGAAAGGAACCTCTACCATGCTTTACTGTGGCCTGCAGACACTCATTACTGTAATGCTCACCAGCCCTTTGGCAAACAAATTGCTTTCTGTCACAGCCAAATATATCGCATTTTGACTCATCAGTCCAGAGCACCTGCTGCCATTTTTCTGCACCCCAGTTCCTATGTTTTCATGCATAGTTAAGTCGCTTGGCCTTGTTTCCACGTCGAAGGTTGGCTTTTGGCTGCAATTCTCCCATAAAGACCACTTCTGGCTAGACTTCTCCGAACAGTAGATGGGTGTACCTGGGTCCCACTGTTTTATTCCAGTTCAGACCCCCACACATTACAAAAAGCATTCCTATGACTACCGCACAATACAGAGAGCATTCCTTTGACTGTCATACAATACAGAGAGCATTCCTATGAACGCCATACAATACAGAGAGCATTTCTATGACTGTCATACAATACAGAGAGCATTTCAATTACCACCATGCAATACATTTGGTGGCCTATGAGGCACAAACCTGTCAGTGCGTCCTTGCTTGTCATGGAATACTCACTGCTGGCACTGGGGCTGTCTCCTTTAGGCCAGGGCCTAATTAACAGGGCAGAAGTCTAAGAATGAGGGGGTAGCGACAGAAGATACAGGGCTAGAGGAAAAGTGGTGAGCTTACAAAATTATACAGAGAGACATACACACACACACACACACAAAGAGAAACACAGACACACACACACTGAACAGAGAGATACATGGGGGAGGTACAGAAAGCATTCCTATGACCGCCGCACAATACAGAGAGCATTCTTATGACCAACATACAATACAGAGGGAAGAAGTGGAAGAAGGAGGGGGTAGCGAGAGAAAATATAGGGCAAGAGGAAAAGAGGTGAACTTACAAAATTATACAGAGACACAAAGACACACACACACAAAGAGAAACACAGACACACACAAAAATTGAAAACAGAGAGGAAAACACAAAGGGGTGGTAGACACATACACTTGGGGCAAGGATGAATGCAGACAGCTAAACAATGAGGGAAGGTGGGAGAAAATCAGAGGTGCTCAGGAACCAAGCACCCGGTGGAGGGAGTGCAGAGTTCACGGGGCACTCATGTGCACTGTACACAGGAAGAGGCTGCGCTGCCTGTTGTGCACAGGATTGCCATCCTCAGCAACCAAATGATACAGTGCTTTATTGCAAAAAACAAATGCAGGTGGCCCTGGCTAGTGCACTCCTGCAAGTGCTCCCACCTTGCCACCGCCACCTGGAGCATCAGCGCATCATGATCCATCTACGCTACGCCCCTGACTTTATCTTCTGAGCAAGGCATTCTTCTAAGGAAATAACTACAATACTATAGTTGCAGGGGGTACAGCTGAAGAGAAGCCCACCTCCCCTGTCAAATCCCATGTGTTTTTTCATACATGGTACATGAGGGCCCTCAAAGTTTTGCTCTGGAAACCACAACCCCATCTGTGTTGATGGGTGTATTAGACAATGGATTAAAGTCCTACACTATAGAAATTGTGCCTGTCAATCATGTTTCAATAACAAATGCATAATCAACTTGCTATTCACATATCATGTTTCTATTGTAACATAAACAACTTGACATGATCCCGCCTTTGTACATGCGGAAGTCACAACGGAAATACATAAAAAACTAGAGGCCATATCTAAGGACGCTAGAGAGGGAAAACCAAAGCATCTAATGGTTGTCATAGAAACTTGTACAGCAATATTTACATATGAGCATTTCATTAATTTTATATCAGATGCTGAGGTGGCTTCCACCTCATGTCATCATGACTCTGCGCATTGTGCAGATGGACCTAGAACCTCTGCACAACATCCCGATAGCAACACCAATGCTGACCAAACTCTTCACAGTGTTACACTGTGCATCTGGGTCATTCCAGAACACAGTGGGTGTCTCGGCAGGATTGTCCCAGCCCACCTTTAATCATGCTGAAGGTAGTGCTGCAGACTTTCCTGTCACGCATCCATCAATTTATCCATCTGCCACTTGATGAGAAGTCCCTTATGAGCATAAAGGTGCAGTTTTCCACCATAGATGGCTTTTGACATTTTATAAGGGCAGTAGCCCCGATTCCATCGAGTGGAAATTAAGCTATTTTTCGAAATAGAAAGCATTTACACTCAATAAATGTACAGGCTATATGTGATGCATCTCTCCAGATTCTATGCTTTGTTGCTTATTGGCTGGGAAGCAACCATGATTCTTTTGCCTTCAGGCAATTAGGCAAGGCGACACAAAGCCATATAAGATGCATGGCCATTAGGTATTTTTTTAATTAACATAATTGTTAATTGTTAGGCCAAGTGGGCAGGTGTTCTGTTGCTCACCTTCCCTGCCACTGGAGTGACCTACACGGGAGACAACCACAGTTCCTTGCGGACATTAGGAGGGAAATTGCCAGATGTAAATTCACAATCACATATTTAGAAATAAGCATATATTATTATAGTTATATCCCGGCGATGAAGAAAAAGTATTGTAGATATTAATGTTACTTGTAATAGCCTTCATAGTACAAAGTACAAGGCCTGCTATGTAATAGTGTTGTGTCAGTATAATGTGTATATGTGTGATTACATTCATTTTAGGATATGTACTGTTTAATAAACCTTCTAGGCTAAGTCCATATACAAGTGTTGTAGAGGTGTTTGTAATTAGGCAACGGTGGAGTAATGCTCGATGTGTGTTGTTTAATAATTATTTTTTTTTAAAAAAAAAACTAAATCTATGTATCTATCTACCTAGGAAAGAGGGATTATATTTATTAAATACTAATGTGTGACATATTTCTTCCAACAGAACACTGCCATCGCCACTGTTATCAGGATGCCAGGGAGGAGGAAAGGGATGAGCCCCTGATGGAATTTGGTATCTTAATTTAATAATATAGTACTATATTTTACAGATTGCCATTATACAGGTATATGACTTAATGTGCCTAATAAGTGTTTGCCCTTAAGTAAAGCAGCCCCATACTTGCAAACTTGGGCAAGCAGGCATCCGGGGGAAGGTGGTCGTATGGGTGGGATGGGGCTCAAGGAATTGTCATTGACCCAGCCCCTAAATGACATCACACCTTTTTAGCCAATTACAGCAGGGGGCGGGGCCACGATGATGTCTGGATCTCGTCATAAGCCCTGCCCCGTCACTAAATTAATGGTTTTGGGCAGAAATGGGGAGGTTTGCCGGCTCTCCCGGGAGTCCAGGAGGACTCCCAGAAATTCAGGAATCTCCTGGACATTCCCGGGAGAGTAGACAACTGTAAGCAACCCCCCACAATACATCTGCAAGTGCTTTCAAATGCAGTCCTCTGGCTAACACTAAGATGAAACTTTAGGATAATTTCTATTAATGTAGCACCTCTGAACTATGCAGAGCTGCTATAAAAATTTGGGACCAAACTACACCCATAGAGCACAGATATGTTTGTAACATATAAAAATGTTGTGATGCTTAAATATAATAATGTTTTTGTTTTTGCAGGTGCATAACCACCAAAACTCTGCATGTTTTAATGAAAAGAATAAAAAAGTAAAAAAGAAATAAAAAAAATTAATATATGGATATGATCCCAAAAATATCATGTTTACATTTCATTTACCTGTTGCATTTGTTACATGTTGAAAATTTGATTTTGTTTTATAAAAGTTGTATGTTCTTCAAAAAATGTGTGTGTTTTATTCTTGAAATGCAAATAGTGTAGGCTAATGAGATAATGCAGTGAAAGGGTTAATATTACTTGTCAAGAAACATCAGTGTTTTAGTTGTAATAAGGGTAATTAAGGAATGCACACATGTGCGTTCAGATGTAAATTAGGCGCAAATTCACATGTAGGGAAAAAAGTGCAATTGCTACAAACACATTCCCAAAAATACCCAAGCAATTACGCTTACAGGCGATTTATGTGTTGCAAGTGATTTGCTACCATATTCACATCAGAACTAGGAAATGTCTGGATTTGGATACAGGCATAAATATGCACAAGTTCCGTGCTCTTTTTAAAAATACAAATTACATGCAAGCTGCTTTTCGATTTGTATCAGGCCCTCAGTGTTTTAGGCGCCCCCTAACTATTGGTGCCCTAGACTACCGCCTCGATTTGGCTCTTGAAATTCCCCACTCAACCTTCAATAGTTAGACTTTTGTTTTTAGTTACTACTTTAGATTTCAGAAGACAAGGGCAATTACTGCCATTGTATCTATTAAATGCAGACATAAACAGAAGAGAATATTTTGATGCCAGCTAATGCACTGATTAATTTTTCATACACAAAAAGTAATAGCCATTCTAAGAACAACTTCATATATCATGTCCATAGCCTAATTATGCAAGAGTTAATAATGGATTTTTAGTGAAAATGTGTCTTGTACTAAAGTTAAATATCTGAACATCTAATGATAAGCATGAAACAAACAGAATTTATCATAGCTGTATGAAAGTGTAGTAATAACGGATTATATTTTATTTTAGCTTTTTTATAATTATACCTATTTGTCAATGTAGCAGTTCTTACACTTAGGCCTAATAGATCCGATTCTCCGCGTCGTGATTTAATGTTGCATGAATGAGCACAGTAAGTAAAAGGAAAATATAGATTATAACTAACTAAAGTTTATTTGCCTTAAATTGGTTTTAAAGTACAGCACCATAGTTTATTGTGTGATTAAATAATACCATATCTACATATTTTCGATTTGAATATGCTTAATAGGACTAGTTGTGAATAGTGATTATCAATAACACTATGTTAATTTCCCATAGACAATATAAGTACCCCACTATATTCTATAATTAAGTGCTACAGTGTCTGTTAGATCCATAACAAGTAATTATATTTAGTGATATTATATACCTTACAGCCATTAACATAACAACCGGGTAGCATGTGCCGGGCTTCACATAGCTGCCAATGATGCTGCTATGGGACCTGATTCCTGTTGCCATGTCCTCTGAGTACAGAGCACAGAGGAGTATTGTGCTGGTTGCAGTGTCTCATTATGCTCCCTGCTGTGTGGCTGCCAACACCACAAGGCATTACACAAACAGACATCCAAGGGTTCCAAAAGGAACTTCTGCTCAATGGGGACAGAAACTCTGATGCTCCTTTCCTCTCTGAGCAGCAAGGACAGAGTAGCGCACAGCCGAGTAAAATCGGAGGCAAGGTAAGTGAGGGTAATGCAGATGAGAAGAGGATGTATATCTCTAGAAACCTGAAATGCCCATAGACTTCTTTGTTATGGGTTCCTCAAATTACTAGTTACATCTCTACTGACAGCAAATTTTACTTTTTATTTTCTTATACAAGAATGTCACACATTCCAAAATTCACTATGAGATAATTATCTACTCTATATTTCTATCTCTGTCATAGTCATATGATAAATTAAAAACCTTGATTTATACTTGTGCACTGTTAGTTGAAGCAAGATTCCTTGGCAGTATCTATTTAGTTTTCCTTATGTAGCTATAATTCTGCATCATTTATTCAGAAAACTATGAGCCATCCCTGGATCACAGTATTGCATTGTATTACTGACCTTCCTCATGTGATTTACTTTGAGTGCAGTTATCATCCCTCCTAGCTTTGGATAATTATATTCTTCTTGGATAAGAAGATCGTAAGGATTAAAAGTTTTGAAATATGTCAATTTACAAACACTGTATGTATTAGAATAAAGATAATGCCATTAATAAGTTGTGTCACTACGGCTCTAAATATTTCCAAAGTTTTTTAAGAGAATAACACTTTTGGCCATCTTAATGCAGATTTAAGGGTGAAAGATAATTCTATGTTAAAGATATGAGGATGTCCCTAAACAGGTAGGAATAGCTGTGAACAGATTTTGTTTTGGATTAAAAATACCCTATCCAAGGCCTTTTCAGCATCTAGAGACACTACCAGAGTGGGGGTAGACTGTTTTTCAGCTATGTGTTAACTGATTAGGGGACATATGCTCCCCAGCCCAGCCAGCCCCTATTCTTCATAAGACAAGGCTAGTTTCGATGTACCCCTATTTCGTTAACAGTCGCAAGGCCACCATCTCCTTGGCTTAGTCATAAGTCAATGGGTTGGAGGTTGTCCTCAAGCAGGCTGGAATAGCCAATAACAGAACACAATGCCTTGGTATTACCACCTGATAACAAAATCAGCACCACCCACAAGAGTCCAAGCTCAGAAATGTAATTTGTTAAATTGGCTTACCCAGTTTCATTCGGTCACAGAGGAGCAGATGACACTCAAAGAAAACATAAACTGTTTGATCTCACTGCTCCATTTTTGAGACAAAAAATGAATAGGGCTGTGGAAATGTTCCAGACTGCAGTTTCTGTTTCATCGTGAACAATAGCCACACCAAAGGGACAGCCATACAGCAGATGTGTTCCTTCGCAGAAGATTTTTTTTGGCCATGGCTGTAGGATGCAAGGATGTCATGCAATGCAATAGGGGAGTCACTTGGATTTGTAAAATTGGATGCTACTGTGTACTAATAATGAGGGGTTGATGATAAAGATTGCATGAGGTGTCTATCCTCTGCGCTGCTAGCTGATGCTGGGCTGCATGCTACTATACACAATTTTCTACCTTTTGAAAAACTAGTTAAATGAACTTGCTGCAAATGATGTAACAGGGAGGAGGTGCCTACATGATCAATGCCCCTAAGTCTGTTTATTATGGCGCCACAAAGGCTACAGATGCCTAGACAAATTATTATTATTATTATTATTAATATTTATTTATAAGGTGCTACAAGGCATCCGCAGCGCCGTACAGAGACAAACAAAATCACAATACAATGGGAGACAGCACAGTACAGTAAACACAGCAACTCAGTACGCTCAATGCACAGCTAGAGAGGGCGGGGAAGGAAAACAAATCTATTTGTTTTTTTGGGCTGTGCTGCTTGGAGTCATACAGCACCCTGTTTCTTGTTCACTAAATAGTTCAGTTGTCCCACTGTCTGATTCTGCCCCTCACAAAATTGCTTTCAGCTTTAAACACATTTGTTATGGAATAATTCAGGAAACGAAGTCTGCAGAATATGTTCAGTTTATTATGTAGGTACGATACAGACCATGCAGGTAAAAAGATGCAATGTTAATCATAAATCATTCAAACATACCTTTTATTGTAGGCAGATCATAAGACAAATGAATCATAATCAAATGACCATCAAGCAATAGTTCAAAAACAAATAATCTCATCTTTAAGGATTAACCACAATTTTATCTTTAGAAATCATAAGACACATTTTGCAATATATGACAAACCTAAGCATAATTAAATCCTGTACTATTGGCATAGCTGCATAAATGCACATATCATCAATTAAGTAAATATTCATGTTTTTGTAAGTTCTAAGCTATATTCTGTTAACCCCTATTATCCCTAAAAGCATTTGGTTATCCAACTTCCAATAGATATATATTGGTCATCCATATTATTCCTCTCTCTGCTGCCTACTATCAACATACTACTCACTAGAGCACAAATCATGTGATACCCTATTCTCTAAGGAGGGACAGGGATACAAACAACAAAGAAAAACTGTATCTGCAATCATGACAGGATAATCGCCAATACTCCCCATACTGGGCTCCAGGAAGCACTAACATTTTTATAAAATCACAGGTGCATATTGTCTTTTACACTATAACATACTATAACATATGGATGTTTAATTCTAAAAACATTATCTTACAATTCCTGTGGAATCCAAATATCTGGGTTTTCTCTTCTCATCACCTCATAACACTGATCATTGATGTCTCCCATTATCACAACATTGACCTCCACTTAATCTTTGTCCTTCCTAACTAGATCTTTTATACCAGCACAACTCAAGTGAAGACACTTGAATCACACATACACAATGCCAAACACCAATAATGCTATGACAACATACTAAAATTGGCCCATCACTGTCTTTGAAAATCCTTCCCCCAAACATCTAAAAGGGTTCCACTCTTCACTTTCAAATTCCATTAACCTGTTCCGCAATTCTTGTGCCTTCTCTAAGTGTCCATGTATCTCTGGCTCATTATCCTTTATGTAGATACAACACTTCTGCCCAACTACTGCACACGTCCCTCCTTCTGCAGCCAAAATCTGGTCTAAGACCATCCTATTCTGCAGTGCAACTTTTCTTATCTAAGAGACCTCTATGGCTTGATTAATTGCCACCGCCAATTCACTTACCATGTCATCCATCATAATTATATCTGTAACAACATTTTCTACCATATACATAGTGGATAGTGGAAACAAAGTCCCTGCAGTTCATTCACCATCACTATATCTGAAAGTTTGATCTCCTTTTTCAGTGCCCTCTTTGTTTGTGTCTCATATAGGTTAAATCTACTGGAACCAAATCATGGTTCATTGGAATGGTTTGGAGAGTCTGTTTTAGCTATTTAGTGACCCTAACAAATGGAACTACATACGATAATGTACATTGCCCTGTAGCCCTCATTGGGATCCAAGCATAAGCCTTATTACCACATACCCAGTGTAATCCTTTTGGCAATGGGAGCCCAGGAACCGTATAATAGGTGTGACCTATGTATGATATAAAGTTCTGCATATTAATTCCCATTTCTGGACCACAACTACTATTGTCAAAGGTACACCCATTCCCATGAATTTTATGTAGCGTTAGATTCTTAAGTAATGTTCCATTTTTGGCTATTGTGCACCATTGTGATTCACCACTTCCAAAGGAGGAAGCACAATTAGTATGACTCAGATCCTGACCTGTTACTTGAATCGGGGCTGCCTTTTTATCCTTAACTACCACAACCCTACCAATCCTTTCTGAATCCTTTAGTTTTATGCAGAACACTGAGGAACCATTCCTAGCCATTATAGTAAGTGATGGGGACTGTAAGTTAGTTTCTGCTGTAATTTCTCCATGGGATTTCTATATTTCTTGTAGGAGCGTCTTTCTCGTTTCTGCAATGTTCAAACACTGTGTGGTTAGCAGATGCATCATGTATCAAATCCATATTGCTTATATCCTGGATAGTAATAGAATGGGCTAAAAATGGTATACCAGACTTGGTGCTTAAAGGTAAATGGGTACATATTCAACAATTGCTTTGATTTAGTTTTTGAGCAATTTTCCTGTGCATATCTATTACAGAATTTCCCGTCAAGATATCCCTATAACACCATTAAATGCATCTTTTCTCAGGGTAATGTCAACAATACTGACAAATGCACTGAAGTTAATGCCTCATATCCCTATCACATCTAATTATTTCCATTTTTATTTTTAGTGGTACATAAGCCCTTTTTACATCCATCTCAGTAATTGCAGAGGAACGATTTCTCTCAGCTGCAATTGATACTGTCCCTATATAGATGTCTATTCAGAGAGATATCACAGCCCTTATTACACATGTCATTAATATACAGGCCCAAAGTCTTTTATCAGGGTGTGGTCCAAATAATTGGTGTCACTTCATCTTGATCACTTAGGTCTTAGATCAGTTTTTCAGGGCTTACAGTCACACTGTCAGTGTTAAAAAAAACAATGCCAGCGGCAGTAAATACTAAAAAAAGAATTAATACTAAAAAAAGAAATAAAGAAATGTAAAGAAAAATCAAAACAAAAAAAGCATGTAGTTGGATCATATAGAAATAATTAATTGTAGAAATGTATTTCAATTTGTGGCGTAGGCACCAATTTAATTGCATATGTACTTATTTTTTTATATCGATATTAGTTTTGTATGGAAATGTATTGATTTCTGAGACAGTATGTCATGTTTGGGTTTTGTAACTTCTCTAGAGGAAATCCCAAGTAGGCATAAGTGTGAACGGAATGTGTTTTTGCAACTGTATGGAGACAGGTATTCTTATGTTAATTAGACCTTTTCAGATCTGAGTGACCAACATGTCTGTTGAGCCAGAAAGCACAGGAGACTTGCTAGTAGACTTCCTATGTTTGTAAGACTCAGGATGCAAGTGATCACAAATTATTGTGAATTTTGCAATGTAAATTGCGTTATAAGTATCCTGATGGTAAACATTCAATATAAAACCTCAGACGTTGCAGTGAGGCTAGCAGCAATGTAAAAAAGTGTTACATCCTTAAAGGCAGATTTATGTGCAGGCTGCATGAAGCAGCCTGGATTTGTTAGAGGGGCAGGAGGCTGGATTACCTCCTGCCAGGGTATATGTGTAAATCTGTATAAAAAGTGCACTGTTTGGCGATGTAATGTAGTATTATTATACCATCTGCACATTCTGAAGATCCCTAGTACCACAAACTAGTGTAACTGTCCTTATTACTACACCTGAGCTAATAAAACATCACTGCTTCAAGATCCTGCTTTGACTTCTACTTACCTGCGGCAGTTCCTGTGACCTACAGATTAGACCAATCTAATTCACTATCCAGCTGTTCTGAGGTTGGAACCCAGCATTCTAGTACCAATGCTCTGTCCGTTAACCTGCAGCTCTGACCAGTGTGATAGGCCAGGGGGGAAGCATCCACAACAACCCTGTCAGGCGCCGTCTCTGCACCTCCTATGGGTGCCTGGAGATGGACGCCCTCTGTCGGCAGCTCTCGTCCCGTTGCTAGGCAATGCGTCCCGGTCACATGATCGCGGCGCACGCGCATGTGCGATGCGCTGCTTTGTTGCTAGGCAATGAAGATGCTACCCGGCGATCAGCTGAGACTGATCGCCAGTAATCCTCTCACCACTGACTTCCTGCTGTCTACTATATAAACCTCACTCTGGCACCATTAGGGTGCCAGAGTATTGGTACATTCCCTGCTCCAGCGTTATCCTTGTTCCTAGATTGTCTCCTGTGTCCTGATTCCTTGGCTTGTCTGACTACTCGTCCAGATCCCCCTTTTGTACTTTGCTGCCCGCACTGGTATTGACACTTGGACCGTTCCTGATTACTCTTTGTCTTCTCTCCGTGGTACTGCGCTTTTCTGGTTTCGACTCGGCCTGTCTGACTACTCTCCATTCAGTGCACTGGTGACTATCTGGGAGAACTGTGACCTGCGCATCACACGCAGCAAAGCCCATACCTCCTTGCGGGAGTCCCTGGTGAACACTGGTGGTGCGTTAGACTCCGCGTCTCCCAGCTTAGTAGCGCCAATACCAGTCAGTGATATTTCTAGTGAAAGACGTGACAAACCCTGATCTAAAGGAAGAGGTCAGGGGTACCAGCCCAGGTGCCCAGCGAGCACTAACACGAAAGTTACTCAGAGGAAACCGGTTCTAGATGCCAGCAAAGGAGCCTAGTGGTGGTAGCAGCAAGCCCCTCATACTGCATTTAGAAGGATGCAATTTGGGATATAGAAAGGGGACGGAGGCAAGACAAGCCCAGATAGTCCCCAGCAGGGTGGCATAGGAGGTCCATCCTGTCACCTCCCCCCTCCATAGTCATATTAACCATAGGGCTGGCTGGAAAAAAATTGGGGGAACAAACAAGGTGGGATTCCCCGATTCTCTTCCAACCAGCCCTATGCTCAGCCAGCGGGGACTGGTGGCACCATAGCAGGTAAACCCACAGCAGGGACCCCCTGCCACGATGACAACCAGCCTCAAGCTGCTCAGCACAGGGCTGGATTCCATGTAAAGCGGGAATTTATGGCCCTCAGTTTGCATGCTCCCAACATCATGCGGGCCAGTAGTCCACAATTTGTCTTTGATGATGTCAAGCATTTGTGATGGCTGAAGTACATATACAGCAGTTTCAGATCTACCAGAATCACCTTGCAGTGTGCTGATAACAAAGTCTTTATGTAGATCTGGTACTTGTAAATACACCCCATCAGCTGGACAATATACAGTGCATCCCAGCTTGCAAAATACAGTAAGTCTCTACCCAATAAGTTTGAGAGTGCATCAGCTGCCAAAGGAAAATAATGATCACCTGTAATGGGCCCTATTGTAACAGGCAATTTTTGTGTTTCTCTTAGAGGCATTACTTTATTGGCTACACCCTGTATTACATTATCAGTAGTAGGTATTTTTGACTTCCAGATATCAAAGATCTGGCAGTACCCATGTCTACAAGAAAGGGTTGTGTTATCCTTTGGACAGTCAAGTTAACCATGGGTTCCTGGGGCTCACATTATATAAGTGCCATTTGTGGTACGAGTGCATTTGCAAATATTCATTGCACTCCGTCCTTTTCTGGCTCATCCTGGTGAGACTTTGTTTGAGGAGGTCTCTGCTTTTTGGGTTTTCTGCTTTCCTTGGCAAAGTGTCCCTTTCCCTGACAATTCTAGCATGTAATTGCAGATTTGTCAAATTTAGATCTCTTGTTTTCTGTGCAGTTTCATGTGCAGTTATGTGAACATTCATTAAATTAGTCTGCATTTTCATCGATTTGCTTTGAGCTTGTTCTGCCTTAGAATTTAAATGATCCTCATGTATTTCCGCCTGCAAGGGAATACTTATAGTCACTCTGGTCTTAATATTTGGTCTTGGCCCATCTAAAAATGCTTGTACCATAACAGGCTGTAGAATACCTCCCTACTCCAGGTTAGCTGTAATACCACTATAATGTTCAGCCTCCTTGAAAAACCGTACCCAAAACGCTCTCACAGACTCTCTGCATCCCTGCTTGATGGCATTCAAATGTGACCAATCTGGTCTAAATGGAAATATTGCCGATTCATGCTGCATCAATATCCCCTCTTCGGTTATCATCCTTTATTATTTGTTTTACTTTTGCAAACAGCTCAGCACTTTCAGTGCTAGTAAGCAGAACTGTAAATAATTGGACTATATTTTTAGAATCTATGATTGCAGCCACCCTCCTCCCCACATGCTAGCACTTCTAAAATGGCAGATGAGAGCAGGTGGCAGGGCTATATATATAAAAGATATTGATCCAAAACTTGCAAGACCCAACACTTTCCGGATATGCTTTACCTCGTTTTCATATATGAATATGGCGCAAGAAACAGAGCCATGACTCGGTTTGACTCGGTACCCCAAAGTTCAGGTCTGTCGGATTTCACAGAATCCGAACCGCTTATCTCTATGTTAAATGATTCTATGGCAAGCCATAGGGCACATTAACAGATAATACCTCAGAGCTGGGAACATGAAGGAGAAGTTTTGAGTTGTTCAGAGTGTGATCCTACTTATATCTGTAGCCTTGGTAAAACAGACTGGTAAATCCCTCGCAGGTACTGAAATACTGCTAAGGATATAAGCACACTGTGGTGCTAACTGAAAATCTTTTTTCATGGAAAAGTCTCCTGTCACCTCTGTATACTAAGAATAGTAGGAATAATATGGTATAGATGTTGATACATTGGCAATGTACAGTAATGCAGTTAAGTGGTCATCTGATTCAGTTTACTGGTTCCCTAATAACCATAATGCTATGTGTTTAACAGATATATTGTTATGGCTTATAGAGACAAAAAGTATATATAAGTCTAATAGCACTGTAAATAGTTGTTAACATTCAGTGGTACATTTCTGTAGTTACATTAATTGTGTGTGTAAGCCTAGGACCATGTATGTTCTGTGTTGTTATCTAGGGTCATAGGCACTGTTATGAAGGGGGTTGATGAAATAACAGAAGGGAAACAAAGTTAGACTGTCCTCATAATAGATTTGTTTTGTGAATTGATATCTACTAACTTTAGAATTGCAGGTTCAATATAGTATTTTCCGCCACAAGATGAAAAACTCTAAATGTTCTTAATCTTTCTAATTGGCACACAGTTTACTTTTGTAACCAGGCTAAGAGTTACAATGCATTACATTCAGGATCATCAAGTTAACCCTTAGAGGTATATTTTGTTACTGCTGTGATAGTCCAAGTTGCTTTAACTGGTGGACCTAGAATAAGGAGAACTTAACAAAACACCAGGTTTCTGTTTTGGGGGCATAACATAAAGCACAAATCAACTGACAGCATTCACTTCTCTTTAAGGGAGGTTATTTTCAGGTAGGTGGATCACCAGGTATGTAACTAGACAATTGTGAGATCTATAGCAAAATTTTGTAAGGGTCCCAATGTACTACCCAATGATGAAAAAAACACATATTGCTTGGGAATCAGCCCTCTTCCTCAGCTGCGGGCCCCATAGAAGCTCACCTAGTGCTACTATGGTTGTTACAACATTGTGGATAATTATCCTTTCTCAGATGGGAAGGCCATTTCCTTTACTTTGATATGTGCCCAGATATCCACCAGCCTTTACTGTTCATATAGCCATGATCATGCAGATGCTTACTTACTATAGTTATAGCACCAATTCATCCACATAGAACATAAGCAGTGCAATTTTATTCTATTTGAAGGAGGCATATTCTAATATACAAAGGTATCATTTGAGGCTTGTCACATTTCTACAAGAAAAATAAAATATTTTTACTGATTACCTTAGCAGCAACATTTTACAGGAAGTTCTGTGGGGGCATAGGTGGGTGCTGGAGCCTTGGGAAGGGGGGACCAGGCTTTGCTGTGCCCCCTCACCTCCAGATATCATAGCAGCCTCGCCCCCTGCACACATGGTTGTTCCGATATGTCCTCTTTACTAAACATCAAACAGTAATTATCTACCTAATATAAGGAGTAATTTGCACTAACTATTAATGACCTAACTGTAATTGTTTGACAATTGGGGATGAAGTGGACCTATTTATCATTTCCACCATTGAAGGTAAATGCTAAAAAACAGTTAGTCCAGCAGTGGTTAATCATGGAACTGGTCTCTTCTAGACTGTGAAGATATACTATTAGTCTTTGCCTTCCAATTGTTCATGGAAACAAATCAGAACAAAATTGGCCCCTAAACTGCTCAATCCACATCCTGATCTACACAAGCCAAGATGATATTTTTGCTAATATCATGTCCCAAATGAATAAGCAATGTTGTTTTCTGACTCTGAAAATTGGGTCTGTTTATTGAAAATCAGGACTGCTATTTATGGATAAAATTAGAAAATTACAATTACATGGACAAACCCCTACTATACTCACACTGTGTCTGACCACCCCTTACTTCCCCGTTTCCACCTCTGCATGCATAAGGAGGTGTAAGTGTCAGATCTGCATAAAACCATAGACATACACTTTCTTTGTGGGCATGCACAGTACAAATGTTTGCATTGTATAGTAAACAAATGGGCATACACCCAACTCAGCATGATTCCCAATGCCTTTATATCAATATTGTTTCTTACCTTTTACAATTCTAAGTTTTTCTCAGCATTATAGTAACAAAATTAACCAACATGCAGTATAAATATACTTAACTTTAAGTCAACCATGTGACAAAATTACAGTTGGTGACTCTTACTCAAGTGTAATTATTAAATGAGTAGCCATGTTTTTTTTTACAATAAATTGACCCTCCCATACTAATACAGTATCTGCCTGAGTCATTAAGGAGAGCAAGGCAAAAAAGGAGTAAATTTGATCCTGGACAAACCATGTTACAATGCAAGGGGTGCAAATTAGTTTAATATTTTGCACATAAAGAAAATACTGGCTTTTTTGTCATGTAGCACACAAATACTTGATAACTTTATTTTTACACTGAAATTTAAAGTTGATCTAGGACATGCTTTACCCCAACAATAAATCTGTACACACATTTTAAATTTACCTCCCCCTCCAATGCAACATGGTTCTGCTAAGGTTCAAAATTACTCCTTTTTTTCCTTTGCTCTCCTTAATGACTCAGGCCCTACATGTTCACTTCCATCTGCTTATACCAATATGGTGCTGTTATAAAACAAAAGAAAAGATGACATTTAAGGATCTTAAGTCTTAATTTAGGTGTCATTGTGATTAGACAGTTTAATATCATAATATCTGATAAATATACTGCATGTCAGACATTTCATTCTCTTTTAATCAAACTTCGTAGCCTACTAAATTAATCACCCCCTGGGGTAAAGTAGCAGATTTCCAATTTAGACATAGCTGATCATTAATAATGTAAGATTCTTCAGGCACACTTTCTTATTCATCTTCCTTTTACTGTGTCACATAATCAGCCTGGTTTTAATATAGAAAATATATGTATTTTTACCTGTAGTTTGATAAGTTAACTTGTGCTGATTTTCTAACATTTGTTCTGTAAATTGGTTATAAAAATATATATTTTTAAACTCAATATAGTTTACAAGACATGTTTAAAAATATGCTAGCAATATAAATGTAATACTCAGATCAGTCAATCACACATTTGATTTCATGCATCAAACTTCTGCCAGAATAATTATAGCTAACTGTAACATGTCACTGTACCCATCTGGGTTCTGGATCTACCACATGCCATCCAGTTAGTGACTAACGACTTCACTCCAATGTGACAATTATTCAGGACTATCCTATCGCCGTCTACCCTCCCCAATAGCAATAATAAACAAAGAATCAGAATGAAAGCTACAAATAATATATCATTGGTAAACATATGAGGAAAGGAATGTTGTAGAAATTAATTCAAGTTAATAGCAGGTTTTTTTTTGTAAGACAAGCAGCAAGTGCTGCACACCTGGTCGAAATGTAATTAAAGGAGGCTCTTTATGAGGCCTATTTATCAAGCCTATAACCATACAGAAACAGCATATTTGTATGGTTTAGGTATTTTTAAGTAAATTAACTATCTAACAAAAGCCTCATGCAGGAAATATGGGAAAAAAATATCCTACATTTGGCAAATTGCTGCATAATACCACAGTCCCCATAATACTCAATGGGGACTGCAGGGTGGGAAAATGTATCAAGCTCTGAAAACCTTAGCTTTTCGAAACTTGAATCCGATGGTTAACACCATCTGAAGATGGTGATAGCCATTCAATCCTGTGGGGAGAATACTGTGATAGAGGGATCCTTTCTTCTCTCCCCTGCATTAATTTATGTGAATAATCTCTGTACAGGTGCATCCCTAGGTCGCACATGGGCATTAAAGACTCCAGGTCAGAAACCAGAGTTAACTTTACAAAGAAGTCATCTCAGCCTCCTATTGGAAGTACTGTCCCTATATGAATTCAGTAGTAATTTGCCACGTTAATACATCTTTCATCCCTGCAATGACAGATGATATTTTACTGGGCAAAAGTGGGATGCTATAGGCCCCTATAAACCTTCTGTTTTCACTTATCCCGACACCCATCAATGTCGAAACACATAGGAGTGATTGACCTGACTCATCCCGTTCTAACATCATAAGCGGTGATACTAGACACAGCCTCCAGGGATTGTAACACCTGACCTGGAAGATTTTGATCTCTAGAAGAAGGATTTTATCAGATGAGTACATACACCCCTTTGCTGTCAAGATCTGACACAAAGGGGAGTGGAAGATCAATCCAATTTCCATAAGAAGAGTTATATACACTTGTGGGAAACCTCTTTGCATGATCTATTTGTAAATTGCGCCACTTACGCTTAACCATCTTTTGTAATGAATACGTCATTCCATTAATGTGCTAGTGGACCACAAAAATTTCTAGTATCTTCAGTTAGTGTATAGCCTAAATGCACTGCAGGACTGATGTTTTTGTTTGCTTTCATGGTTCTACTTTTTTTTATTATTATTATTATTTTTTATTTATAGGGCGCCGTACAGGGACAAACAATATCACAGTACAAGGTGAGACAGCACGGTACAATTAACAATAGCTCAGCAACTCAGGAAGCTCAAAGCACAGCTAGAGAGAGGGGCAGGGGGGTGGGGGAGAGGGAAGATCCGCATACGCTGGAAGCCTGAGCCCAAGAGGGAGGGCACGGTTGACAGAAAAAGCCACTGAGGGGTGTAGAGAAAAGTGAGAGGAATTGGAGGGCAGAAGGTCCTTAAGGAGGAGGGCTAAGTAGCTGGAGAGCAGAGTTAGAAGTAGTGGAAACAGGAAGAGAGATGGCCCTGCTCAAAGGAGCGTACAATATAAGGGCAAGGGTAGACAGACAGAGAGGCACAAGGGTGAGAGAGAGAGAGAAGGGGAGAACATAGGCTGAATCAGGGAAGGGGGAAAAAGGGGGTAGAGGAAGAAGATAAGGTGGGTAGTTAAGTGGGAAACTGGAAGGCTTTTAGAAAAAGGTTGGTTTTTAAAGCCCGTTTGAAACTGGACAGATTGCCAGATGTTCTGATGGAGCGAGGGAGCTTGTTCCAGTGGAGAGGGCAGCGCAAGAGACTTGGATATACGCGTGAGAGGAGGTAATCAAATGGGAAGAGAGGTGACGATCATTGGCAGATCGCAGAGGGCGGGATGAAGCGTGAATGGAGATGAGGTTGGAGATGTAGGAAATAGTGGAGTTGGCAAGGGCCTTGTATGAGAGTGTGAGGAGCTTGAACAGGATTCTGTAGGGGAAGGAGAGCCAGTGAAAGGCTTGATAGAGGGTGGAGACAGAAGAGGAATGGCGAGAAAGGAAGATGAGCCTAGCGACTGCATTAAGTGCAGATCGAAAGGTGGCGAGATGAGAGTGGGGGAGACCAGTAAGAAGAACGTTGCAGTAGTACAAGTGGGAGATAATCAGAGAGTGAATAAGAGATTTGGTGGCATCTTGGGAGAGGAAGGGCTGAATGCGTGCGATGTTGTGTAGCTGGAAGCAGCAGGATTTAGCAAGAGAGAGAATGTGAGGGGCAAAGCAGAGAGTGGAGTCATGGATGACACAGAGGCAGCAAAGTTGGGGGACAGGGGAGATAGAGAAGTTGTCAACAGTGATAGAGAGGTTGGAAGGGAAGCAGGTGTGAGGGGGAGGAAAGACAATGAGTTCAGTTTAGCAATATTGAGTTTAAGAAATCTAGAAGACATCCAGGAGGAGATGGCAGAGAGACAGGTGGACACCCTAGAGAGGAGGGAGCGAGAGAGATCAGGGGAGGAGAGGTATAGTTGAGTGTCGTCAGCATAAAGGTGGTACTTGAGGCCGTAGGAGCTGATGGGTAGGGAAGAGGTGTATAGTGTATAGTGAAAAGAGTAAGGGTCCAAGAACAGTGGACTGAGGGACCCCAACTGGAAGGGTAGGGGGAGACCCAGAGGTGGTTACAGAGAAAGAAATGTAGGCAAGGTAAGAGATGAGCCAGGACGGAGCCAGAGAGGCCAATGGATTGGAGGGTGTGGAACAGGATGGGATGGTCAATGGTGTCAAAGGCTGCTGAGAGATCAAGGAGGATGAGAAGGGAGAAGTGGCCCCTGGCTTTAGCAGAGAGGAGGTCATTGGTAACTTTAGCCAGTGCAGTTTCAGTGGAGTGGAGGGGGCGGAAACCAGACTGTAGAGGATCAAGGAGGGAGTGTTCAGAAAGGTAGGCGGTGAGACAGTTGCAGATGAGCCTCTCAAGTATTTTGGAGGCAAAGGGGAGAAGAGATATGGCGTGATACTTAGAGAGAGAAGTGGGGTCAAGATTAGGTTTCTTTAGAATGGGTGTTACGAGAGCATGTTTAAAAGAAGAGGGGAAGATGCCGGTGGAGAGGGACAGACTAAAGAGGTGAGCGAGGTGGGAGCTGGTGGTGGGGGAAAGAGAGCAAAGAAGGTGGGAAGGGATAGGATCCAGGGGACAGGTAGTAGAGGGGGAGTATGAAATGAGAGTGGACTTCTTTCCTCGTGGTGGAGTGGAAGGAGTATAGGGGTTGGTGGCTAGGGGGAGAGGACTGAAGAGTAGGAGGAGTGGACGAGAGAGTGGAGGAGGAGATTTCAAGTCAGATGGCCTCGATTTTAGAGGAGAAAAAGGAGGCAAAGTCGGTAGCAGTCAGGGAGGAGGGGGGGGAGAGGGCCAGGAGTGTTGAAGGTGGCGAAAAAGCGGCGGGGGTTAGAGGACAGGTAAGAGATGAGAGATTTAAAAAAAAATTGTTTAGCGAGTGAGAGGGCAGAACTGTAGGATGAGAGGATGAATTTAAAGTGGAGGAAGTAAGCCAGGGAGCAGGATTTTTTCCAGTGGTGTTCAGCGGTATGGGTGCATTTTTTGAGGAAGCTGGTAAATTTGGAGGGTTGGCGTTTGGAGCAGCAAGGGTGGACAGAGCGGGCAGGGGCGACCACATCAACAGCGGAGGTGAGGGTGTGGTTGTAGAGGGAGACCGCCAGGTTGGGGCAGGCCTGGGAGGAAAGGTGAGAAAGGAGAGTATCGAGAGAAGAGGACAGAGTAGCCGGATCAAGAGCGTCAAGGTTGCTTATGGACTGAGTAGGTTTTGGCAACGGGAGGGGAGCAGGAGAAAAGGAGAGTGAGAAAGAGAGGAGATGGTGGTCGGATAAAGGAAAGGGAGAAATGGAGAAGTCAGAGAGACTACATAGGTAGGAGAAGACAAGGTCAAGGGAGTGACCAAGGCAGTGGGTAGAGGAAGAGGTTCATTGAGTAAGGCCAATGGAGGAAGAAAGGGTGAGCAGTTTACTGGAAGCAGGGTCGGTGGGGAAGTTGAAGTCGCCGAGGATGATGGAGGGGAGGTCAGGGAGGTCAGAGGAGAGGTGGTGGGGAAGCCAGGCAGCAAAGTTGTCAAGGAAAAGGGAGGTGGGACGAGGGGGGTGGTAGATGACAGTGACACGGAGATGGATGGGGTAGAAGAGGCGGATATAGTGGGCTTCAAAGGAGGAGAGGGAGGGTTCAGGTGGGATGACTCGAAAAGTACAGGTGGAGAATAGGAGGAAACCCACTCCAACGCCTGGATGGGCACCAGGTCTGGCGGAGTGGGTGAAGGAGAGGCCACCATAGGAGAGCGCAGCAGGGGAGGCAGTGTAGGAATCGTAGAGCCTGGTTTCAGTAATGGCGAGAAGGTTGAGAGAGTTGGATAAGAAGAGGTCATGGATAGAGGTTAGCTTGTTGCAGACGGATCTAGCATTACAGAGGGCACAGGAGAAAGGGAGAGAGGAAAGAGGGGAGATGGGAATGAGGTTAGCAAGGTAAGCAGTGCAAGGGGGAGTGCGGGAAGGAGAGGCTGAGGTGGGGCGGGGGGAGAGTATAGGTATGGTGCATGAGCAGGGAGGCAAGTTCATTCTTACTTATCATCCTGCTTCCAAGAATGTTACAGTATGTGCTCCTTTGCACCTTTGAAACACGAGAACCCAAAAGAAGTATCTCATATCATTGAACTTTCTCTACCAGTGACAGTCAAAGTTATCAATACTTTTAAAATTCTATCAGGAAATTATTTTTGCTGCTACTATTCTTTGCCCCTGATCTTACTTGAGCTCATAACTCTAAGTTTTCTGGTTAACCTGTGTGACAATGGGAGTGGTTTGCCATAGGCCTCTAGGAGAGGAATTATGTATTCAGCTGATAGTCTGCAGGGCAAGGCTGCAGACATTACATGTATGTACAGCCGTGCACCTAGTTCAAAGATACACAGATGGAGGACTAATGTGTGACAAAATAATAGTATAGAGTGTTATCTAACTGACATATTTTCTTTTTCCACAGCTAACAGAAGCTGACAGGGTGTGTCTGCAGTGAGAGTAATCAAGCAGAACACCTGCAGAAAACTCCTTTTTAAAGACCAGGTGGTAGTGTCACCTGTCCATCAAGCTAGAGCTCTGGGAGGAGTGTAAAGTATTTAAGCCTGAGTTGTTTATTATTCAGTGTGACCAATGCCAAACAAGTGGGCTGAGGTCTTGCAAGTTGGTCTCTGTTAATTTAGCATTAGGGTAATAAGAAAGTGTGTAGACTTTGTGTTACTTTGCTATCCTCTCAAGAAAAGAAAAGTGCATGCAAGAAGATGTTCATTATAGATCAAACAGTGCAGATAGAATATAACAGCACAGACTCCTAATTTCAGGCTGCCTATGTATGGTTACTCCTATCCACAATGGAGTATAATACAATATTATATAGAACAAAATTACCATACAGCAAAACGGCGCTTGAAAACAGTTCTAGCTTTCAGTCAATAATCATATACTATATATGTGTATATACAGATGGCTTAACACAGCTGACTGAAATCTCATAATCCAACCTATACGTTGTAAAGTAAACCAAAATGTCTATACTTCTTCAGATGGGACCGCAATAAATCTTCAAGGTAATAGTCATTTCAAATAGTATGTATATGGGGATTCTTCAAAACAGCACGACATCCCCTCAGGGTAATACACTTACTAGATATCCGTGATAAAACAGCAAAAGGTCTCTCCACGGCAAGCAGCTCTGCTCGGGAACTCTCTCCGCATCAACAGCCCTGTTCTCCAAACTGCACCGCTGCGTCCAGGACCCAGTGTGAAACGACACGCTCTTTCACCTATTCAGTACCCCAATATCTCGATATTCGACAATTTTCTCAAGGCTTTTCTCAAGGCTTGAGAAAGATTCAGTAGAATTGAAACGCGTTGGATGGGGAGGTTTAAGTATCTCTTACCCTGAATGCTGAGTCCCGTGGATTGCAGGCGATTCTGTGGATAATTCATTCTGTCATTATTTACACCTTATGCGGGTAAGGGTACAACTGGAGAATCACCACTAAAGTCACTTGCTTTATGTATATTTTTTTATGTTTTATTATTCAAATAAATACATTTTTAAGGGGATAATGCACTATTGGTGCTTTTTGCTTTTTCCCCTACTACCTCCGCTTCATACTCCTCCATTGTGAGATACGATATACACCGTTAAGGATCGCGGGGCTCAGCTTACATATCTACATTGGAAAAAACACCTATTAGAAAAGTGATCAGAAGAAGATTCATATTGTCGGATATCGAGATATTGGGGTACTGAATAGGTGAAAGAGCGTGTCGTTTCACACTGGGTCCTGGACGCAGCGGTGCAGTTTGGAGAACAGGGCTGTTGATGCGGAGAGAGTTCCCATGCAGAGCTGCTTGCCGTGGAGAGACCTTTTGCTGTTTTATCACGGATATCTAGTAAGTGTATTACCCTGAGGGGATGCCGTGCTGTTTTGAAGAATCCCCATATACATACTATTTGAAATGACTATTACCTTGAAGATTTATTGCTGTCCCATCTGAAGTAGTATAGACATTTTGGTTTACTTTACAACGTATAGGTTGGATTATGAGATTTCAGTCAGCTGTGTTAAGCCATCTGTATATACACATATATAGTATATGATTATTGACTGAAAGCTAGAACTGTTTTCAAGCGCCGTTTTGCTGTATGGTAATTTTGTTCTATATAAGAAGATGTTCATGTCTGCATCACCAGAAAGGTGCTCATGCCACACTAGGTATAAAAAAAATATTAGATTTATCGCTAGACTTATTGGTTGCCCAATTTAATGAATAATGTCATAGATTTACTTTCCACATGTCTCTAATGTGCCCAAACTAAAGTTGCTTGACAAGCCTTGGTTTTTCTACCTCTTCCTTCCATAATGAATCTGCCACCTTCAGAGATTTCACAGTGATCTAGGTCATGGTAGCTCGCTTTTATAAAAAGTCTTAATCTATCCCTATCAAGGTTCTATTGTCTGCACTTATTCTTGCACATGTATGGGTGGGGTACTAATTTTCCGATGTGATGAAAGCGACAGTCAGAAGTCCGAAAAAACAAGACACGAAAGTGACTTGTCCGACACCTAATAAAAGCTGACTGACCTTAAGAATGGCAAAAGAAGTCGCCAATAGTGTGGTAATAAATCACGAGCAGCAGTAATAACGGCAGCCTATTTTGACGTCATTTACAATGGCGACCGCTAAATCAGTATTTTTAAAGTGACAATGCCAGGTCCCTAACCCTTACCCTAACCCTAACCCTATTCCTAACGCTAACCCTTAGTGTAACACTTAGCTCCGATGAGAAGCAACATTGCCGCTTTAAAAATACTGATATAGCGGACGCCATTTTAAATTATGTCACAATAGGCTGCCGTTACTACTGGTGCTCGTGATTTCTTATCACACTGTCGGGACTTCTTTTGTCATTCTTAAGGTCAGTCAGTATTTATTAGATAAAAAAAAAAAAAAAAAAGGATTTGAGAACTCAAAACTGCAAACCAGCAGTTTACAGCTAAAACAGTGTGTTTAATACAATAACCACATTGAAACAATCAATATAAAAATATGCATAACAAAAAAATTAAATAAATAAGAACATAAAAAATAGTAGGTGAGGATGGTAAATAGCAATACAAATATAGCACACAGTATCTCAGTCCAGCTCCAAAGAATAAATAGAGAGAATCTAACAGACTCTTCTAAGAAATATAAATAGATCCATAGATGGTGAAATTCGCTAATGAGCAGAATAGACAACTCACACACTGAGTCTGGATTACTCTAGTGAGCACAGCTACATATGCATATAATACTGATGACAACAAAGAGAACAAAGTTTAAGAGAAACAAAATAAAATAATTATAAACCAATTGTAAATTGTAAACCAAACTTAATAAACACAATAAATAACTCAAATATACTAAACTTATCACAACATAACAATTAAATGATAAACATAATATAATCAGATCATCTAAAAAAATATTGTGGACCATCAATACAAAAAGGGCCTCACAAAATAACATTAATAATTAAATAAAACAAAAACCATTTAGCAGATGTTATTCAACTCTATAGTGTCATTAAGGCCCTGTGAAGTCAACGTCTTGAGTTTAAAAATCCAATAAGCTTCCTGCTTACATAATAAATGGAACCTATCCCCTCCTCTCAAGGTTTTGGAAATCTGTTCAATGGCCCTAAACTTAAGACCTGCCATACAACCCCTTGGCATTGAAAAATGAGGCGATGAGTTTGAACATTTTTCAGTATGTTACGATGATGTTTCTGAAACACCAACTGATCTTGTGGTACGGTCTACATATTGAATACCACATATACAATTAATCCCATAAATGACAAAAGTAGATTGGAAATCCATAGATCTCTTGATTGAAAACCTTTCACCCGATACAAAGCATAAAAAATCAGTACATTGATGATCCGCATACAAACATGCACCACACTTGAGTTTACCACATTTGTAAAAACCTTATTTTCTACCCAACCATCTTTCCACCTTAGTTGGTAAAGTAAGAGATGAAATGGGGGCTGGATCCACATTCCTACAAAGCCGGCGAGCCAGTCTTTTCTTTAAGTTCTTAGATCTCCTCAATACTGTGATGTTGTTCTTCCTAATAAGGGGACCAATATACTCATCCAGCTCTAATAATACAGCATTTTTCCTCACAATAGACAAGTTCTCCAGCAAGACTGTTAAACTTAATTACAAAAACCAACAAATTATCAGTAACTCTACATTTATCAAGCTCTTCCATTTCACTGAGAGCCTTATTGAGGATAGATTTGGGATATCCTCGTTCTTGAAATGATTAGTAAGGTTTTGCAGAGTGGATTTTGAAATCATTGTTGTCTGAACAGTTTCTTTTAATACGGAGAAATTGGCCCTTGGGTATATTGACCCACCAGGGCTTATAATGGCTACTCTTGTAATGCAGGAAATTGAACATAAAATTGTATTTCATTTTAAACGTCTTAGAAGGTATTGAAGAGTTGATATCAAAGATATTAAGCATAGATGAGGAACCTGTAGTATCACTTTCTGCACACAAAAAGATTCCAAATCAGCCAGTGCCACTTGTTCATCATCATCAAGTATAATTGGAGAGAGAACTTGTTTATTCTTTCTAACAGCTTTAAATGCAAAATACCATTTTCTATTCAGAGTCCTAATATATCTATTTAGATCGACAAACAAGTTCAAGAAGATTCAGTTTTATTGCAAATTTCAAACCCTTCTGTTGAAGTTTCAATTCGGACTAAGATAATGTTTTAGAAGATAAATTGAAAACACCCTTGCCAGTTATTTTTGGCGCATATTTCTTATTTGATTTGAGCACCCCTTCTCTGGATCCTCTGGCTTTTCTTCTCTTAATCTTTTTGGCATATGAATATCTAAGCTTTGAATTCTTTGAACATAAGATGGAGCACGATAGCCCTTTCCTAAAAAAGAAGAAGAGGCAGAAGAGCCAGATGGAGCAGCAGCACCCCTATGAGAGACAGTCTTATCACCAGAGTCTCTTCTTATAAACCAAGTGTGTGTCCCATATTGATCATAGGGCCTACGGTCTTCAAGCAATGAATCCTCATAATGACCTGATTTAGTATCAGGCTCAGAATTATGAGCACCCAAATCTAGATTAGTACTTCTGAAGGATGATCTACCAGCTGACTTAACACTCAAGCCCCTACAGAAGCCAAGTTTAGAAGGAGAGGAATATGTACTGTTCCTCCTATTAGAAAGATGAAGTACTCTCGATCTGGAGTCATGACGTGTAAAACCACTGGACCTGTCTCTCCTCTGAGAATCATTCCTAAAGAATTTGTTAAAAGTCCTGACTCATTCTCGTAGTCTGCACGATCCCTCATGAGTTTATTATCCTTGCGTGTTATAAGTGATTTTTCAAAATCCACCACTCTCTTATTGATCTTATTATCCCTTTCCCTAAAACCTTCAGAGTTCTCAAACATTTTTAAAGAATCCTGAATTTTCTCAATATCCTTTTGTATAGTATAAATTTTCTGATTTCTGTATTTAATCAAATGTTTCATCAAATTTATAGAACAATCAGGAATGGTGTTCCACTCATTCCAAGCATTTATTAGGTGTCGGGCAAGTCAGTTTCGTGTATTTTTGTTTGTGGTAGTCACTGTTGGTGTTATCAGCACCGTTAAAGTGACTACCACCAAAATGTATTTGTCAATGTAATTTTCCATCTCAAGTTTGTCACTTCATATTGCAGAATTTTTGCACTTTAATTATCCTAAATTGCCGCTCCCAGTGACAACAACTTCAGAGTCTCCTGCTGTTGATCTCAGATTTCCAATATGTCTGTACTTGGAATGCTTTGCCTAAAGCCTTTACTCATCACAAGACACACAATGTAAGGCACTGAAGTATGGCTCTCCACTAAAAACATCAAACTCAAGGTGCTTTCTCTATAAGACTGTATTGTTTTTACTAGTTAAATTTCTTGCTTACATTCCCAATGTTTTCCACGCATATCTCTTCTCAAACCAGTTGTAATGATCATTTTTGCCCATATTTACTGATTATGATACTGATTATTTTTTTAATCAACCAAGTGAACCAATAGCTTCTGATGTTCATGCCACCTTCTTGTAATACAATTTTTTGCTAATTATGTTACGTGCATATGAATGATGTAGATGTTATTTGTTTACCTGTTAGTAGTCTGGCTTGTCACTGACCATGCTTATGCCTTTCATAAATACTAATAACCCAAAAACTCTATGCACCATGTGATTCAGCATCAAACGCTGGCAGGGGATACACTACCCACAGTCAGGGAGATTACCCGAAGTCCATTCCACTAATATTGTATTATTGTATTTAATATTTTGCTTTGTTACTATTTATTACAAAAAAAACCAAAAAAAAACCCAATACATTAGTTCTTTTTTATGTCAATGAAAATAGTTAGCTGATTGGTCTTTATTTCTTAAATAGAGGTGCAAATGATTTTGGATAAATATTAATGATGCTCTATTTGCTATTTTCTTCAGTAAAAAAACAATTATTTAATAGTTTTTTTGAGGAAATTAAAACAAATGGCTTGGTACCTTGTTTTAATTTTTTCTTTCATGTCTATCTGTGCGTAAATGTGTCCATACTCACTGTTATTTTGTTATCCAAATCACAACTTTTATTAGAATTCCAAATGTTACAAAGACCCAGCTGATTTGCCCAACTGCCAGGCCTAAGTACAACCAGCTTAAGCTTCTTAGAGTAGGGTGGGCTTAGAACAACTGTACCCAGGCTGCCAAGAGAAATTCAGGGCCCCAATACATCAACTTCATGGGTCCCCCCTTATAGTTGAGTATGGTAAAAAAAAAAATGCGCAAAATGTAAAGTGGGTGTGTTCATACAGTTGGGGGTGTGGCTATGCATCATTGGGGCATGCCTAGTGAAAAGCACTAGGCCACACACCTACAGATAAAAAACCTGCATTGTTGTCTACACTATTTCCACAAGGGTGCAGAGCTCGCTCGCTGGAGTGTGACATATATCCCAGCACTCCTGACTTTCAGGACATCTAGCACCACAGTGTAGTATATAAAGAATGCAGTGTGTACAGAAAGAGTTCAAAGTCTTGGCATGCACCTTACATTGGGCAGAACGCACACCAAAAATAGGGATTGTCCCATTAGAATCACAACATTTCACAGGCTCTCCTGCTATCTCCTACCTGTTCTTGTCACTTTCACCACCTGTGGCTGCCGGTTTCTTTAGTTGCAGCTTGTCTGGATCCTGGAATGTTGGGGGCCCTATTTGGAAAAAAAATGGCTAAATTTAGAAAATTCCAACCAGCCCCAGCGTTAAATCAATAGCACCCACTCAAAAAAAATGAAAAAAAATCAGGTTGAAAAAAATTGCATAAAAAAAATAAAAACATCAGCAATGAGGGCCCGGGCCAGGACCTCTGGCATGCCTGGGCCCGGGTAATTAGTACCTGCCCCCAACTCCCTTTCGGTAACCCTGACTGTACCCAAGCATTAGAATAAGAGAATAACACAAAATGTAACAAAGACAGTATCCAACATGGAAAAACTGGCGAGAGATGGTTAAAGAAAGAAGGATTGTCTGATGAGGCTTGTTAATGATAGCATATGTAAACTAGGAAGAATATAAAACTCTTCTCCGGTGTGCAAGAGCAGTGCTTGGCAGCCCCCACAATCCATATATGAGAATAAGAACATTGTCCTCTTGTCATGTGTGCCACAAGCCTATCCCTACCATGTGTCCAGTGGAGGAAAGTTCTGGTCTTCACAGCAGCTCCCATTTTTTCCTACTCCATGTGGGAAGGAATTCTTTGCAGACCACTGGTGATGCAGCACACTGCAATAGGAAGAGGATCTACAGGGGTGAAATGGGAGAGCAGTGTGGAGTGAGGCATACTTGCTGACATAATCAGAAAGTTCCTAAAAGGACAATTGATAGACTGTGCTGCTTTTTCCTACCTGGTCTAGCAAGTTTGACAACTTCCCGTATGGAAAAGTTAATGTACTAATTACCTCCTGGAAAGCTTAGTAACAACACTCTAGGCCACCCCCTTCCCCCCACCAACAATTCCCAAAATTAAATCAATAGCACCCACATGTAATAAATAGGGCTACTTACCCTCAACTAGCCTTGCCATTATATTTTTAGCCATCATTTAATACAGAAATGCCATAGTACATTATAAGCACCTGCAATATATAAATAGCCCTCATAAATAGCCCTCATCAAGCCCAAAATTACATTAATAGATTAGTATAATTTTATTAAAACAATAAATACATTTATTTAGAGCATGGTTACATAAATGTCACCAGAGTTTTCAAACTGTACAGCATCACAACCCTCCCTTGTAATTCCATTCCCCACCCCCAAGTGTACTCATCTATCTCTTCTTTGGGCATCTGTGTCCTCTGAGGCTGGCGCCAATTCTATTATATAAATATATATATAGTCTAACAAAATAAATATAATCTATTATATGCAATTACTTTACAATATAATATGTAAAGTATCCGATAAAACTATTCTAATCAATTTGTTTAAAATGGAAATATGCTATACTGTACAATACTATACTATGTTATTCTAGATTTAGATCTCTACAGAAAGATGCTAAACTAAATACTAGATAACGCTGTCAATACATATATAAATAAATACATATTTCTAATCTTAATAAAACAGTAAATAACCAAATAAAATGGTCATTAGATAAGAAAATACAATACAAATAATCTAAATAAAAATTACAATATGACAAAAGTGTAGTGTTTATATATGAGTGTGTGTTTTGCATATAAGATGGAAGTGGGTGTTGTGAGGAAGAATGAGATAAGAAAAAAATAATATTAAATAAAATAAATTAATGACAAAAGTGCTTGATGAAGTTGATTAAGATTTAAAATGCAGTCAATGCACAAATGAATAAAATTAGATAAATGTACTACTAAATAGAAAAATCAATAAAAACAGCACTGGTTGCAGCAGATAAAGTTGTATAATACAGTCCAATCACTATCTAATTTGTAAGTGTGTTTGTTTCTGTGCGTGTGTGTGTTTGGCTGTCATTAAGATAAGAAAAAATAAAAGGATAAAATATGAAAAAAATTAGATCAATGTAATAATTAAAATAAATTAATGAAAAAGGGTGCTTGGTGCAAGAAGTAAATTGTAATCAAACCAAAAATGAATTCAGCACAACAATCTGCTGTCAAACGGCAGCTTGCAAGGGGTGGGAGACATTTTAATATTGGCGATCTAATTGCGGTAATTTCCCATATACCTCTTAAACCTCACGAGAAGCATAGGTTAACACGTGAAATTTGCAGTGAAACCGATTTGCAGTCAACATTCTGCCCACAAAGAAAACAAATATTGTGGGTTGTCTATGTGAAATTAATGTGCAGGTGTACAGGTAATATTAAGGTGTAAGTGGCTAGTTGAATCATCCTGCCAGAAGTAGTATATAAGAAACAAATGTTTGTGCCTTTAAAACAAATAAAATGGCAAAAAAACAGTATATAAATTTATAGAACAGCAACAAATATCCATATTTTGAAAACATCACACCTTTTTTAAAATCCACAACCTACCTATAAACTTTAATCTATAAACCTAAAAACCACTAATCTAACAAATACTTAAGTTACATAGAAACACACACAAAAGAATAAGTCGGGGTGAAATTGGTGTCCCCCAACCTGTCAGTCTGCTTACTGCTCCAGACCCTCAACAGGAAAAGGCAGCAGAAGTACAATTATATAACAAAAATAACAAAAGAATACTAGCAAATGAATTACAAAATGTACTGGAAAGATAAAAGCAATTCTCGAAATGCAATCAAAAGAACTGTAACTAAAAGAAAAAGTAAACCCCACAGTGGCGCACGCAGGGGGGGGGGGGGGGGGTTTCTGGGTCTCCAGAAACCCCCCCCTTAGCTGAAAAAGTGCCCTGCATATCGGCATTATAGTATACAGCACCGCTGCGGACGCTTCTTTGACAGCGCTGCGGCTGCTGTATACTACAGTGCATGCGCGGCAGGTCTCTAGGTTTGTTTGTTTTTTTCGGGGGTGAAGGAAACCTCCCCTGACAAATCCTCCGTGCGCCCCTGCCCCACTTATATATTTTAACTTTTAAGATGCCACCACAGCTCTCACTCTGTGTTGTGCTACCTGCTGTTTTGAAATAGATTGAAGCTAGAATCTAATGAAAGAGCAAATTGAAGCAAGTCAAAATTTCATAATTCAATATACTGAACTTGCGGTAGGAAAATATACACAGCTTTACACTTTATAATGACCATCATACTGACTATCTGTGTTATACTGCATTTTCATTATCATTTGCTAATAGCATGGACCAAACTTTCCCAAAGATCATGAAGTACAAATCACCACCCTATGGTAATAAAATTCTGATGAACACATTTTTTTAATAGACAGTGTTTCCTCTATAGGTTATAAACAATTATATAAGCTCCAGCTGTAATATATTTTAAAGGTCATATCAATTTAGCATTTCATGACTAAGCAAAACAATATCTTATTCTCAGCAAATTATTTTTAATAGCTGTGTCCATTTTGATTGACTAAAATAACAATGCATGAATACACACAATTAAGTTCATATGCAAATGGAATAAGCCGCTGGGAAATTCTAAAGATGCGCCTTTGCTGAAGTAAATGACAGTGACGAACAGGAAAATATGCTTGTAAAAGCATTGCATACCGTTATAATATCAATATTTAACTGGGGATACATATTTACAGTGACATTACTATCAATGAAATATAATAAATCAAACTGTATTCAAAAGAATTTAAAAGTTGTAGCTAAAGTGTTTAACTATGAATTTGATTTTCAAATCTTCACATCTGCTACCCTCAACAGCCCATATTATAGGATTTCCTTAGTAATGCAGAGGTGAATTTATTCCTTTTACTTGCCAATATTTTACGCCACATTATCAGGGAAATTTTAAAATATGTCTTGAGAGACCTTACATGCACAGTACACCGCCATGTGTTAGCCGACTCTATTCCCCAAACAGTGAATAAAGCACAGATTTAGCAACTCGTACCACTGTAATAAGATGGTTGTTGAATATTTGAAATTAATAATATTTACTACTAAAAGCCATATAATATACAACAGATATGCAATGCTATGACTCCTGAAATAAATATGTAATTATACACTTCCTACTTATATACTCTTCATAGGATTGCTTACTTTTGCACATTCCACTCTTTTCTCTGTGTTACAAGGCTGTAAATATGATAGATAACCTATAATCACAATGCAGATATATGTGTATTAAACAATAACTTTAATTCAGAATAAAAAGTTATAATATGAATAAAATAAAATAAAACAATACATTTTTTTGTGTAATTACTTTCATTGCTGTAATCTACCAGCAATGTGTATTCCATGACTTGTCTGTGTCCCTTACCTGCCTGTGTACATTTCTTGTGTTCTTGGGTGTTTTCCTTCTAAGTTTATTCGGTGTGACTTTTGTGTGTTCCTTCCTTCTGTGTTCCTGTTCTACATGTATCTCATTCTCTGGTGGTAGTGGGAGGATAAGGAAGGGGAAAATGGAGGGTAAAGTAGTCTGCTTATTGGCTAGGGCGAGGTAGAGCGCAGAACCCCTCCTATTTATACTATTGGATAGTGTCGGATGGCATGACAAAAGCAATTAACTCTTAATAGGTAAGTGCACTGAAACACACACAAACATATTACGTTTAAGTGCGTTTGGCTATAGGGCCTCTCTTGTCATTAGCTTTTTATTAGCTTTTTAAAAGTATTTTCCTTTTAGTACACAGGTCTATTTCCCTCACAATCAAAATAATTGCTTACAAATGTCCGCCACATTTAATAGAGATTATTATTATTACGACAGTGTAAATGTCGGCACATAACCTGCCGACTCTAAAATGTCAGGCAGGCTAAATGCCGACACTTGCATTGTGTAGACAGGTAGACAATGTCGTCAGTGTGGTTGGCGACATTGACAACTTGGCAACTATACCCCAGACCTGGTGGCATTGGTCTGTTAATGTCGGGATTGTGCTTGGCGTCATTGTCAATGTCACCATTCACAATGACAACTTAGTCCACTTGTCTACACAATGCAAGTGTTGACATTTAGCCTGTAGACATTTTCATGTCGGCAGGTTAAGTGCCAGCATTTACAGTGTCGAAATTATATACCCTAACCATAAACACAACACCACCTTTTTGAATATAGAACTTGATTTTTATAATTAATTACTTATTATATTTTTATTATATTAATGTAGTATATATTATGCACTCCAAAGAAGCCCCCCTTTTCTCCAACCCCAGCCCCCCTCACCCATGTTCTTTGCAACCCCCTGTCTCCCACCCTCTTTTTTTACAGCCCCCTCTCCCCATCCCTTTTTGACAGCCACCTCTCTCCCCACCACCGATTTTTACAGTCCCACTCCCACTACAGTCCCATTTGTTATGCATCATATGCATAACATAAAATTGCATTCAGGTAGAAAACATATTATAATATTGCACTACAATGTCTTGTAGTTGCTGATTTATGGCTGTGTCTGGTGCAAACATGCGTCATATGCAGAACACAAAATTGCACCGATAGACGCATAAGACTTTACTGACTCTATTCAGTTCAATATCATTTAGTTATCCAATACATAAGGTAAGGGAAATGCATCATATGCATAACATAACAGTATACTTCGGCACAAAATATACTATAGCATTGTACTACAAGGTACTGTAGATGCTGGTATATGGCTCCTTCTAGTTCAAAGATTTGTGATACGTGGTACATAACACTATAGCTCCAGTATATCCATTGAATTCTCTTTCATTTAGTGGTGGGCTCCATAAGGAGCATGTCACTCACCGGACCGTGAGTGCCTCTTCCCGGACATTTAGGAACCGTGGCCGTCCACCATCCTGAGGGTCTGCGCATGCGCAGCCCTTTTCTATACTTCAGTGTATACCCCTTTAACTTAATTGGCAGATCAGGCAACCTCCCTATATTAAGCACCTGTGGTCACCACCACGTTGCCTGATCTTGGAGTCTCATTCCTCATGAGTCTCTGAAGGTGTTCCTGTATTACTTGTGTATTCAGTGCTGCTGATTCCTGTGGTTTCCAAACCACTTCTACTACTGTGGTTCCATACCACTTCTACCATCAACTTTATCATCATGACTGTTTGCTGATTCCTATCCGCTGCCTCCGTGCACTACAGTCTTCTACACCACTTCAACGTTATTTTATATCAATGTGACTGTTTGCTCATTGCTATCCGCTGCCTCCGTGCACTCCAGCTTTTACCTCACTCACCTGCTTCTCATCAAGTCTGTTTGCTGATTTCTATCCGCTGCCTCTGTGCACTACAGTCTCCTGCTTGCAACTCGCCTGTGTTTAACATCGTGACTGCCAGCTGACTACTATCCGCTGCCTCTGTGCACTACAGTCTCCTGCTTGCAACTCGCCTGTGTTCAACATCGTGACTGCCAGCTGATTACTATCCGCTGCCTCCGTGCACTACACTCTCATCTCATCTTTGCTGTGACTTCCTCGAGACTGCCGCTTTTCATTACCATCTGCTACACTTCGTGATCTACAGCTCCGGCCCTGCGCTGCACTCCTGTTTCCCATCGCTGTTGGTTCCTGTGGTTGCTACTGGTTACCTCCGTGTGCCGCTGAGTCCTGCCGCTGGGGTCAGCGCTATCGTCCATCTCCTGCTGAGCCACTCTCCACGCCTTCACGTGTTCCACTGGCCTCTACCCTCCTGTCAGCATTGGATTTGTATCTCTTCTACTACCCTCTGCTGGATCATCTCCATTCTCCTGGGTTTCCTATGAGTCCAGTTCCACGTGTTGCTGACTCCTGTGGATTCGTGTCCCTGTCGGTCTACTCACCTGTGCGCTGCACCTGCTAGACCGCTGCTTCTCCTATCCAGGGACTTCCTATCCAGTCGGCCTCCAGCCGCTCAGGTACCGCTGCAATCCCATCTGACTGCTACTGCTGAACCACGGTATGCATACTTCTCATTGACTGTGCTGTGTATTGCATATCTTGCTGGACTGTGTTTGGTTCTCTCTGGAGTCTGCTATCCGCTGAGTCTATTGCCATCATTGACTGTGTTATCATTGTGCTGGACTACTTCAAGAGACTTTCTAGATTGCAGACCTGATCAGTCATTTACATATATATATACCTATATTGTGCATATTACTGTGGATCGTGTATAAGGTGCCTGTGTATATCCTGTGTTGCAGTCTTCCCCCGTGCACCTCCTCGCATATATATGCAGTGGTACAACTTGCTGATGTCAGACCACTGATCCCTGTTTCCGGTATCACCTGTTCCATTATCCTCTCACATAGCAGTGGTACAACTTGCTACCGCAGACCACTGACTACCTGGATACCTCCACTTGGATTCCATTCCTTCACTCAGACAGCGGTACAACTTGCTACCCGCAGACCGCTGACTCTCATCACCTCCTTGTTTCTGTTGGACATTCCTCCTCACTATAGCAGTGGTACAACTTGCTATCGCAGACCACTGACTACCTTCACGTGTCCTTGTCCATACAGTTCCTTGTGTATCATTACCTCATTATTACCAGTGTTGCTAGTCATAGACTTTCCTGAGCATCTCATCGGCCATCATTTCATGTTCCGTGATCACCCAGCTACCAGAGTACCCTATTACCATCTACATTGCTCTGGTAAGCCTACCATCTGGTGATTCCTGGGTAAAGACTCCTAGTGCCCGTGACAGTAAGATCAGGCCATGACAGACCCAGATGTGGAACCTACCGCCAAGGAGATGCTGCAATATCTGGTTACCCGTATGGAACAACAAGATGTTCGTCAACAACAGTTGCTGCAATGTTATCAGACTTTAGTCGCCCAAGTAACTTCTGTGCCAAAGGTAGCAGCCACTGTTGATCCTTCCGTGTCGTCATCTTCTTCCCCTGTGCCATCCCAGGTGTCTGCTGCTTCCACGCTACACCTGCCTACTCCGTCAAAATATGATGGAGACCCCAAAACCTGTAGGGGTTTTCTTACTCAATGCTCAGTTCATTTTGAGCTCCAACCTCAAAATTTTTCTACCCATCGTTCCAGAGTGGCCTATCTTATTTCATTGTTTTCAGGACAAGCCCTGGCTTGGGCTTCCCCTCTGTGGGAAAGAAACGATCCATTGTTACAGGATAGTGCCGAATTTATTTCCACGTTCCGAAGTGTATTCGATGAACCAGGTCGTGTTATTTCCGCTGCATCCAGCATTCTCCGTCTTCGCCAAGGATCTCGCACTGTGGCTCAGTACGTCATTCAATTTAGGATCTTAGCCTCTGAACTTCAGTGGAACACTGAAGCATTAATTGCCGCCTTCTGGCAGGGGCTTTCCGATAAAATTAAAAACGCACTGACTTCACAAGAACTACCCTCCTCTTTAGAAGATTTGATCTCTCTTTGCCATCGTGTAGACCTGAGGTTTCGTGAAAGAGAACCTGAGAAATCAACTTCGGTTAAAACACCTCTTCTCTCAAATCCTCAATTTCACCCAGCTTCATCTCCGGTGATACCCATGGAGATAGGTCGCTCCAAATTAACTTTAGAGGAGAGGGACCGAAGAATAAAGAATAGACTTTGTATCTATTGTGCCGATTCTACGCATATGCTCAATTCTTGTCCCAGGAGATGCCGGGCTCTAACCAATACTGGGGAGATAAGGTTAGGGTTCCTGCAGTCCTCTCCATCGTCTATGAAATCTAAAGTCTGCGCTTTTGATGTGACTATTTCCTTTGCTACCAAAACCTTTGAGTCACAGGCATTGATTGATTCCGGAGCAGCAGGAAATTTTATTTCCAAATCATTAGTAAATCAATGGTCTCTACCAGTGATTACCTTAAAAACACCCATTACTGTGACGGCTATAGATGGATCACGTCTCATCAACGGTCTCATCACCCAGAGTACGTCTCCAGTAACCCTTCAGATTGGTGCCCTGCATCATGAAGAAATATCGTTTTTGATCCTTCCTGTTACGACAAGTCCGATTGTCTTAGGCCTTCCATGGCTTCAGTGTCACTCTCCCCAGATTGACTGGCGCACTCCTCGAGTTACATCTTGGGGAACTGAATGTCATCATCGTTGTCTCTCCCAAGTGGTTTCATTCAAAAGACAGCATTCGTCTATTCCACCAGGTCCTCCTCCACAAGATCCTTCATCTACGGATCTGTGTGATAAAGTTCAGTCTGAACGCCTTCCTCCTCATCGGGCGTTCATGACGTCATCGGACGTTGAAGATGGATCTCAGGAGTCATCTTCAAAAAGTCAAGTGCTGGTGGTTCACGGTCACCATCCGTCTTTTCCAGAATTTCCTGCCCTCCCGCCCACCCAAGTTCCTGCGGTGGAGACTGCTTGTCAGACCTTTAAAAATATCGGGTCTCAGGTCAAAACCTGTTTAAAGAAGACATCTATCAAATATAAATCTTTCGCAGATAAGAAGAGGCGGGCTATTCCACCACTAAAAATTGGAGATCGTGTCTGGTTATCCACCAAAAATATTCGTTTGAAGGTTCCATCCATGAAATTCGCCCCTCGTTTTATTGGTCCATATAGGATCATTCAAGTTATCAATCCAGTATGTGTGAAACTCCTTCTTCCTAAGAGTCTTCGGATTTCTAATGCCTTCCATGTATCCTTGCTCAAACCTCTTATTATCAACCGTTTTTCAACTCCTCCCTCAGCTCCGCAGCCAGTTCAAGTTCATCAGGAGGAGGATTTTGAGATTACCGAGGTACTAGATGCAAAAATTTCGCGAGGAGTCCTCCACTTCCTCGTTCATTGGAAGGGCTTTGGTCCTGAGGAGCGCTCTTGGATCAAAGCTGAAGATCTTAATGCTCCTGCCCTTTTGAAGAAGTTTTACTCCAAAAATCCGGACAAGCCCGGTTCCAGGCGTTCTGTGCCCACCTTTAAAAGGGGGGGTACTGTCACTCACCGGACCGTGAGTGCCTCTTCCCGGACATTTAGGAACCGTGGCCGTCCACCATCCTGAGGGTCTGCGCATGCGCAGCCCTTTTCTATACTTCAGTGTATACCCCTTTAACTTAATTGGCAGATCAGGCAACCTCCCTATATTAAGCACCTGTGGTCACCACCACGTTGCCTGATCTTGGAGTCTCATTCCTCATGAGTCTCTGAAGGTGTTCCTGTATTACTTGTGTATTCAGTGCTGCTGATTCCTGTGGTTTCCAAACCACTTCTACTACTGTGGTTCCATACCACTTCTACCATCAACTTTATCATCATGACTGTTTGCTGATTCCTATCCGCTGCCTCCGTGCACTACAGTCTTCTACACCACTTCAACGTTATTTTATATCAATGTGACTGTTTGCTCATTGCTATCCGCTGCCTCCGTGCACTCCAGCTTTTACCTCACTCACCTGCTTCTCATCAAGTCTGTTTGCTGATTTCTATCCGCTGCCTCTGTGCACTACAGTCTCCTGCTTGCAACTCGCCTGTGTTTAACATCGTGACTGCCAGCTGACTACTATCCGCTGCCTCTGTGCACTACAGTCTCCTGCTTGCAACTCGCCTGTGTTCAACATCGTGACTGCCAGCTGATTACTATCCGCTGCCTCCGTGCACTACACTCTCATCTCATCTTTGCTGTGACTTCCTCGAGACTGCCGCTTTTCATTACCATCTGCTACACTTCGTGATCTACAGCTCCGGCCCTGCGCTGCACTCCTGTTTCCCATCGCTGTTGGTTCCTGTGGTTGCTACTGGTTACCTCCGTGTGCCGCTGAGTCCTGCCGCTGGGGTCAGCGCTATCGTCCATCTCCTGCTGAGCCACTCTCCACGCCTTCACGTGTTCCACTGGCCTCTACCCTCCTGTCAGCATTGGATTTGTATCTCTTCTACTACCCTCTGCTGGATCATCTCCATTCTCCTGGGTTTCCTATGAGTCCAGTTCCACGTGTTGCTGACTCCTGTGGATTCGTGTCCCTGTCGGTCTACTCACCTGTGCGCTGCACCTGCTAGACCGCTGCTTCTCCTATCCAGGGACTTCCTATCCAGTCGGCCTCCAGCCGCTCAGGTACCGCTGCAATCCCATCTGACTGCTACTGCTGAACCACGGTATGCATACTTCTCATTGACTGTGCTGTGTATTGCATATCTTGCTGGACTGTGTTTGGTTCTCTCTGGAGTCTGCTATCCGCTGAGTCTATTGCCATCATTGACTGTGTTATCATTGTGCTGGACTACTTCAAGAGACTTTCTAGATTGCAGACCTGATCAGTCATTTACATATATATATACCTATATTGTGCATATTACTGTGGATCGTGTATAAGGTGCCTGTGTATATCCTGTGTTGCAGTCTTCCCCCGTGCACCTCCTCGCATATATATGCAGTGGTACAACTTGCTGATGTCAGACCACTGATCCCTGTTTCCGGTATCACCTGTTCCATTATCCTCTCACATAGCAGTGGTACAACTTGCTACCGCAGACCACTGACTACCTGGATACCTCCACTTGGATTCCATTCCTTCACTCAGACAGCGGTACAACTTGCTACCCGCAGACCGCTGACTCTCATCACCTCCTTGTTTCTGTTGGACATTCCTCCTCACTATAGCAGTGGTACAACTTGCTATCGCAGACCACTGACTACCTTCACGTGTCCTTGTCCATACAGTTCCTTGTGTATCATTACCTCATTATTACCAGTGTTGCTAGTCATAGACTTTCCTGAGCATCTCATCGGCCATCATTTCATGTTCCGTGATCACCCAGCTACCAGAGTACCCTATTACCATCTACATTGCTCTGGTAAGCCTACCATCTGGTGATTCCTGGGTAAAGACTCCTAGTGCCCGTGACAGAGCAGTTATGTTTATCTCTAATGATTTTTTTTATTTTATTTTGGTTTTGACTACGTCATGAGATTTACAGTGGACTACTTCAGGAAGAAGATTAACTTTGGATTTAGCAGTTTAATAAAATGGCTTGGAGATGTTTTTTTATCTTATCTAAAATACAATGTGACCATTCCAGCATGGCATAGCCTGCGGCTGAAGGTTTATTTTGCAGGGGGACCTCATGTTCTTTGTCCACCAGCATTAGCTGTAAAAATCACAGGTTTATTATTGGTGTTGGTTATTTTATTTGTTATTTCTTTTTTTTTTTAGGAGGAGTTGTTAATTTAATTGAATGAATGACTTTCACAATGTGAGTAAGAGTGTTTCAAATGGCTACTACTGGTACTATAGTAGTTCTGATTTAGACAGTTATGTTATAGCATTACAATATCAAATCTTAACTGGGAATGTTGCCTTAACTCCCGATGTAACGGATGTCAAGTGTCAAGTTAATGTTGGTTACATCTGCATATCACAGAATGTGAGCATCAATTAAGTCACACAGACATAGAACCATAGCAGTTATCAACCAACATATAAAATAAAATACTATGAAACATATGACTGTTAAGTTTCCATTTAAACATGTTTTAATGTGGTTCCAAAAACTCATACAAAACAATATTCTATCCCAGGCAGGGCTGCCATCAAAAAATGTGGGGCCCAGTACAGATGAAACAGACAGGGCCCCCATGCTTGACCCCTATCTCCCTTGGCCCGGTGGGCACAGAGGTAGAGCCTTGAGTACGGAACAAGCACATGCAATTACCCTTCCCTGTTGGAGGACAGTGTTGCTCTCTCCTACCTGTTACTGCAGCATTCACAACTTACTGCTTTCTTTTCTGTTTATGGATCCTATAATGTTGGAGTCTGTTAAAAAATTAACAAATAAATGAAATAAGGAGAGCCGAGCAATAAGTGACCACACTACAGAATACAGATCATGCAGCATATAATACAAGTGTCATCTACTACCTTGCTGAAAGGTGTAAATGTGCAATAGACATAACATCAAATCAGACGTTGTCTAATCTATGCCAGACATAAAAAAATATTTGGTGATTGGTTGCTATGGGATAAAGGTCATTTGCACCTTCAGCAATGTTAGCAATTAACCCTCATGATCTTTGAATTGTGAAGAACAAATGGTGTTGTAGAGACTGAGCAGAATAGATAGAAGTCTATTAACATGCTACTAAATGGCTCTCTGCAATGCTAATATTTTAGCACTATAATAATTATATAGCATTTATTTTTAGAAATAATTTTTTTTTTAATCAATCTGTTTTCACAAAGATCTATAAAAGTTGTTCTGCATTATCAGATGTTAATGTATTTAATTACTTCATAATTCTTTTATTTTTTGGGTAAGAAAATTAAAATGAAGAAATTCTCTTATGTTTTAACTTGCTTGAAAACATGATCCAGAACTTGAAACTCTGGACGTTTTTACAAAAGCATGTACTTTCTCACAGGTAGGCAGAGCTGCATTAGTATCTCCATACATGATAGGACCCGATGGAAGGAAACCCAGTGATTTTACAAAAGCATGTACCTTCATAAGGTTAAGGTTTAGAAAATCATCAGTCTCAGAGACATCCATCGTACTCCAGTAGAATTTGGAACACAATCAGGACACTATTATGAGCCCTATTGTGACAGATGCATGTCTCATGGAGGTTGCTGTGAGCTTGTGAAGTCAGTGAGGTTTTTCTAACATTGGTCCAAAATTTCCACATGTGCAAGCCAAGTGGGCCCGGTTGTCACTGGCATGGAGGCGGACCGGGCCCAGCTGTTAGTGGTGTGTGGGTAGAGCTGGCTGCACTGTCGTTGATGTGGGAGCAGAGCAGGCAGGGCTATCATTGGTGTGAGGGCGGAACCGGATGGACTGTCATTAGAGTGGGGGCTGAAAGCAGTTTTTTGGATGTCACTGGTGTCTAGGTGAAGCTGGTCAGGCTGTCACTGGTGTGGGGGTAGAGCGGTCTGGCTGTTGCTGGTGTGGGGACGGAGCCGGGCCAGCTGTAAGTACTGTGTATGGACATGAGGAGAAGCTAGCTGCCACTTTAATGATTGGCAGGCAGAGTGCCTCCTGGAGTCTCTGGGTCCCTTACTGGAATACTTCCTGTACCCTCTGATAGCGACCCTGATCCCAGGACCCATATAATAGTCACTATGTGCTCTTTATGTGGACCATTATGTCAATTTGGGATTACTTCATGATCCTGAATGGGTCATGCTTTGAGATGGGAACAGGTGAGATAATTAGTGGCCAAGTCAGATAGAATAATTCACCTGTGCTAGACGTAGAATATTGATAAAATATAACCTGTTGGGCATGCTAGGAAACAGGATGTGAGTACCCCTGCTAAAAATCTACTTTTAATTGAATCTGGCCTAAAATATTAGTCCTCCATGTCACAATGCTGATTACTTCCAGGAAAGAACCACTTTGCTGGAGGAGCTATCAGAAACGCACCATGCCAAGCCACTTAGTCCTGAGAGGATAGGTGCGGAGGGACAAAGCTAAAGTCAATAAGTTGAAGAAGATACAATTGTGAGGGACGAAGCTTAAGTTTATGAAGGGTACACCATCAAGACTCTTTAGAGCAAAAATAAGGAAATGTAAATCCAAACTTTGCTTGTGCAAAGAGTGGGAGGAGTGAGGGCTTTATAGAGGCTGTATACAGGTGAGGTTCCTTTGTCCTGATTGTCTTGACCTTTAGCAGAAGTGATGTGTGCAGTAAGTGTTATATAAGAGGCTTTCATCATCAAGTATGGTTTTGTTGTGTAAGGTGATCATGCTGTAGATGAGATCTCTTAGGGGTATTGTCAAAGATTTTTTATTTTGGATGAAGACAATTTATTAACATGAAAATATTTACATTGTTTTATCTTATTTTAGTATATCATTAATATTTGATGTGGTATTATTATGTCAATTGGAGCCTTGCGTTTGAGCTGATGAGAGGGATATGAACAGGAATGAAGGAGTTAATTTAAAAAGAACAGATGTTTCCAATCAAGAGATGTTGAACAAAGACTTGCACATACTTCTTCAATTTCTTCATTGCATCCAGGAGACCCATAAGGATCAGGATACGCCTATATACCTTCTCAGCCAATTGTAATATGATATCTGTAAATTGTAGTACAACCTACTTTTGCTGGAACAAAAAGTAATTGTCTGGTCTGTTGGACGACCAGAGCTTTCAGAGATTGAAAATGAGCGCAAGCTTTTTCTTTTGTAAATAAACAATGATATAATTTTATTCTTAAAGTTTCTTTTGCTGAAGGAATTATTTTATTACTTTAACAAATTGGAGGCAATCGCTGAGATTTCTCAAACATGATTCGATTTGTACAAGGAACATTTGGATTTCTAATTTTGAAATGTATGGTCGATGATTTTCTCTTTTATAAAGGAAGGTAAGTTATTGCCGATCCTTTTGAAATAGAGAGAGATGTACACCATAGATTGCAAACTGGCTATCTTGTGGTTTTTTTCCAATGAAATTTGTGTTGCAGAAATGAGAACTTGTATATATATGAGGGAAAGAGAAGGGGAATAAGGGAAAAGGGAAACCGCTCCACACAAGGTAATAACCAACCTCACTATTGAACCGAAATAGATATTCGTGAGGGGGTGCTAAGGTCAAAACACATCACCATACAAATCAAAATAAGAAAGATATGACCAGAGAAGCACTGCAGGTTTTGGAAAGTTAATTACATTAATACAATTAATTTTTATTAGTATTGATTAAAATATTGGTGAGCAGCCAAAAATAGGAAGAGCGAAATATTAAAAATAATAATGTTGAATAGAGGAAAGAATGTTAAAATAATATGACCCGGTAGTAGGACTGACCATATATTGATAGTGATTTAGACCTAAATTAGCCAGTAATAATACCCTTATACAAATATGAGCAATGGAAATAACTTGTATGAGAAACGAAAATGTTGGCAACTAGTGTCTGAGGTATACTGGGAATAGTAGAAGGATGTAATTGATCTCTTATAAATCTTCTTTATTAAGTGAATTATGCACCAAACATCAACATGGCACTCATTGTGTTGCCTTAAGTGTTTGCATAATAATAGGGTTCAGAGCATCCTTCTTAAATACTCTTAGCAAGCTGCCTGACACACAAAGCAACAATGTTGCACCTATTTAGTAACTTGTAATTACATTATCTAAAGATGGACTCTAGGTGGCAACAATACATGTTTATTTACACTACAACATATATCTCATGAATCAAATTTGTATGAAGTTGGAGATAAGATTGAAAAATTATATTCACCATTGTTTAATGGTGTCATATAATCTGTATAACCATTGACAGTGTGCAATTCGCGTTTATTATCTCATAATTTGTTTGCTCACATGAAGGGTTACTGCTAATTCAAAGGTTATAATTGTCCTATATCTAAGTAGGTCAGTATTCTCAGAATATAAATTGGTATGAGACAGAGCTGTCTTTCTGAAAAACTGAGATATATGTTGTAGTGTGAATAATCATTATAGATTATTATAGATATAATCATTATCATAGATTACAGATTTTAGTTAGAGGGGAATGAGCACAGCAGACAGGGACATGCCAATTTGTGAGGGAATGGGATCAAGAGGACAGGAGTTAGAGTAGGCAGATGAGAAGAGAGTAGAAACTTCCTCTTCATTTGTGGGATCAAATGAAGAGAGAGTGTAAGAGGGTGCTACAAAGGAATTGAGCCGATTGATTGTCAAGGGAGATGATACCATTTCAAGTCTGATCTTATCAATTTTGTCCTTGAAATAGGAAGCGAGATCCTGTGCACTGGTGTTAGTTGGAGGATTTGGAGCAGGAGGATTCAGAAGAGAGTTAAATGTGTTAAAGAGGCGTTTGGGATTAGAAGCCTGAGCATAGATGAGAGATTGGAAGTAGGTTTGTTTAGCAGTGTCCAGAGCATTTCTATAGGAGTGGTAGATATCAGTATATGTGATGAAATCATTAGAGGCACAAGATTTATGCCAGTGATGTTCTGCTTTACGAGAAAGTTTTTGTTGAGTTCGTGTTACTGTAGTGTGCCACGGTTGGCAGCGAATTCTACGTGAAGTATGTAGTGTCGCTGGAGCCACTTGATCCAGGGCAGTTGCTAGGGTTTGATGAAAATGGGGTACTGATCAGGGGAGGAGAATGTAGAAATTGGGGAAAGAAGGTGTTGGAGAGAGGTGGAAAACTGTTGAAAATCAACAGAGTTGAAATTCCTGCGGTTGTGAGGAGGCTTGGAAGAGTTTGACACTAGGGAGAGTAAAGAACTGGGGGTGAGCGAGAAGCTAATAAGGTGATGATCCAAGAGGGGGAAAGGAGTGTTAAGGAAATGAGAAACTGAGCATAGTCTAGAGAAAACAAGATCAAGACAGTGGCCATCCTGATGAGTAGCGGATTCAATCCACTGGGAGACGTCAAGTGAGGAGGTTAGAGAGAGTAGTTTGGAAGCAGCATTGGAACGTGGATTAGAAATAGGGATGTTGAAATCACCCATGATGATGGTGGAGATATCAGTAGATAAGAAGTGAGGGAGCCATGCAGAGAAGTGTTCAAGAAAGTGTTGGTGTGGACCAGGGGGGCGATAGATGACAGCAACATGCATAGAGAATGGGTTAAAAATCCTAACAGCATGTACTTCAAAAGATGTGAACATGAGTGATGGGACACTTGGTAGAACTGTGAATGTGCACTGTGGGGAGAGAAGTAGTCCAACCCCCCCTCCTTGTCTGCCTCCTGGTCTGGGGGTGTGGGTGAAATGGAGACCACCATGTGAAAGGGCTGCAGGTGAGGCAGTGTCTGAATGCATGAGCCATGTTTCTGTTATTGCTAGAAGGTTGATGTTGTTTGAGAGGAAGAGATCGTGTACGGAGGTAAGTTTGTTACAAATTCCAAAGGGCACATTTAAAGGACTTTGGAAGAGAGGGAAGACAGATATTGTAGTTTTCTAAGTCAATCTTTTTAATCCTGTCAGTCAAACTGTATCTAGCCTTGCTTCCCTGATTATTGCATATGTATTTAATATATTGTAATCCAGACAATGGGGTTCAATCTTGAACTATGCCTCTTAACCCTGACCCTTGCTAAGAAAACCTATTATTTCCTTAAATAAAATCTACAGCTCATTTTGTCTTAAGGATGTGTCTCTCTCTTGGTCGAGACAGACTCATATTCCAGGATTGGACCTACGCCTAGTGTGTCCAGTCTTTTGTTGGTAGGTCCGCGTTATTATGGTAGTAATTAGTAGAGATGAGCAGTTTGGATTCTGAGAAATCCTACAGATCTGAGATTTGTGGATCCAAGTATAAACAAAGCACAACTCGGTTCTTTTCTCCAAATTCGGATATAAAAAAAAGGTAAAACATAATTTCCGTAACTTACAATTGATATCTTGTATATTCTGTATAATAAGGAGAAGGTAGTGGTAGACAACAGGGGGCTTGAATCATCAATGCTTCCTATACATATAACATAATTGTGTTTATTTAGACAGGTGTGATCAAGTTTAACAAGCAGGAACAAAAACACAAAGACAATTCAACAAAGTTAGAATCTTGGGGAGGGCGTTGGGGACCCCACCTCCCTTGTGGGGGTGCAGATATTTTCTCAACTCTAGTGTAGGCTGCTTCCTATTGACTGATCAGTATAAAGAGCTTCAATAAGCCAGAATACAAATGTGTATATAGCCTCATTAGCCAACAAACACTAGTCTCTATTACCAATTAAATCATATTAACCCTTCTACATGAACACTGAGGATTTAGGGTCTACTAATACATTCCCATTGCTAACTTATTATATTTTACTGTCACTTTACATTTGGTTATTTAGAAAAACACACTTAAGGTTTTTAAACACAAACACTAGTCTCATAAGTGCCCTATTTTACAACACCACTACCACCACTATTTTAACCCTCATTAAGCATTAATATGTAAGCCTTATTCTCAAGGAATGCTGCAGTAGTACAGTTACTGAAATGGTTTATGGTGTGGCTTGTTATTAAATGTATTCATATTAAATAATGATGTAATGTATTAAACATGTGTATGTGATCACTTCTGTTCTTTATTGCACCAGATCATCTATGTATTTGCCTTGCCAATGTTATGCCCCAATTTACAGCCACTAAACACTTGTGCACATTAGTTACTAATTCCTTCCGAGATACAAATACCTGCCTGTCCCTGCAACACTAGGTTGCTTTCATCAGGGGCCTGATGAAAGCAACCTAGCTATCAATGAATGGAGTGGTATTAACTGGAAGTAATTTTGCAGTGATCCAATCAGAAGCAATGAGATAAGGTGGCCATTCGTCATCATCATCATAATTATCATCAACGTGTATTTGCACTTGCCCTACAGCAGATGCAAAGATATGCCTTTTAATGGGTATATATGCACGAAACTACCGGTCTGCATTGGCCACATTTGCAAGGCAAATTTTCTCCAAGTTAACTATGAGCGAAGTGGATGGTGAACAGACGTGGTCGTGCAGGCAGAGGTCAAACCATTCTGGCAAACGCGGTATCAAAGGAGAAGGCAAATCGGGGTCAGCAAGCCAATGGTCAGACTCAGCTGGAGCAATCATGCCAAAGGGAGATCCAGGAGCAGAACCAAATGAAGCCGGGTACACAGGAGGTCAGTGAGAGAGCAGAAAAACAGGCTGGAACGCTGGAGCATAGGAAGACCTAGATACTCTGGTGCCTACCTAGTGTTAGGGGCAGGTTTAAATAGAGGAGCCAATTCCCTGATTGGTGGTAGTGGAACCTTCAGTCAGAGCAGCTGACCGCTGACAGAAAGTGCAGAGAAGCGCCCCGTTGCTTGGAAATGGAGACGCAAGCGAACACACATGTACATAGCAATGCGAAACCCGGGGGAAGAGAATGGCGTCCATATGCCTAGCAACTGAACAAGCTGCTGCCAATGGAAGGCATTCGTCCGTGGCACCAATGGTGAGTGCAGGAACATCGCTTGAAAGAATTCTACTGACTCTCTTTGTTTGACAGGAACCATTGACTGACCCTGCTTCTAACTAAAGGATGCCATTTCACCTTGGATTTTTTTCTGAGATTTTCCTTAGTTTACTGACAACCTTGACCTCACCCTATTCTAAGACTTTGTTTCGGATCTCTGCCAGCTCTGACCCTAGCCTGTTTAACGACTCTATCTCAGATTACTGCCACTCCCTATTCTCAACCTATTATCCCTGCCTTTGAATGTTGCATCTGTACTCTGCATAAAGTTCCTCATTGTCTCTATAATTTCCATGTCTTTATTCTGCTCCCTACTGGTCTTACTGGTCTTATATTGTGCTTCGTCTACACCTAAAACCCAAAATTGATAACCCCTACTACTACAGGTAAAGTCCTGGGGGCTTCTGAGTTTTGGTGGACACCTAGAGTTCTATAAGAAAGGAGGCTGCAAAAGGTGAAAACCCTGCAAAGAGGTTCTAAGGGTCTTATCAGCTGATGGGTACAGGGAGTCACACTAGTTACTGAAAGGAGAGGGTCCCATACTTTTATGACAAAGAAATTTAATGTTGGATCATTCTGATCAATAAATTAATGAAAATAGTGTAATATATATTTAATTTTGTTTTTTTGGTTCTATATAAAGCCAATGTACCTTTGTTAAATTTTGTAAACTTTACATTACAGTATGCTTATATTAATTTTAACATCAAACGTGCACATTAAGACAAATAGAAATAAATCAAGTAATTTGGAGAATTTATGGTTGACAGATTTTGAAAATTGACTCAATTAGGAAAGTTGACACACCCACTTCTTCAAGTATGTTCTTTCCAGCACTGAATAAATAAATGAACACAACAATCTAAACAAAAAGAGCACTTAGCACATCTGCATCCTGACAATCAAGAATGTTACAATTGCAATGAATTATGCAAAAGGATATTGGGCTAATTTACTAATCATCTCCACAGGTCACAACTAAAGTGGAATAATATAAGATATATACAACATCGACAACAGTTTCATTATAATTTGTAATTGTGAAAGATCTGTTTAATTTGCAGAACCCTGCTGCCTTAAGCACCTGCTATTTATTCATATATTTATTCATATATATTATAGTTTTAAATAATTAACCTTTCTGCTACCGTATGAAACTGGGAAACAAAAAATTGGAGTTATACAAACAGACCTTCTAAAAGAAAAAAACAAAAAGCTCCAAAGTAAGACAGACATTTTTTTACTTGTTCTTGTTATGAAAATATTGTTTGCTTTTGCAACCATCAAATAAATTAGTGAGTGGTTTCACTATGACACCAGATATTATACAATTGGGCTTACTTAACTAGAGCATTGGACTATACCAGTTACTATTAATGCTAATTTAATAAAAACCTAGATTTATTATACTCCAAGTAAGATCCTGTAGTGGCTCTGGAGGTCTCTCCCCTCTTTGGGAATGGCACGCTCCCCATTGGGCATTGCATACCCACCCCTTCTGCTTCTTACCTTAACAGGCGGGAGGTAGAGCAGCATCCTCTGCTCCTCAGAGTAGGAGTGTGGTACTTGCCTGTAACATCAAGTAGGACATTATTTCATTCATTCAGTATTTTAGGTGTCCCCTAACCAGTAATCTCAAGGAAACTGCCCAGATACACCTGCTCTATTCCAACTTCCTTATATCTTTAGATCTTTTCTTTAGTTTGCTGATGCTTTTGTTTCTTATTTGACTGGTTAACAAGGCTTATTTTGCACCGGATGAAATTAATCATATTTTTGCTCCTTTTATTAGAAGATACAACTTGATGGTAGAGATAAACAGTTGCTTTTATGTTCCTGTGCACAAGTTGGGAACCCTAACAAGTGGCAACAGATCATGGTAATCTATATAGAACTCAAATCTCTCATAATGGTCCTAACTTCCATTTATTGATGAATCCAGTCAGTCTTTCTTACACTTACTTTGTGTAAATACATGATGTAAAGCACGGTTTTAGAAACCACATCTTTGTACCAAAATGTGAGAAATGAAACAAAAGAAAACATCATGAGCCTGATTCAATAAAGAACGTAAATGCCAAAAAGTGCTGCATTTTGCATAAAATTGCTCTGCGCATGCACAGAACAGGACTACACTCCATTGAACGCAGCTACATCCAATTCATCTTTGAGAGCAAAGGTACCTTATGGCAGCCTATGATTTCATGACCGAAATGGATAGAGGGTAATGGGCGTATGCACATAGGAAGTGTATATAAAGAGCGTGCCAAACTCGAGTGCATGCAGCATCGTCTAATTCAAGCTTTGGGCATCTATCAGATGTGTTTTTCGGTCATATCACTTGCACCAGCTACAGGGCAGTGGTAAGTGCTGACTGATAGTGATGACAGTCATGTATGCATGCTAAAACTGTTTGCAATCAAGAGCAACTGCACATACGCATTTTATATACAGCTATATACAGTTTTATATACAGTTATATACAGTTGACACTAATAACATCACAAGACATGTATTTAGTGGGGGTTTTATCATTAATTACTATATTATTAAGTGGTGACAATCATTATATATAATAGCATATTTTTTATGTGCATTCTTTTGGAACTTTATACTCCATATATGTATTTTATATATGTATTGGACATATCTTGCAGTGTATTGTGTCTATCAAAGCAGAAGGCACCTAGACCATACTTGTCAACTTTTTCTCGTTGGCTTCAGGGAGATCCCGGGGGAGATGGGCGTGCGAGGGTCGGGGCTTGACAAATCGCATCATTTTGGCACCGTCCCTAAACGATTGTCACAATTTTGGCCAATTACAGCTGGGGGTGGGCCTAAGATGACACAATATTTGCGTCATTAAGCCCCGCCTCCATCACTTATCTATTGCAGGGGCGAGACCAGGAGGTTGCCCTGCTCTCCCGGGAGCCAGGGAGGTCTCCCAGAAATGCGTGAGTCTCCCGGACATTCTGGGAGAGTAGGCAGCTATGCGTTAAAGAAAAGCAGTTAATGAGTCTCTAGAGACTAGAGATGGTCACTGACCCCCAGTAATTTGGTTTTGTATTCGGTTTTGGATCTGGATTACCTTCGTGTTTGATTATTGGCAATGTAGCCATCGTCTTTGGTGGTTGAATACTAAAAAAAGCAGCCTGCACAGACTGTGGAACTAGAAAGCAAAATTAAATGGACCACGGTAGTTTGGTGGCTATCTATGCCCCCCCGCCCTCCACTTGTAGTATAATATAAAAAAAGCAGCCTGCACAGACTGTGGAACTAGAAAGTAGAATTGAATGGACCACGGTAGTTTGGTGGCTATCTATGCCCCCCCCCCCCCCGCCCTCCACTTGTAGTTGAATATAAAAAAAGCAGCCTGCACAGACTGTGGAACTAGAAGGTAAAATTAAATGGACCACGGTAGTTTGGTGGCTATCTATGCCCCCCCCCCGCCCTCCACTTGTAGTTGAATATAAAAAAAGAAGCCTACACAGGCTGTGGAACTAGAAATTCGAATATACAAAGAAATGGACAAAGGCAGTTTGGTATCTGTCTGCATCAGATCCCCTCTCCACTAGGAGTAAAATAGAAAACTATTCAGCCGTTATATAATCTAAAATATAAATAGAAATTGAGAATGGTAATTTGGCATCTGTCTACATCATAATTATCAACATCCTCATTAGCGCCCTCATCGCCTCCACAAATCTCCCCCTCATCCTCTTCTATTTCCAAAGTGTCATCCTCACTTGGTGTATCACCGGCTACACTCGGGCTGTTCAGGCACACATCACCAGAACTGCTGAAAGGGCCTTTCTTTATGGGTACACTAACAGAATGCTCACGATTAGACATCCCACTGTTGGATGGACTCTCCACAGGGATTGGTGTAATTTCGCTTTTAGAGCAAACATTATCCTCTAATGCCTTACTGTTATCTTGCAGCTCGGCTTTGACGCGTAACAGTAGTTGTGCACCATTTGTAGGCTCGGTAACATTTTTGGATCTGCCACTAACAGCCAAAGGCGAAGGCCTCATTCTCTCTTTGCCACTGCGTGTGTAGAATTTCATGTTGGCAATTTTTTTTTTATCGGCACTTAACTTTTGCTCAGTAACACTTCTTTTTCGCTTCAACACAGTAAATTTTTTTGGGGTTTTTGTTTTTTGGACTGATTTCGAAACACTGTGTAGTTTGACATCGCCTTGCCCAGATGACGTACTGGGAACACTAACATCAGGACTGGTGACAGAACCTGGTTGCTCATTCTGATCATATGTGGACTGCTTTGAATCCATTCTGAGCGCAAAGCACTTGTAGTGGTAAAAATTATTTGGCAAGATACTGCTGACAAATATGACTTTTGACAGCCAGAAATATTTATGCACAATTATGAGGGACACCCCAAAAGCACTGGGGAGTGCTAAAAATTATTTGGTAGATACTGCTGAGAGATAGTAATTTTGACAGCCAGAAAGATTTAAGCACAATTAGGGGGGACACCCCAAAAGCACTGGGGAGTGCTAAAAATTAGTTGGTAGATACTGCTGACAGATAGTAATTTTGACAGCCAGAAATATTTATGCACAATTAGGGGGTCACCCCAAAAGCACTGCGGAGTGCCAAATATTGAAAAGAACAAAAACCTCTATCCTCCTTTGTTCTCTAGCGATTTTTGTTACAACAATTGGAATAAGAATATTGGATTCTCTGTCCCTGCTCTAATCAGCCTGTGACTACACCCTGCTCTCTCCCTCTGTCAAATGGCGATGGATTGCTGTGGAGGCGTGTATTTATAATCTTGAAGTATCGTGAGAACCGAGATCCAACAACGTCACGATGACGTTCGACCTCGATTTGGATTCGGAGCGGGCGGGAGAGTACCGAGCTACTCAGCTCGGTACTCGGATACCCAAAGTTCGGGTGGATTCGGTTCTCGGGGAACCGAGCCCGCCCATCTCTACTAGAGACTGAAGTGTCTTTTACATTTCTGTCTCCATTTCTGAAGTCATGTTGTCAGACTTTGATTAAATCTTGGTCTCCATGAAAATGGCCCCCTCCATAGGCATCAATACATGTACATAGGACACAATTTCTGAACTGTGTCATCATGCCACAGATGGCGAAGCCAATCATGTCTTTTACTGGCTCAGCATCAGGGAGAATGCCAGACTCTTCAGGGAGTGAGGGAGATCACCCCTATTTCAGGGAGTCTCCCTGACATTCAGGGAAAGTTGACAAGTATGACCTATACTCGTATTCAACAGGAGACATTTTCTTGAGATCTGCTCCTAAAGCTGACGTGCATATGCCCGAGTTAAGTGTTTTGCGCTCATTTTGCATGACTTAATGAATTAGGCACCTTATCTGTTGTCAGTGATTTTCTTTTTAGTTCATTTATGCAGCCAAGGACAAGAAAAAACGTTTCTTATGACAACTTCCAAATCTTGCAGGCATAACTTGGCCATTAAAAATTTTCTAACCCCATGTTTAAATAACATTCTCTGACAAACTTATTTGTACCCCTAAATGAAAAGTAGTGAACCCCTTACCCTTAATCGATCTCCAGAAGATCATAATCAGGACACTATCTGAAATACAATCTGCAAAAAAACATTTTGAATTTGTCTAGATCTCCAGCTGAAACCAGCCTAAGAATTTATAATGAACCTACATGAAATATGTACAATCAGAAGAGCATCTTCACAGTAGGGAGTGGGTCTTCAAAACAAAGGTACTTAATTTAATTCTCCTTCTTAAACTAAGTACTGGGGCATAAAAGATCTCTGGGGCTCTCTAGTACAGGGTTTGACATCTGTAAACAAAATAAGCAATGAGAGGTTAACAAAAACTACATAGGACATTTAAGATGAAGGCTGACTGTAAAATAACATGTAACCCACAATGTTAAAAATGCAATACTTACAGGCTGAATATGGCTTGTGTTTGGTAACATGATGAAATAAATAACCTTTGTATTTGAAATGCATTTAACTGAGAAAAACTGCACAATTATCACAAAAACACACATTTCCCATATATACTTTTACCCAATTAGTTCATTCCTACAAATTTATCCCGCTACTTCAATGATGAATCATATAATTCTCTTGAGTACAGGGATATAGGTATAACACAAATATAGGACCTAGAATTAAATGTTATAGGTAATATTTTTTACTTTATGAAAAAAACGATTAATTATTATTTTATTTGTATTTTTACTTTATTTCTAAATAGGGAGCTTGCCTCATCTTTGTCCAAAGATTTCTAAATATAACTTAGTTGGACATCATGGTGACTTAGTGGTTAGCACTTCTGCCTTACACAGGGGCGGACCCAGACATTTGCCCTACCCGGGACGATTTTAGGGGGGGGGGATTTAGGCCCCGCCCCCTTTCTGTGTTCTAAGGATGCCGGCGGCTGCACAGTATGTGCAGGTCCGCTCAGCATTCAAACACAATCAGAGCAGCCGGGCAGCACACTGTCACTGCTGAATGGACCTGCACAGTGTGCAGCTGTCGGCAGCAAGCCCTTGGTAGGGGGGTCGATCGCCCCCCCCCCTGGATCCGCCACTGGCCTTACAGTGCTGGGGTTTATTCCTGACCATGGCCTTATCTAGGTCAAATTTGTATGTTCTCCCTGTGTTTGTATTGAGTTTCCTCCTACACTCCAAAAACTGGTAGGTTAACTGGTTGCTGACAAAATTAATACTAGTGTGTGTGTATGTGTGTTTGTGTGTGTGTATATGTGTCTGTGGTTGTGTGTTAGGGAATTTTGACTGTAAACTCCAATAGGGCAGGAAGTGATGGGAAAAACAAATATTATCTGTACAATGCTGCATAATTGGTGGCACTATATAAATGAATGATGATAATGTTAGAACTTAGATACCTTATGCTGTAGAATATCAGTTTAAATGCTAGTTTTATGTGCAGGCTGCACTGTGTCTTTCAGTACTGAAAGATCATTATCATCATCATCATCATTTATTTATATAGCGCCAGCAAATTCCGTAGCGCTTTACAATTGGAAACAAACATTGATAAGACAATACTGGGTAATACATACAGACAGAGAGGTAAGAGAACCCTGCTCGAAAGCTTACAATCTATGAAAGATACAGTGCAGACACTGTAAGGGGGCTTTTCAGTTGGCCACACGGTTCTGTAGTAGGCTTGCATGCTGTGTGTAGGTAATGCTCTTCACTTATTTTATCATTACAGCAATTGCTTTAATTTGTAATTGCTGTAACTTGTGCAGAAACATAACATGAGAGCCTACTGCAGAACTTTGCTGTTAATTGATTCTCCATTGAATCAGCATGGGCAAGGGCTTTGCTCTGCACTCCATTTACAGCAATTGGGTCAGAAGTCTTCCAGTAAATTGACAAGTGGCCTGCCAGAATAAATGTTTTTTTTTATCTTTTACCCAGTGATAAATAACACCGACTGCTCACTCATGTGAATTGCTTTGCCAAGGCATAGCAAACGTCATGCCATAGCTTGAGGTTTGATCCCAAAGAAGACCAGAGAGCTGTTGTGTCAATGAAGTTGGAAATTTAGACAGAATAAGGTGGAACATTGATGCTATAGGGCTTACTCTTACTAGCATTTACTCTGATATTTGCTGAAACTCACACTAGTAGTTTTAATAGTTTGGGAGATTCATAAGCAGGTTTGTTAAAGTAATTGTTAGATCATCAGCATACAATGACAGTTTTTATTTATTTTGATCTACTGTTATTCACTAAATAACTTCCTATTTTACTGTTTGTAGGAATGACTAACAACAAGTAAAGGTTATAGGGTATGTGACTGTCATGATGTATGGCTCTATGTTCTGACCTTCTTAGTACCATGTATAAAGTCACTAAGCTTGGATTTGGTGGTATGTTACCGCCCTTAATTTTGTATCTATAAAACATACACAAATACAGAAATTAATCTTCCGAATTGGAAACAGTTTGTTAAACCTCCAAAAATTATTAGAGTTTTCCAGTTGCATGGTTACCCTTTACTTTCAAATAATGATTTTAATCTCTCTACGCACAGGATGAACAAGCAATAGTTTACAATGGGTTATAACGCTTTAACAACTAACTTAATCATCATTACGATTTCAGCTAGCAAACTAAATTCCCTTTATAATTTTTTGCTACATTAATTTTTTTTAAATTAGGCTCATCATCATATTAAGGTCTGGATCTTATAAGAATCATTTTCAGAATTTAATTGATATGTAGGTGAGAGAAGGGCTGTATAGGAATAGATAGCAGAAAGGTAGAGATTAATTAGAGACTTTTCACTGATAATAAAGGGAGGATGTGATTCAGCTTAAGAAAAAAAATATAACATTAAAATGATTAACGTCATTTTAGTCAATAAATGACTAAAACTATTATTAGAAAGTGTTATTATAGAGGGCCATTATAATAAGGGTGACATATAATGTAATAAAACATTTTTAATGCATTTTTGTGCATAGTATATACCCAGGGCCGGCGCCACCATTAGGCAGCCTTAGGCAGCTGCCTAGGGCGCTGGCCTCTGGGGGGCGGCACTGCGGCCGAGGAGACTATTAATAAAACAATTAATAGTAGCAGGTTAAGTTTAAGCGGGCGGCGCGATCGCCCAGGGCGGATCGTCCGCCCGCAATATAGTGCTCCTGCTGCAGACTTAAGCGGTGCTGCTACTGTGCAGCACCGCATTTTCAAATGTGCCCGGCGCCTGGCAGCGTCGTGACGTCACGACGCTGCCAGTGTAGAGGAGCTGACAGGAGTCTGGCAGAAGTAAATACAGAGGAAAGAAGCAAGAAACAAGAGGCGGAGAAGAGAATGAAAGAAAAGTAAAGGTGAGTACAGAAAGGCGGGAGGGGTAGTGAAAGTATGCAACAGAGTAACGGAGGGGAGGGTGAGAGAAGTATGCTGCAGAGAACCGAGGAGGGGAGGGGGAGTGGATGCTGCAGAGAACCGAGGAGGGGAGGGGGAGTGGATGCTACAGTAAAAGGGGGAAGAGGGAGAATGAATGCTACATAAAATGTGTCTGGTGGGGGGAGAAAGGATACTACAGCAAGTGTGTGTTGGGGGGATGGATGCTACAGAAAATGTGTGGGGGGGGAGAATGGATGCCACAGAAGATGGGGGGGGATGGATGCTACAGAAAATGGGGGGAGAATGGATGCTACATAAAATGTGTGTGTGGGGAGAATGAATGCTACAGAAAATGTGTGTGTGGGGGAGAATGGATTTGCACAGAAAATGGGGGGGGGGGGAGACTGGATGCTACAGACGATGGGGGGGATGGATGCTACATAAAATGTGTGTGTGGGGAGAATGGATGCTACATAAAATGTGTGTGTGGGGAGAATGGATGCTACAGAAAATGTGTGTGGGGGTGAGAATGGATTTGCACAGAAAATGGGGGGGGGGGAGACTGGATGCTACAGAAAATGGGGGGGTGGATGCTACATAAAATGTGTGTGTGGGGAGAATGGATGCTACAGAAAATGTGTGTGGGGGGAGAATGGATGCTACATAAAATGTGTGTGTGGGGAGAATGGATGCTACATAAAATGTGTGTGTGGGGGAGAATGGATTTGCACAGAAAATGGGGGGGTGGATGCTACATAAAATGTGTGTGTGGGGAGAATGGATGCTACAGAAAATGTGTGTGTGGGGGAGAATGGATTTGCACAGAAAATGGGGGGGGGGGAGACTGGATGCTACAGAAAATGGGGGGGGGGATGGGTGCTACATAAAATGTGTGTGGGGAGAATGGATGCTACATAAAATGTGTGTGAGGAGAATGGATGCTACATAAAATGTGTGTGTGGGGAGAATGGATGCTACATAAAATGTGTGTGTGGGGAGAATGGATGCTACAGAAAATGTGTGTGTGGGGGAGAATGGATTTGCACAGAAAATGGGGGGGGGGGGGAGACTGGAGGCTATAGAAAATGTGTGTGTGGGGGAGAATGGATTTGCACAGAAAATGGGGGGGAGACTGGATGCTACAGAAGATGGGGGGGGTGGATGCTACATAAAATGTGTGTGTGGGGAGAATGGATGCTACATAAAATGTGTGTGTGGGGAGAATGGATGCTACATAAAATGTGTGTGTGGGGGAGAATGGATTTGCACAGAAAATGGGGGGGGGGAGACTGGAGGCTATAGAAAATGTGTGTGTGGGGGAGAATGGATTTGCACAGAAAATGGGGGGGAGACTGGATGCTACAGAAGATGGGGGGGTGGATGCTACATAAAATGTGTGTGTGGGGAGAATGGATGCTACATAAAATGTGTGTGTGGGGAGAATGGATGCTACATAAAATGTGTGTGTGGGGAGAATGGATGCTACAGAAAATGTGTGTGTGGGGGAGAATGGATTTGCACAGAAAATGGGGGGGGGGAGACTGGAGGCTACAGAAGATGGGGGGATGGATGCTACATAAAATGTGTGTGTGGGGAGAATGGATGCTACAGAAAATGTGTGTGGGGGGAGAATGGATGCTACAGAAAATCGGGGAAGGGGAGGAGGCTGGAGAAAATGGGGAGATGGGGGATTACACTTATAAATGTCCTTAAGTTAGAGACTATGGAGTCTATGTACTAAAATAGTGCCGTGACAAATTGCAGCTATGCAAGGACATATGTGTCATATGTGAGAATAGCTGATGGGCATGTGTGAGTGAAGTTTGTGGGCAGCGGGGTACATGTCAGTCTGTAACAGGTGAGTGATGTAAAGTTTTCTTTTTTTTGTTTGTTTTGTTCTGAAATCTAGCATTTGGAGCCTCCCCTCTAGATATCCTGTGTTTGCTCCTGGGCAGCAGTGAAGCCTGGACAGCATTCTGTGCCAGACATCGGTGCTGCGTCAGACATTTGGACTGCATCCTAGCCAGCCAAGAGGAGGTAAGAGTTATTATTTTTATTTTAGAAATGTCAAGTGTGTTAGGGGCTGTGAAATATATATATTTTTTTATTATTTGAGGGGGGGGGGGGTGGGGGGCGACAAGTTTAAGCTTTGCCTAGGGTGCCGAGCAACCTTGCACCGGCCCTGTATATACCTGATGATATCATTAGCAGTATAAAGAGGGAAGATTCACTGTATTTATGTATTCCTTTTCAACTCCCCTTTCCTTGTCCATCATATTCTGCCTTTTTATTCATTTGTTTTTTCCACCATTTTTAAAAATGATATCTGTTTATTTTCTGTGACTCCATTTACTGATTGCATTCATGAAATTTCATTAAAGGCTTTAAGGCATAAAGTAGTACACATCTTTCAACAATGCTTTTATGTCTGCTATTTGATGCTTTGTATGACAAAAGGAAAGCCTTAGCACAAGTCTTAAAAATTACCACAATAATACCAGTCTAAAATGTACATTTTCTGCTAGTACAGAACATCTTTTCTGTGCCACCCATATACCAATTTTTTCATTGTCATTGCTCTCTGTAATCAAAGCCCCTACACCATTCCTTCTTTAAACGTAAATAATTCTATTTAATTGAAATATTAATAATAGACTAATACAAGTCTGAACATAACTTGCATGTAATTTGTTGAAAAAAGAGCACAGAACTTATGCCTAGCATCGACCATATTCAAATCCAACAGAAATGTATCTCAAGATACATTTCCATTTAAATCTGAGTGTAAGTATACTCTGCTTCACAGTACTTGTCATACGTAGATGAACAGAACAGACAGCAGTATCCACACATATGCATGCAAGTTAGATAAAAGGTAGCAGCAAAACCCATTAAAAAAACATTTTTGAACATGATATCAAATCTTTAGTTATTTATAAAGTGCCATTAATTCCGCAGCACTGTACAGAGAACTCATTCACATCAGTCCCTGCCCCATTGGAGTTATAGCATTATAGTTTATACTCCATAACTATAATGCTATAACTCTATAGCATAGAGTTATAGCATTATAGTTTATCTTCCATAAAAATGGTCTGTACAAGCTAGTGGCATGCATACATGTACTTTTTAAATAAAGGACTATGCCGTGACAGTCATTGTAGCAGTTGCAAATGATATGGCTGAAAACAAGCGCACTTATAAGAAACCCAGGACTTGAATTTACCGCATTTGCATCAGAATGCTCTTACTGAACATTTGCATTCAGAAAAAACTGCATGCAATGGCGTTTATTGGCGTAAAGTCCATTTTTGAGCATGCACAGAGCTAGTTCACGCAAGATACTCTACTCAAATGAACATATGTCTGAACATGAGTCAGGCCCATAATTGCAAAACAAGTGATCCGAGTACCTTCATTATATATATATGCTGTCCTTGGTCTGGGTCTATGTGACCTTTCCAGAAATCTAGGCAAAGATATTTCTAGATTATCCTAGCCAGTTTCAGCCTAATCAGATATCTCCCGTTGGAATAATAGTTAATTGAAAAAAACACATCTTCTAAGATAACCTATTGATAAGATCTCTGTATATCAGTGGTGTAAATCAACTCTTAATACTGTATTTACTCATTGGAGGTAAGTAACAGTCATGCCTAAGGACCTGATTTAATTCCCAAGTGGTAACATTAGATCTACTTCCTAGAAGATGGACTGTTATTGATTGTTACTGTCAGAATAACAGTCTTGCGGCAACATAAGATAAGAGTTACAATTTATTAGAGAGTGGTTTTTTTTTTTTTGTTTTTTTTTTAATTAATCATTGTTAAAATTTAAAGATCATAAATAGATATGATTGAAAATTTTACAGTTCAGTTTTATAAACTCTAGGACATCTAGGGGATGTTTTATTTTCACTAAAACACTCTATTTAAAGATGGGTTAAACATTTGATGACACACACTTTCAACTGTCACTGCTGTTTCAACATCTGTTCAGCTGCCATCTGAGCTCAATTGTAATTGATGTTGCTAACTTTGTTTGGCTGCTGAACCCTCTGCACTCAACTGTCAGCATTCTGGACTTCGACGTGTCAGAGCTACAGAAACTGCTTACTTTATTATCCCATGCCAGTGAGCGGTAAAGTATCCTTCACCTCTTCCATTTCCATGCATTATTTGAATCAGTTGTTCCTTTCCACTCTCTCATTACCTACCCCAGCTATTACACATTCATTCACATCTTTTGACCATGCACCTACTCTCTCCTGGTCACCACACTTCTTTCTCCATCATCTGGTTTCTCCCTCCCCTATCATGATTTTGCCTTCACTACTTCCCTCCTCACTGGTCTGCACACATGAACTGTATTGTCTCCTACATAAATAGAATTAAACCTCACACCCAAAAATCCTACTCATATGTCCTTTTTCTCACCCTGCTCCTTCTCATGGCTACTAGCAACATCTCACTTAACCCTGGACTACATACAATCTCCATTCTCTGCTCACGGTCATCACTCCATCTCAAACCTTTCCATTCACCGCAATCCTGCCAACCTTACCCACATATCTCCACTACCCTCTCTTCCCCTCTCCTGTGCACTATGAAGCGCCAGATCTGTTTGTACCAAACTTTCCTTCATTCATGAACTTTTCATTTCTAAATCCCTACACCTCCTTGCCATTACAGAAACTTGGCTCATCTCCTCTGACATTACTTCCCCAGGGGCTCTCTCCTATGGGGGCCTCACCCCCAGCCATACCCCCATACCTAGAAACTGTCACGGGCACTAGGAGTTCTGCCCAGGATTCACCAGTTGATAATGCTTACCAGAGGGGCGGGGTTTACACAGCGGTCCTCTGGGCAGTAGGATGAATAGTAGGAACGTATATAACAGCAGATGGAGAGAGAATGCCAATGGAATAGATGAGAGTCAGTGACTTGCAGCTATACTGGTAGGAGAGTCAGCGACTTGCAGCTGTACTGGTAGGAGAGTCAGCGACTTGCAGCTGTAGTGGAACGGCAGGTCTCAACCAAGGAGAGCAGAGTGGACGTGAACAGGTGAAGGGAGGTAACGGGAGAGTCAGTGGTCTGCGGATAGCAAGTTGTACCACTGCTGTGATGAGAAGACTTGTCCAGGTGCAGGTAGGTAGCGGGAGAGTCAGTGGTCTGCGTACAGCAAGTTGTACCACTGCGAGGAGGTAAGGACTTGTCCAGGTGCGGATAAGTGGAGTAGTGATAAGAGTCTATAACTGTATAAATACAATTGGAGAGCAGAGGAGCTAGTCCCAAACAGATATGCAGCGTCACAGCTAATAGTCTATACCGGGTATGTATACCGCTGCTGAGTAGAGAGGCTTGTCCACAGCGGATATGCAGGATAACAACTGATAGTCAATAACAAGTATGCATATCGCTGCTGAGTAGAGAAGCTTGTTCAAACAGATATGCAGCGTGACGGCTAATAGTCTATAGCGGGTATGGATACCGCTGCTGAGTAGAGAAGCTTGTCCAAAGCGGATATGCAGGATAACAGCTGATAGTCAATAACAAGTATGCATACCGCTGCTGAGTAGAGAAGCTTGTCCAACGAGGATATGCAGGCACAGCAGGAGAACTGAGAGACTGTAGCGGGTATGGGAACCGCAGGTGAGCAGAGCAGGTAATCCAGCAGACAGCTGAAGACACGAGCAGGACACAGGAGTCAGTAGCGGGTATAGGAACCACTGATGAGCAAAGCAGGTAATCCAGCAGGAAACTGAAGATACGAGCAGGACACAGGAGACAGTAGCGGGTATGGGAACCGCCGATGAGCAGAGCAGGTAATCCAGCAGGAAACTGAAGATATGAGCAGGACACAGGAGACACCTTAAGAGACTCACAGGGAATGAGACTCAAGATCAGGCAACGATACAATGGCCACAGGTGCCTTAAATAGGGAGAGGTGACTGATCCACCAATTAGGTTAAAAGCAAGGTCATGGATGCTGCGCATGCGCAGTCCATCAAGATGGCGGACGGCCGCGGCTCAGGACAGGCGCCGGCAGGAAGGATAGAGAACCATGCACCAGCACAGAGGCACTCACGGTCCGGTGAGTGACAGAAACAGACAAAGTGGTGGAGTGGGTATTCTACTTTCTCCAAGTTGCACCTTCCAAGTCATACCCTGTGAACCCTTACTCTGATTCTCTACCTTTGAAGTCCACACTGTCCATCTATTTTATCCTCTCCACCTCTGTGTTGCTGTCTTTTATTGCCCCTCAGGCCAATTTGACCAATTTCTTGACAACTTTGCGGCCTGGCTCACTTATTTCCTATCCTTTGGCCTGCCTTCTCTCATATTAGGCAGTTTCTACATTCCCATTGATAATCCCACTGTCTCTTTTACCACTAAACTTTTTTCACCTCATCTTCCACCCACTGTGAGGGACACTCTTTTGACCTTGTTTTCTCCCACTACCGCTCCATCTCTAGTTTCACTTTACATTCCCACTCTCGGGCCACAACCTCCTTTCCTTTCAGCCTCACCTTACCTATTGGCCTCCCCTTTGCACCCAAATCCACATGTACACAATGACACCTAAGTGCCCTTAACCCAACCCACTTCTCATCTTCACTAAAACAACTATTTTCCCCAATGTCTGCATTGTCTTGTCTTAATCAGGCTGCCTCTTTCTACAACAAAACACTCACTTCAACCCTAGAAAATGTAGCTCCAGCTACCACATACAGTCTCCAAAAATCCAAACCTCAACCATGGCACACCAAACAGACCTCATACCTGCAAAAGCGCTCCCGCACTGCAGAGCGCCACTAGAGGAAATATCGTTCCAATCCTGATTTCCTCCACTTTAAATGCATCTTTTCATCTTACAGCATTGCCCTTTCAATTGCCAAACAAACATTCTTCAAATCTCTAATATCCACCCAGTCTTCTAATCCACATCGCCTCTTTGCCACCTTCAATTTACCTCTCTGCCCCCTGCACCTCCTCCCCTTTCTCCCTCGGAGCCCATGATTTGTCACCTACTTCAAAGAAAAAATCAACACCATTCGACGATATATTTCCTCATGCCAAATTCAACATTCTGCACCCACTCTACCCACCTTCACCTATACTCTCCAATACACCCTTAATTCATTCTCTCCAGTAACTGAAGGCAAAATCTCTACACGCATCTCATCATCTCTACCTACAAACTGTCCCCTCAAACTATTCCTGTTCAACTTCTCCGCTACCTCTCCTCCACTGCATGCCCACCTCTATCTCACTTGTTCAACCTGTGTCTCTCCACTGGCACATTTCCATCCTCCTTAAAACATGCACTCATCTCACCAATTCTAAAGAAACCATCTCTCGATCCATCCTATCTAACTACCGCCCTATTTCTCTCCTGCCCTTTGCCTCCAAACTACTTGAACGATTAGTGTACAAATGCCTCCCCCACTTTATCTCCTCTCACTCCATTCTTGACACTCTGCAATCAGGCTTCAGTCCCCAACATTCCACTGAAACTGCTGTCATAACAGTGATTGATGATCTACTTACTGCAAAGTCTAATGGTCATTTCTCATTTCTGTCATACTCATTCTCCTGGAACTCTCTGTTGCTTTTGACACTGTTGATCACCCTCTTCTCCTACACACCCTTCACTACCTTAGCCTTTGTGACACAGTTCTTTCCTTGATCATTTCCTACCTATTGAATTGCTTCTTAAGTGTTTCTACCTTTGGCACATCCTCCCCTCCACTTCTACTATCTGTTGGGTTCCCACAAGGCTCTGTTCTTGGCCCTTTACTTTTTTCATTGTACACCTCTTCTTTTGGGGCACTAATTTTCTCATTCGGCTTAAAGCACTACTTCTACACCTAAATCTATATCTCTTCCCCTGACCTCTTCCCTTCGGCACTATCTCATATAACCTGCTGTCTTTCAGCTACCTCCACATGGATGTCCCAAGGGTACCTAAAGCTCAACATATCCAAAACAGAGCTTTTTATCGTCCCTTCTGCCAGACTCACCACATCTTTTCAAATCTCCCTCACTGTTAATAACACCACAATTTCCCTAGTCTCCCAAGCCTGATACCTTGGCATCACACTTGATTCCGCCCTCTGCTTTATTCTTCCCATCCAGTCTCTTTCCCAGTCCTGTCGATTCCATCTCAAAAACATTGCCAAATATTCCCTTTTCTTACTCAACATGCTACCAAAACTCTTATCCATTCTCTCATCATCTCCTATCTTAACTACTGCAACCTCCTGCTATCTGGAACTCCTGACACCCATATAGCCACACTTCAATCCATCCTAAATGCTGCTGCAAGACCAATCTTCCTCTCTCACCGCTCCACATCTGCTGCACCACTTTGCAAATCCCTACACTGGATCCCTGTGTCCTCCAGAATCCAATTTAAATAACTCAGCCTTACCTTACCTACAAAGCCCTCCACAACACCATACCTTTATACATCTTAAATTTCATATAAAAATGCTCTCCCTCCCGCCTTCTAAGATCTACCATTGACTTGCACCGTGTCTCATCTCTGGTAACCACTTCTCAGTTGCGCCTACAAAACTAATCCTGTGCTGCTCCCCACTTATGGAATTCCCTACCACACCCTATCAGGATCTCCCACAGCCTACAAATCTTTAGAGTTTGTCTAAAGATTGTAGGCTTGTTTCATGTCTACATTTAATTTGTTTGTCTTGTTTGTCCTTGTCTTATGTATGTCCTTGTTTTATGTAGGTCCTTGTTTTCCCTACTGTGCGAGGCTGTGGATCACGGTGGCACCTTACAAATCTACGATAATAATAATAATGATAATAATGATAATAATAATAATAATAATAATAATAATAATAATAATAATAATAAATTAACCCTGGTATGACCAAGTATAATGTTTGCCAATGTGTGGTTGCCAAATTGATTTATTAACATTCCTCAATACTAAACAGGATACATAAAACCATTAGAGGGGGGATATTTGCACAATGTTCTACTCAAAAAGACTATGTGGGGCAAAATTAAAATTGTAGTTATTTTTTTATGTAGAAAAAGAAATATACTGTGTTGTGCAAATATAAAAAGTGTTTCTCAGTACATTTCTCAGTACAAGAAAGGAATATAGGGTTTGACCCATTAAGGAAAGTAAGGCAAAAAAGGAGTAAATGTTCATGTAGCATACAAATACTTAATCGCTTTATTTTTACACTGACATGTAAAGTTAATCTAGGACATGCCCTACACAAACTATAATTCTGTCCGCACATTTTAAATTTCTTTCTCCCTCCAATGCAACATGGTATTGCCTAGGTGCAAAGTTACTCCTTTTTTATGCTTTTTTTCCCCTTAATGACTCAGGCCCATAGAGTATATTAATAGTACTATATTTGCTGATCTTGAATAGATAAATTAAAGTGGTTACAATTTGGTTAGTGGTTATAGAAATAGCAATGTAAAATTCATCTGTTTACACCCTGTTTTGAAATGGATGGGGTTTTAGAACTATTAAACTGCTTCAGAAAGTTTGTGATGTCAATTTCGATTTACCCATTTCCTGAAAGCCTACTCCCCAAAGTTAGCAACACCAAAAAAATCTGAACTCTTTGGGTGGATTAATGCTGTTGAGGGCAACAATAATTGTACAGTTGGTTATAGTTGCATTTACACCTCTCACAAATACTTATGGTTAGATTATATATCAATCTACTGGTTTACTGTCATATTCATATTGTCATATTCATTCTCATCAATTCTCATTTTAATTTGCATTTTTATTGTCTTTACACCAGTGGTTATTAATTTTAAATTATTTGCAGGTTTTATAGAGACAAGCTATTTTTATCTGTCTTTATTTTTATTTGATGTATTCTACATGTTAGCATGTGTTGTGCAAGTTAACAGTTTTTTTTTAGTTAACAGTTTTTTGTTAAAATAATTTTTATTTTAGATTAATAATTATAACCAGTTTTAAAGGCTAATATTAACTCTTGTGTGGAATCTGTGCTCATATTATTAGTATGCACATAGTGGGAAACCTAATTTCACAACATTTCCTGAAATGCTCTGCAAACGAGCACGTCCTCAAAGTTGCATAAAACAAGATACCCAGACTGAATTTTAATTCCTTCAGATTGATTAGGCTTCCCTTCTATACACCACACTCTCACAATGTTTTTTAAAATAAAACACAAACTGAAGTATCATCTAGAGATGCCATAGGAATATCAAACGCAAGGCTGCTCTAATAGGGCATATAAAATAACAAAGATTTGTAGCATTCTTAAACAGGGCCGGTGCAAGGTTTCTCAGCGCCCTAGGCAAAGCTTCAGCTTACCGCCTTTCCTCCCCCCAATTCCCACTTCCTAGCCCCTCACACACTTGACATTTGTAAAATAAAAATAGTAACTCTTACCTCCACTTGGCTGGCTGGTAAGGCTGCAGTCTAGATGCACTGATGTCCAGAAGTACTGAAGTCTGACGCAGAATGTTGTCCAGGCTTCTCTGTTGCCCCGAAGCAAACACAGGATATCTAGAGGGGAGGCTCCAAATATTAGATTTCAGAACAAAACAAAACAAAAAATCATGCACCTGTTACACACAGACATGTCCCCCGCTGCCCACCAGCTTTTCTCACAAATGCCACCCATACCCATACATGCCACCTCCATTCCACCAGCTTTTCTCATATATTCCTGCCCACTAGCTTTTCTTTCATATGCAACCCCTTCAGGTGCCCCCTCTCTTTCTGTTCCCCATTTTTATGGTGTCCCGCTCTCTGTCTGTCTCCCCATTTTGCAGGTGCCTCCTCTCTCTCTCTGTCTCCCCATTTTTATGGTGCCTCCTCTCTCTCTGTCTCCCCATTTTTATGTTGCCTCCTCTTAATCTATCTTTTCAGGTGCCCCCTTTTTCTCTGTCTCCCCATTTTTCTGGTGCCCCCTCTCTCACTCCCCATTTTTCTGATGTTCCTGCTATCTTTCTTCCCATGTTTATTTTGCCCTCTCCCTATTTTTATGGTGCCCTCCCTCTGTCTTCCCATTTTTCTGTTGTCTCTTTTCTCTGTCTCCCCTTTTTTCCAGTGCCCCCTCTCTCTCTGTCTCCCAATTTTTCAATTTCTCTGGTGCCTCCTCTCTCTCTGTCTCCCTATTTATATGTTGCCTCCTCTCTCTCTATCTCCCTATTTTTCAGGTGCCCCCTTTCTCTCTGCCTCCCCAGTTTTCTGGTGCCCCTCTCTCCCTCCACATTTTTCTGGTGTTCTTTCTCTCTCTCTTCCCATGTTTCTTTTGCCCTCTCTTTCCCTATTTTTATGGTGCCCTCCCTCTTGTCTTCCCATTTTTCTGTTGTCTCTTCTCTCTGTCTCCCCTTTTTTCCAGTGCCCCTTCTCTCTCTGTCTCCCAATTTTTTAATTTTTCTGGTGCACCCCCCACCACACACACACACACACACACACACACACACACACACACACACACACACACACACACACACACACACACACACACCTTCAACAGCCCCTCTACCTCCATTTTCTCTTCATTAGCATAATTACCTTTTCTTCTTTTCTTTTATCATCTTTTTCACTCCTTACTTCTTCTTTCACTCCTTCTTTCTTCTTGGAGCCTCTCAGCGCCTCTCTGTTGACAGCGACTTGATAGTGATTTGAGGGTGGGCTGGAGAGTGTTGGAGTAGGGGCCTGATTCATTAAGGAACTTAAATTAAGAAGTTTCTTATTTAAGTCTCCTGGACAAAACCATGTTACAATGCAAGGGGTGAAAATTACTGTTTTTTCATGTAGCTCACAAATATCTTTAAATTTCAGTGTACAAATAAGCTATGAAGTATTTGTGTGCTACATGAAAAAACAGTCAGCATTTAACTTACACACACACACACACACAGCTATATATATATACATATAATCTCAAAGTTTTCTGGTATACAGTGGTAAATAGATAGCTAGGTGTGTTTGTATGTGTGTATATACATATATATGTATGTCTATATGTATAGCTCAGTGGTTCCCAAACCGTGTGCTGTGGCTCCCTGGGGTGCCTTGGCAATCTCACAGGGGGGCCTCGGCCAGGGCCAGTGGTAAGCAAGGCGGGGGACTACTTGGTAATTATTTTATCTTAGGGGTGCCTTGAAAAAATTATGGAGGCCCTAAGGCTGCCTTGAACTGAAAAAGTTTGGAATCCACTGATATAGCTAGCTATCTATATACCACTGTATACCAGAACACTTAAATAATATATAATTGAAATTGAATTATTTCTTATTTTATAACGCTAATATCATGTTAATATTAAAAATAATGAGACCAACAAATAAACGTTCATGTTATTTCACACAATAGTGCTCCCAGTTCATATTATGCCACACAGTTGTGTCCCAGATCATATTATATCTCAAAACTGTGCCCCCCCAGTTTTATCTATCATAATTGTGCCCCCAACTCGCATTAACCCTCATAGTTGTGCCCCCATTTCATATTATCCCTCATAGTTGTGCCCCCAGTTCATGTTACATCTCCTAGTTGTGAACTCAGTTCATGTTATGCCTCATAGTTGTGCCCCCATTTATGTAAGCTACATTTACATTTGAAGATTTTACTTGATTGTCAGCAAGAAGATAGTTTTGCAAGAGAGAACAGATAAAATAGTATAGTAAATGCTTTCAGGTATGTGTGAGCAACTACTCATTTGATGCAGCTTAAACTCCTTTACTTGATATTAACGGTGCTTTGGTAGACTTGTTTTTAACTAAACGGAACTCGTTCAGCGGCAGCGCTCAGCCTCTCATTGTAACAGGGAGAGGTGAGGGCAGGAGGGGTAGTTTCTGACAATAAAAAGCACTACTTGTAAACATAAAATTATACTGTTAATGGGGAGGCTGTTAAACTAAATTAAAAAATGTCCATAACTGTATGTTACAACCATTATGATGGTTAATTTATATGCTTTCATTTAAAAGCTGCTGTTTAATTTTCTATTTCTAATGTATATTTTTGTATTTAATCATACATGTGTCTATCCGTATAAATAATGGTTATTTATTGATTGATACACATTTCATCTCTATTTTCTTTACATGATACATGTGAAATTGACCTTATTTGCAAGGTCCGCTTTTTCTTTATAGACTACACTTGGTGCTATATGCTATCCTCCGTGGGCAGACCACACCCCCTTAATGACTTGCCACACACCATCTTGCAGTTGGCCACACCCCAATGTAGTGGGCTTCTATCATTGCATTCCCCCGCTGAGCCCTTTATGTCCCAGTCCGACACTGGTTACCACTAATGAGTGTAGCAGGTAATAGGTGATTTGCAGCAGAAAACGTGGAGAGATGATAGAGATGATCTGCCATAGTTACCCCTAACAAGTAGAGCAGGTAATAGGTGAGTTGCAGCAAGTCACTTAGAGAGATGATAGTGATGATCTGCAGTAGTTACCACTAGCGAGTGGAGCAGGTAATAGGTGATTTGCAGCAGCACACTTGGAAAGATGATAGCGAAGATCTGCAGGAGTTACCACTAACGAGTGGAGCAGGTTATAGGTGATACGCAGCAGAATGCATGAGCTGCCTCCAGGCCTGCCTCCATGCGAGAAGAACCAGCACTAAGAGAAGCTGGGAGGAGCCTTATAAACGAGAGGTAACCAATGGATGAGCGTGACAGGTGAACACAGTTGAGATGATCACCTGCGCATGTACAGAGCCGATTGCCGGCCTTACAGCCGGGAAAGAAGCAGGGAATAAGGAATGAATGATGCTCAGGTTACCAGGTGGCACCCGTGGGTGAGCGGCGTGTGACACACATTTGCAGGTAACGGGTCTGCTTTGTGTGGCATGGTTGGGGTTTGAATCGTCAGAGACTGTATGTCGTGGCTGGAGCTGCTTCTAGTTCTGAAGTGAGTGTTTTGTTGTACAAAGAGACAGCCATAGGTGCAGTCATAGGGAAAAGTAGTTATTTTTTATATTTACTTATAGCTGTGAATGTGTGTGGAATTGGATACAGGAGGAAGAGCATGTGATAAGGTGAGGCTAAAGGAAAGAAGGTTTTTGGTCAAAGAGTTGGAAGGCTAAAATGGAGAAACTAGAGATAGAGCAGTAGCAGAAGAAGAAGTGGGAGTGTCCATCAAAGTGTGTGGTAGATGAGGTTCACTGGAAGAGACAAAAGTAGGAAATAAGTGAAATAAGTTTAGCGGCAGCAGAGACAGTGGTGTTATCAATGAGAATTTTTAAATCACCTAGTATGGGAGAAGGTAGGTTATTGAGTTGGGAAATGAGGCCTGAGGGGAGGGGGCTATATATGGCAGCAACAAGGTGAGAAGGAAAAAATATATGGATAGTGTGGACTTCAAAGAAAGAGAAAGAGAGTGAGGGTTCATCAGAAGGTAGGACTCAGACGTTGCAGCTTGGATAAATATAAAGTAATGGATAGTATGTGGATAAGTTTGGTGAGATTGGAAGTATATGGTGGATGGAAAACATTGGAGTAGAGCAAGGAGTGTGAGCAGATAGTGGTAATTATATGGGGCCCAGGTGAAATGTTGCCAGCAGCTATTAAAAGGTGCAGAGTGAGAACGAGAACTTGTGTAGGCTGGTGAGTGTATTGGGTACAGGAAATAAAACAGTTCATGAGAGGGGACAGGTGATGTCTCTTACCAGATACTTCATGGTAGTCATCTGGAAGCATTATCCTCCTTCATGGTGCCTGAATTGGTGTTGACACCTAGAGGACTTTAGGGCCCTGGAACAGCATGTTTTTGGGCCTCCTCCATAGATGATTAGGAATGTGTGCGCCACTAAAGGGAGCATGGTCACAGCATGTTGGGGTGTATGGCCACACTGGAACATGGCTGTCTAGAGAAGAGAAGCAAATACAATTCTGCATTGTCATGTGCACTATTGACACGTGCGTTGCAATGTCCACTACTCTTCAATGCAATGAGTAAGACACACCTGCCTGCAATTGGGACAAAAGTCCTGACTATCAAGACAGTAGGACAGTCATCTAAAAGCAGCACTGTCCTGCCTAAAGCTTGACAGTTGGGAGGTATGCAGGTGTTTTAATGAAACAGACAAATATGAAAAAACTGCAACTTTACTTTATACATGACTTATTTAAAGAGCAAATACATTAAAATAAATGTTAAATAACATTTTTTTGCTGTAAAGATATAAAGGAACTTAACTTTAACATAATATGACCTATTACAACTTCAAACTTAAATATTAAAATAATTTTGGTGACATATATCAGTGGTCCTGTAAATGCCCTCCCTAGCCACATCATGCCCTCCCTAGCCATATCATGCCCTCCCTAGCCATATCATGCCCTCCCTAGCCACACCAAGGTCATCCCCAACCACATCATGCCTTCCCCAGCCACATCATGCCCAAAGTCCACTGTACTTACCTGCGCAAGTGAACCTCCCCCACCTTCCTAGGGTTCTGTTTCCTAATATGCCTTACTAGTTTAAGATCATTTGGATTAATGTTACGCTGTCCTTATACACATGGTCAAATGCAGAATTTCAAGAGGGTGATAACAAATGCTTGATTGCAGAGGGTGTGTGACCATTCCATGGAGATAGCATGACCATCTAATGGAAGGAGTGCAACTAGCACTTAAGAAGTGCTAATGCACCTCCAGCCCACTACATGTTTTTTTTTTGTAATACCGCACACACCACTGTTTATTGTGTGTGGCTCACTCTTCACATTGCACTGCACTGCAGAGCAACATGACAAGGGACATACTAAATGGTCTTTGCCTTCTAATTATATTCCTCCTTTTTTAATATCCATCATACTCTCCTACTTATTACAGCCAGATTCCCTCATATCACATTAACAAGGATTGCTACCTGTCATATCACTTGTTGCTCTCTGTCATATCTGTTATCACCATCCTCATTGCCCCCTCTCATACTTCATTTCCATTCTATTTGCTCCTTGCCATATCTCATTGCAATCTTCATGACCTGCTCTCTTTGATTATTATTATTATTATTATTATTATTAATTTTTATTTATAGGGCGCCACAAAGTATCCTTAGCGCCGTACAAGGACAAACAATGGCACAGTACAAGGTGAAACAGCACAGTACAAGTAACAGTAAGCACTATAACTCTGGGGGCTCAGTCACAGCAAGAAAGAGAGGGAGGGGAAAAGTGAGTACAGGCAGGTAACTATGGCCCAAGAGGGTGGGCACGGATGACAGGTAAAGAGTCACTGAGGGGAGCGGAGAGAAGCGAGAGGAGACAGAGGGCAGAGGGTAGGAGAGGAGGTAAACTGAGTAGCTGGAGAGCGCAGTTAAAAGTGATGGAAACAGGAGGAAGGAGAGCCCTGCTCAAAGGAGCGTAGAATCTAAAGGGAGGGGAAGACAGACAGGCACATGGATGAGATGGGAGAGACGGAGACGGAGTCGAGGAAGGGGGAGAAGGGAAGAAGGGATGAGAAAGAGAGGAAGCCGACCAGTGGGAGTTTAGGCATGAGACTGGAAGGCTTTTAGGAAAAGGTGGGTTTTTAATGTTCGTTTGAAAGAGGACAGATTAGGGGAAGTTCTGATGGAGCGGGGGAACTTGTTCCAATGGAGGGGAGCGGCGCGGGAGAAGTCTTGAATACGTGCGTGAGAGGAGGTAATCAGGGGGGAAGAGAGGCGACGATCGTTGGACGATCGCAGAGGGCGGGAGGGAGTGTGAATAGAGATAAGGTTAGAGATGTAGGGAGCAGTGGAGTTGGCGAGGGCCTTGTAAGTGAGAGTGAGGAGCTTGAAAAGGATTCTGTAGGGGAAGGGGAGCCAGTGAAGGGCTTGGTAGAGTGGGGAGACAGAGGTGGAACGGCGAGAGAGGAAAATAAGCCTAGCAGCGGCGTTAAGTACAGATCTAAGAGGAGCGAGATGAGAGAGGGGGAGGCCGATAAGGAGAAGGTTGCAGTAGTCCAAGCGGGAGATAATCAGAGAGTGGACGAGAGATTTGGTGGCAACCTGGGAGAGGAAAGGCCGAATGCGGGCAATGTTGCGAAGCTGGAAACGGCAGGATTTGGCGAGAGAGTGAATGTGAGGGGCAAAGGAGAGAGAGGAGTCGAGGATGACACCTAGGCAGCGGAGTTGGGGAACATCCTCATTGCCCCAACTCCTGTCTGATTGCCAGCCTCATTGCCTTTCTCCTTGACCCCACTATATGCATTATGGCCAGACTCCTTATAATGCATAAATGCCCCTGTTCCTCCATTTACCTCTTGCCGCACTGTACCATATTAGAGTCCTGAACAACACCTGCTCGAACAGAGTGTGCTCCTCCCACTATATTCAGAGAGGAAGTGTGATTATACATACTTCATTTCTGAGCATTGTTACAATTGTCACTCTAGAATACCAGCCCGCACTGGATTTTGGAATGTCAGTTTGAATGAGTGGCCACACCACAGTTTTTCTCCTTGCAGTGCTCAGAAAGACCGACAAGGAGAGAATGCTGCAATGTTATAGCTAGATTAAATTCAAACTTAATACTGTGGGCCTGATTTTGAGTTAGGAGCAAAGCAAAGAAAAAGAGCAACTTTGCACCTTGGCAAAACCATGTTGCATTAGAGGGGAGGTAAATTTAAAATGTAGGGATAGATTTATAGTTGGAATATGGCATGTCATAGATCAACTTTAATTTCAGTGTAAGACTAAAGCCATCAATTATTTGTGTGCTACATGAAAAACCAGTATTTTTCTTGTGGACAAAAAAAATAAATCAATTTGTACCCCTTGCATTGTAACATGGTTTGTCTATGTGCAAAGTTGCTCCTTTTCTTTGCTTTCTCCTAACTCAAAATCATACCCTGTGTGTGCAGGTTTGATCTGGGCAAGAAGGTGGTATGGCCTATGACGGAGTGAGATTTAAATGCATGTGGGGAGAGGTTCTGGGTAACAGAAAACCTCACCCTAAGTGCTTACCTGATACACTATTATGATAAGAAAATAAGATACATAAGAAAACATTGCTTTTATATCAAATCAACAGATCTGGGGGTAAATGTATCAATATGCGGGTTCTTCAACACCCGCGTGTTCAGCCTCTTCCGCGATTAAATTTCAAGCGGCGCTGCATTGTAAAGGGTTAACTTCCCTTTACAATGCAGCGCCGCTTGAAATTTAATCGCGGAAGAGGCTGAACACGCGGGTGTTGAAGAACCCGCATATTGATACATTTACCCCCTGATGTAAGAAAGACCAAATATAAAGTAATAATAATATTAATAATAGTAATTTTACAGATTTGGCTTGCAGTTTATTTTTTTATTCGATTTGCCTTAGCTTTTTCTTCTGTAAAACTAGTTTAAATTCATCTTCTTGCATGAAGTCTTTTAAAGTTGTCTAAATTGTGCATCTTTAATTAACTGAGCAACTGCACCTGTGAGCAGTGTCTTAGTTTGTAAGCCAGAACATTGTTAGAGATAAAGGCTGAAAGGCAATTTAGTATCATCAGCTTCCAAAGGAAAATGAAAAAGTTATGAGTGCATGTTCAAAATGATTATTGTTAGGTAGAATGATTTTTAATGGGTCTCTTAAGCAAGAAAATCACATCTCTCTTAATAAAGGTAAGTTCCATAGTAAATTTAAAAAAGTGCTATTACATATGAACACAATTGATTGCTGAAGTCCTTTTCGGCCATGCTGTAGCCAGACAACTTACAGTGGCAAATACAGAAAGTGTATGTGAGAAAAGAAATGGCACCACTCACTTTAATTGCATTTTGCAGCATGAGAAATTCTCAGTTACTTTAAAAATTCATACTTCCCTGAAGTCAAAGAAACACAATCTAGGCTGGGGAAAATAACTCTGCAGTTGCTTAGCTGTCTGGGAGGCTGAGCTCTTCATAAGGGCTAAAGGGTGAGCAATCTAGTCATTGGATACCACTCATGTACACATCAAGGAGCTCCAGAGAAGAAAAAAAGACACTGCAAGGTAGTCAGACATCCAAAGTAAAGCTTCCCAGAATTAGAGTATTCCCAGAGTAATTATATATTCCTTAAGCCTAGCCACTGTCTAGATTTACAACTTTAGGGTTGCCTGCAAAGACAGTCCATAAACCATCCACCTGACCATGTCAAGTTCCCTTCGCTGAAGAGCTATGGACACCCTCTTGTGGTAACAAAACGTCAGAACAATGTTAAAAAGATGGATGTAGACACCTAAAGGACATGTACACAAAACTTGTCACTTGTCATATATCGGTTATTTTGTACTAAAAGAAGATATTCTATAATATATTAATATAACCTTTGATTTGAGCTGCTATCATAATAAAAATATTAAGAATAACATAAATGCCAAATACTTAAGCTTCCTTTCTTGCTTAGAGTTACAACACTGTGGAATTTTTTTATACTTTTTGCACTTTTTTTAAACTCTAATTGAACATGTAGGGTATGCATATATTACCACAGTATTGGGACAAAGTGTTATTATTGCAAATGTTATTTTTTGTATAAATATATAGATTTAATTTATATATAAAATCACCAGTTATCATAATGGACTTGAAATGTATTGTAGATTTTAATATTACATCAAATTTGAGTATGTTTACTTTGGTGTTTCATTATTAGGCATAGTTTAAGACCCCCTTTTCTCTAGGTTATAATTCATTTTAAAAGCAATGTTATGATTCTTTATTGAGCTCTCTGTGGTTCCTTCACACTACTCATGTATTCAGTTGATCTCAGACACACGCTTTACTTTCAAACAAGCTGCTATGTGTACTCTCACATACTGCCATCGCAAAGTATTTTTTATTTTCTAGTAGTATATAGCAGAACACAATCATGGAATACAATAAAATGGATTTTATAAAATATACACCAGATGCAAGTAAAGCCCATTTGTGAGGAAATATGAATGCTCAGGACAGTGTGCAATACACATCGGAAAAATGGTCAAGTGAGCCCTAACTTTTAAACTGGGTGTGATAGCACATATGCACATTAATGGTCTGATTCATTAAGGCACGCATACTGAGCGCAATGTGCGTTTGTTTTAAAATGCATGGAATTCAGGCATTCGCACGCCTGTATTCAACAGGAGCAGATTGTACGCTGATGAATTCGGGTGTAGGTCTGCTTAGCTCTACTACACCAAACACTGCAGAATACATCCAATACCTATTCGAAATATAAATTCGCAAAAGAATGCACATAAAAAAAATTAAATTAATGTCAACTTTCAATAATATAAGGATTAATGATAAAACAGTTTCCAAAAAATATGGGGTTTTTTACATTTTTTTTCTTCCGTGAAATACATTTATAAGGATGTTCTTAATGTCTATGGAACATAAAATACATTTTTACAGTTGCTTCTGATTGCAAACACATGTTATAGCATGCATACGAGACTTTCATCGCTAGTAATCAGGACTTAGCCTAGCCCAGTAGCTGGAGCAAGAGATACGACATAAAAACAAGTACTTTTGAGATGCCCATAGCTTGAATCGGACATGGGTGCATGCAATCCAGTTTGGTGAGCCCTTACTGTACACTGACTACCGACAAACACCCCTTTCCCGCCCTGATCCCTCCCAGAAATCATAAGCTGTAATAAGTGTCGCTTGTGTACGAAGATGAATTCAATGTTGCTGCATTTATTTGCGTTTGGTCCGGTACTGAGCATGCGCAGGTCAAATTTGGAGATTGCACGCACAAAATCGGAATTTACATTCCCGGATGAATCAGGCTCTCAAGGAGGAAACATGATTTAAATCCAGGTGGCAGCTTCTGCTTTAGCTTCTACTTATTTATTTATTGACAGTTATTTTTATGGTGCCTACTGTTGCAATTCGTTTGTTAACTTCCCCCCATTGCTTGAGATTTTTTTTCATGAGCTATCAAAAAAAAAAGGTAACTTTAGTGGATTGCATGAATCATGTAATTTAATTTGTTATATCCTTCTGTAACACTCCATTTATATTCAAATTTATAGAAGGTGACCATGTGACTCCTTAGTATTTGGATAAAGGTTGTCTTCGAAAAAATTTAGTAAAATCACCAATATATGTATGAAATCCAAATTGTCTTAGCCAATACACTTATCTGAGTTAACATCAGCAGATCTGGAAAATCCACACAAATAGAGTGGCTGGTTAAGGTATAAGGTTGGATTTGTTTTTCCATAAACAAAAATGAATCATTTGACACACAAAACAAAATTATTTGTTATTTGATTTGTGGCAGGATTGCTCTTGGCATAAGCCACCATTCTAGTAGTTATACATACATTTTTAGATTATTTATTTTTCAAATATATTCTGTGTACAATATGTTATCTGCACTTGGCAAAAAAACATGTTTTTGCATAGCAGTTTCTGTATTTTAATTGCTGTATACATCTTAGCTATTATTTGGTCAAACATCTTGAATTCAATCTCTTTTTTTGAACACATATGGAATGACACAGTAAGCTGGGATTTGTACTGTATTATATTTTCACATGGTAAACTTTAACATCAAGATCCCTAGTGTAGTATCTCTATAATAAATGCCAGGACGCTAGTGGAACTGTAAATGCCTATTCTTGGCATGACATTTGCTTTACATTTTATACAAAAAAATGTTTTTATTCTTCTTAATATTATGAAGATCATTTTATTTTTAAGATTTCTTTTGTGGAAATAAATACTGACTTTTTCTCCTAATTATGCCCCAAATGATAATAGCTTGTTTATTGCAAAAGGAAAATTAGTTTATCACTTTTTGAAAAGCAAAGTAATGTCATGCTAGTTTGCTCCAAACATCCTTTATATCCTATATGCTTATATACATAATTATGGCAAACAAGTAAAATAGTGTATAAGTAGAACTCATTTAAATCAGTCTATTGTTTTGTAGTTGTATACTGCAGAAGACATAGCATCAGCTTTCTCAGTAATCTATTAGAATAATGTAAATTGTATTTTATTTCTTAAAAGACAAGAAAACATAATACTAATTATTATTTTTATTATTATTGTTATTATTATTATTATTATTATTATTATTATTATTATTATTATTATCATTATCACTCTTATTTGTTAAAAAATAGATAGATAGATAGATAGATAGATAAAATAATAAGAGGAAGAAGGACGATCATCATTAATATAATTGATGTGTTAAACATTCTCATAGTTCAGTCTGAAGCACTCATCCCCAAACACAACCATACTGGTTTCTAATAATAATAATAATAATACTGTAAAAATCTTTTAAGGACAATAACAGTGGGCACCATTTTTGTTACCTATATTACTAGGGTGCTGCTGAATTCCATTCTCATATATATACTGGCAGGAAATAGTTCACCAGAAGATCACCCTGGTCACCTCCCAGATGTAAGGTGTCGGTTGCAGCACAATCTTGTTGCGAAAGCATATAGGGTGAAAGTGAGAATAAGTGAAGCAAATCTGTTTACCTTATACACAATAACTGTTTTGAAGTGATAAAGAACTATTTTGTAGTATCCGCAAAATTGGAAATGGAAAATGGTAAGTGCTTTGTGATCACCCAGGCAATTGGGAGCCAGGGCATAAAGGGGCCAAGTCACTTCAAAGCAATGTGCCCTGGATGGTTTCAGGAACAGTACTCAGTTATGATGGAACATCATGGATTCTTCCTCACGCACCATAGAGGTGTGCAGGATAATTTGCAATGTTGAAATACTATAGCACCTGGAAATGTGCACGGTCGGGCACTGCGGCGATGAATCTGCCCCTTAGAGGCTGATTAAGAGTTAGGTGTAAATTTTGGCCAATTTACTTTCCAAATGTTACTTGGGGGCTGGCTGCTGATGTAAGATGTAGTATTCCTGAGATAGACCAAGTGCCGGTGGATAAATGGTGATAGAGCCACAGACCATAATTTCACAGTTGGGAAGAGTGCCCAGGACAGATCCTGGGGGAGCATGTTAGGTGGCAGGAAACTGCTATTTGTGTAGAGACTAGTGAGTGAGCACAGGAACATTATTGGATTTATTTTACATGCAGTGTGGGAGGGTAGTTTATTTTGTGTGAGAGAAACATTGTAGTCCATATATGGGGCAGGGTTAACAACATTCAAAACTCAGATGAAACATGATTCAAATACTCTGTTTTTCTGGCCAAAATAATATTAAATATAATTTACAGACTTCAATAGCACTGTGTTCCTAATAACTAAATTATCATTAAATAGTAACATTTCAATAAAAAAGTGCATAAATATTTCAGTACTTTATTTTATTCTGCAGGAATAGCCAGCCAAACAACATATACATTTTATTTTTAAATAATTAAAAAAATATTTATTATATTATGTTATATTTTTAATTACCTCTTTACAAGTGACTTACTTCAAGTATGTCACTCTTTATATTCTAAAGGACACTGGTTGGTAGATTAAAAGTATATCCCACCACATTATCTAATTCTTGCTCACTTTCTAAGTAAGACTGATGTAAGTCCTACTAGCTTGCACTGCATTCTCATGAAAATAGATAAATGTCCTATAAAAAAAGATAATAGTTTGGGGACAGCACTTCTGTGGGTCCTAGAACTAAGCTGCTTTAGAATGATGTATTTTGGCATAGACAGCTGCTGGCCATGTTAGGGCTTAGGAAACGCAATTCAAGTATCTCTGGCACCTTAGCAGTAATAGATCAGTTATAGTAATAATAAAAATAATATATCATTGTAGATATGTGGGGGAGACCCACATCATGTTTCAATCACTCATTTGACTCCCCTGGTCAAAAAGTACAATTAATTAATTTAAAAAATATGAACAAAAAAAAGTAAAATCTGGATAATAATGGATTAATGTCACAGAGAATTAATTTAGCTTAAAACACACTAAGGGGTATATTTACTAAACTGCGGGTTTGAAAAAGTGGAGATGTTGCCTATAGCAACCAATCGGATTGTAGTTATCATTTATTTAGTACATTCTACAAAATGTCAGCTAGAATCTGATTGGTTGCTATAGGCAATATATCCACATTTTCAAACCCGCAGTTTAGTAAATATACCCCCAAGAGTAATCTTTTAGGCCAGACTAAATTTCTGGAATGAAGCTATAGAACCAGGTTAGTGATGGATGTCCCCTATTTATGTGTGAATGGGTTGACATGTATAGTTAATGTTATTTGAGCATTGCTTAAATCCTTAATAGCATCATCATCATCATCATCACCATTTATATAATGGCATGTGCCTTAATTCTATTTTTATATAGATGCATCTTAAAATTCCCACTTCTTTCATTACATTGCATTAACAGATGTGGAAATGTTTACCCATCATAATAAATGCAAATGTTCTACAACAGGCATATTTACAAAATACCTTTAATGCATATGTGAATGGGATTTAACTGGCACTATCCTCTCTTGATTCCACTATAATGATATTTGCATTGAGGTGATTTTCACCCAAATACATTTGCTATACTATTAGAAGTTAAAAAAAATCTATTTAAAACTAAACAAGCAGCATCCTGGGTCATTTAACTGTGTCACATCTTGCAAAAAGTAAAGATTTTTTAACTATCCCTATACCAAATATACGTAGGTAAATTTCTGTGGTTGCAGTAAATATGTTAAAGCAAATATGAGAACAATTAAACATTGTATTTCACCATTTCCCCTATATAATACCACAATATAATACCTATAAAATAAAAATATATTTATTCAACTATGCTACCAAAGAGAAAGTTCATCTTATCTGAAACATGCATAATTCCCTTCACTAAGTAATAAAAAAACATTAACATGAAAATTGATCTGGTGAAGGAAACCATCCTATGTTTAAGTAGTTAATCAAATTAGGCGTTGTTGCAACTTACTGCCTTTATTCTCTTTTTTGTGCTGAATGATGGCATTTTCCATTATCTCTCTATTTTATGCACATTTACCTCTCCAGTTATCAAATTCTATTTAGTCAGTTACTATTTAAAGAAATACTTTTGCTGTTCATGTTTCTCCAAAGACAGCAATGGAAAACCTGACACCTATGGGGTATAAGTCTGTATTACAGTCTTTTCTTGAATACTGTAAAGATTGGTTTATATTATACAGTTTTTATATTAATATACAGTAACTTTTGTGTGCTTTATCATACAACATAGTTATTACTTTGTTGTATTCAAATGGTAAAATGACTCTAGAAAATGAAATCTTTCTATTCATGTAAATATTATAGTCACAAATGTAAATGAGGTAAAAAGGTACTGAACTGGAAAATTACACTATTGACATGACATGAATAAAGTTCAGACTGTATCATAACAATGTGTTATTCAATTTGTTAAACAGTGAGTTGATGATTATACATATTAACTATACAAAAACAGTCATCAAAATTATCATACATTCATACATCTACACCTAAAAAACCTATGCATAATAATGCCATTTGAAATTATATTTTATATGTGTTTCACATAAGATTACTATTAGCATTACACATGCACAGGTGTAGACTTTACATGGAGAATCAGCATATAAGTTTATTTAACCCTTTTGCTGCTGTTGCCAAAGATTCTGTGGTGGCAACTGTTCCAATCACGAGAGGTCTGTGCAGCTGTTTGAATGACGCAACTTGTTCCTAGTTTAGCCGCAATGAGAATTAATTGAGGTGTCAATCATATTCACCCTTCAAGCCATTAGGTCCATTCATTTTAGTCACGACTCCCCTTGGAGCTAGTTGCGTTGCTCTGAAAACAAAAAAAAATCAGGCGCTAAAAACAATACAAATGATAAAGGTACACTAACACCAGAACCTACTGGAGCTCTCTAGGGAAAGTGCCACTCGCACAAAAATACAGTTGCGTTGCTCTATTATAATTTTTTTTATTTTACATAACCTGATTACTTCAGGGAAAATAAATAAGATTTTCTATGGATTTAAGAATTTAATAAAAAGGGAAGTCAGGAGTTTGGGAGGTATTTGTATTTTAATTAAAATGTCTTTTCTAAGGTTTGTATAGTTTTAGGTGCTACTGTGGAGCTACATGTACCAGTGGGCCCTGACTGCCAGGGCATGCTGGTGTATGTAGTTCCAAAAGCTAAAGCATTCTCTGCCAACCATGGACATGCTGAGGCTTGTAGTTCAACAAACGCCTACATGTCTGAGCAATCAATAGATGTCAGACCATGTTGAAACTTGAAATTCTACAAGAGTATTCAATCTAATATTACTTTACAGTGTTGCCCTGGAACCCACTGTACCAGATGTGCCAGGTAGAGTCCAAGTGCTATTCAGCACAGAGCAGGTATTTCCTGGCTGTGCAACTCAAAATACACAGTTACAATTTTTTGGGGAGATGGTAGGCTTACACTTACATTTGGGTTTCAAGATTGCGTGGAAATATAATTCAGGCCCATTGTCTCCAGTAAACTTCTGTCCAGCCTGTCTATCCAGGAAAGGAAGTGGTTGTACTTGCTACTTAGCAGAGACTACTGTCTTGTAGGAAACCCCTTGACTTTCCCTGAGGGAGCCCTGCTAGTTAATAGGAATCACACTACTGTTGAAGGGTCTGTATTACCAGTAAACGTTTAAAAGCAAAAAAAATCCTACATATAACATAGTGAAAAATAAGACTGACCTATCTTTGTCCACCAACATGGAAGACAGACTAACCAATATTTTTTTTAACGGAAAGTGTGTATTCAAGCAACAGAGTTTCTCAGCTGCGATACCTATGCCAAGTGTTCAAATCCGTTATGGATAGCTAAAGATTCAAATGGCAGTTTCCAATTTAAGTGTGAAAGCCATTCTTTGCTATTCTCATTTTGGATATTTGCAGTATGTAAACATACATTTATATGACATAACCCAGGAAATGTCAATTTACATTTTTTCAACAGTGTTTCAGTTTTTCTAGATTTTTTTTTCCAGTTTTTAACCCAATTTCAAGTTTGTTGGTCGAATTTGGAAAATATCAAGATCGCTTCTGAATACTCTATAATGTACAGTGTATATAGTCTATATAGTTTATTTAAAATATCTGAGTTTCGGGGTGGACTGTCATAAGGACTCTAATTTTTGGTTTCCGTCATATTTTTTGTGATTATTTTGCATGTGATCACTATTGTAATTGAGGAATGTGTTGTTGTATGTGTTATGCAAGCTGCACACACATGGAATTAATGTATTTGGGTGGGTATTTGATCTATTTTTGTTGAATTTCGGTATAAAATTACTAGAAAACAGTTTTCCATTTTATCCCATTTGTATGTAACTCACAGAAATAAAAAGGAAAAAAATGTCATTATGGTACAAACATGAAGCTGAAATTGTCCTGAAAACAACAAAACATTTACCATTACAGTATAAATAGAGATGTGTTTACCTAAACTGGTGTATATGACCAGTTACTGAATAAAATTTTGCTAACTACTTGACAGTGAAAGTTTTGTCAAGATAAATCCATAAATCATATAGCATTCCTTACAGTTATAATCTGATATTTAGAAGAAGTAAAACCAGTAAGAAGGACAGCAAATTTAGCAACCATTACTTTGCTTGCATGCTTTAAACTGACTGACTACACATAGCTATATAAACATCTAGAGTTGCCAACCATCACGTATTGACTTAGATGATCCATTTCTAGGGTAGATATTGTTGTGTTCCAACTATGAACTAGAACTTGAAAATTGAAAAGAAAGAATACAGTCAACACCACAGCCTGCAGTTGGCAGTTCAATTAGGACGAGATGGATCTTCCTGGACTACTGGTGGAAGTGAGTGGTGGAAAAGAGAAGTGGAGAGACACCCATTACAACTAGGTAGAAATGATAAGCTTAATGCTACCATTGATATATTGTGGGTGATTCATCAATATATAGATCAATATACTCCTACCTCAAAATTCTTGGCATTGTGTGACAAAGACATCTTTCAGCAACTGTGCACTTTCATGTAGTATGTCTCTTTGCAATTACCCCCTGTATCCCACAGATCCCTTTCATCTTGTACAATGCATGCCATACACTACTGTTGGAGACATTGGGCATGTTGACCTAGTATATTAATATATATATATATATATATATATATATATATATATATATATATATATATATACACATACATATATATATATATTTATATAATATTTATTAAGTGAATATGATGAAAAGTGACACAAGATGCCAGGATATTGGAGTACATTGTGATGCTTTAGGTATACAGAGTATATATGTATATATATATATATATATATATATATATATATATATATATATATATATATATATATATATAAATAAAATCACACACACAATGTATTTGCATATTTGTTATGTTAGTATACATCAGAAAGGTACACATTACATTTACTCATCTCCATGCATGTTCAATAATTTACCTTACATGTAAGCATGTGTTAATGCATTCCACGTTCATACTTTTTGGACGTGTATTTATATAACATCTATGTACAAATACAGTATATTATCTATGCAGATGCCTTGTTCTCTACTGCTTAGGAATGAGGAATAACTTACCAGAAAATGGAGGATGGTATTCTTAGTATCATTAACAGTTCAACAACATCACAAAAAGTCAGAAAAATAATTTGTATATAAGAAAACAACGATTGGATTTATTCTTATCTCTCATACACCTTTAAGTTTCGAAATATAAAAGCAATTTTCTCAAGGATCTATGGCGTTGTGTCTTCATGGAAAAGCTGCAGAAGCAGCAGTATAGTTTTTCCGGTTTAATAAAGCTGTCAAATTTGACATGCCACTATCCATGGCCTTTCCCTATCTCCAGCAGGATGAAGGGATTATGCAGATGACTTGCAACATTGTGTCTTACTAGGAAACATTGTCCTGAATGCTTGGCATAGTCTGAATCTATTTCCATTCCCCTGAATGCCGAGAGCTATGAACTCTCTCGAAAGGATAAATACCTCAACAAAGCTGTTAAGCAGCCCCACTAAATGGTTCTGGCAGGCAGAAACTTCCAGTGGACGAGCAAATACAATTTACTTTTTTTTACCCTTTCTTCATAAAGCTTTGAAGTTTCGTTCATGCTGAGTGTAAAATGAAAGTGTTGATTGAAGCTCCTGGTATTTTTGGAAATATGCTGTACCACTTATAGTTTTATAACTGCATTATTAGCTTTAACTTTTAATTTTTATATAGCAACAGAAAATTATAATTAACCAGCCCTACAGTAAGCAAGGCATAATTTGTTTTTATTGTAATTACTCGACAGCTCTCTACAATTTAGACATTGTTTGTGCTTTGTCTGTTTTATGAGCTAAATGTATAAATTGATCACCATTATCAAAATGACTATTCCAAGTGCAGAGAGACCTAACTAAATACACCTGCTTATAAAGCACATAATTGCATTGGTTCCATAAAATGTTTTAATGCTGTTTACTTCAATCCCTTAAAATGGTGGCTTTAACGCAGCTACACTGACATTTTGTTCTTTCAAACATATACTAACTGGCATATAGTGTAGTATTCTTCTAAATAAAATATTTTGAGCTGATAGTTGGGCTGCTCTTCTATGAGGTACACAAACTATTGACTTTTAAAAGAAATATGCTGCAAGTCTCTCAGTTTTGACCTTTTTTGGTATTGTAAGTTTGGTGGCTATAAGATTCTTTTAGATATTTTATTAAATATGGACTATGGAGGTGAAAAATAACTTACAGTTGTTAGAAAACTACCTGTTACTAGATGATTCTATTAGTAAACTTGATATTTTGTGCTGTGCATAGAAAGTAAATATCCATTCAATGCATCTGTGCATTCAGCATATTTTGATATTACATATATCAACTACACATTATGGGCCAGATTCCTTGAGGCACGCAAAACAAACATATTGTGCTTTTTTTTTTTATGAAAAGCACACTTAAATAGGGCATACGCACGTCCGTATTCAACAGCGAGTTCTAACAGACAATACACTGCTGGATGAATCCAATACCTATAAATATAGAAAGTCACAAAAGAACGCACAGTAAATAAAAAATTCAATTATCCGCACCTGTCAATAATATAGTCATTAATGACAAAACAATAAAATATAAAATAAGGGGTTGTTTGTCAATAAAATACCTTTATTTGGATGTTCGTAATGTCTACTGTACATAAAATGCATTTTTGCGGTGCTCCTGATTGCAAACACATGTTCTAGTTCGCATATGCAACCAACATCACTATTAATCAGTATTTACACCAGACCTGTAGCTGGTGCAAGTGATGCAACAGAAAAATGTTAACCTTTGAGAAGTTGAAAGCTTGAATAGGAAGCTTGAGCTTGGCACACCCTTAATACACATTGACTACGTGCAAATACACCCATTCTCCTTTATTCCCCCGTCACAACTTCTATAACTAATTAAAACCCCTCAACACCTATACACCTCTAACTTCAATTTCCCTATAGATTGTTATTTATCATATCAAATAAATGACTTGAGGTGGTCCCATACACTTTGATGGATCTCATCTAGGGAACTAAATAAATATACACTTAATATTAATCAAAGCAAAATTATAGACATTGCTAATCAATGCTAAAGTATCAACATTTAGATGAATATAAATGAATCCATTATTGATTATTAGTTGACTGGTTATTACGTATTGGTTTCAACTGGGAGCAAATAAGATAAACAAAACACAAAATAATTAAAACTAGATTTACTTTAAGGTTTATTTTGGAACATGTGATTGAAATTGATTTTTTAATTAAGTGAAAGGGGATATTAAAAGTAGCATCCCTGTTTTTACAAAGGACACTAATTTATGTGATGTAACAATCTCAAGCGAGATGATTATCCTATACAGAGACATATTGATGCAATAGAGAGATTGGTTTGTAAATCACAGCTTACGTTATCCAGTGCAATGTAACATGTGGAGTGTATAAATATGCATATCACCTATAATTAAACAAGGTTGATTTTAAATATCAAGGGTACCAATTGTCTGTATTTACATAATGTAACAGGTGCTACCAGAAGGGTAAATTTAGAGGGCAACGCTCAATATCATGGCAGTGCAGGTAACACAGAATATCTCAAAAGCTTAGAGAAAAGGAAATTAACGTTTTGTGAAGAAGCTAGAGATAAGACATTTGCTACCACATTTGGTTCACTTAGTTAAATACCTTAAATAACTTTAAAAATATTATAGGGTTTATTAATATTAACTTTCATTTATACTGTGCCAACATATTTCGCAGCACATTACAGAGAATGTTTTAATCATTCACATCAGTCACCGCCCCAGTAGACAGACTAAAAAAAGAAAAAAGCATTCTGTGCTCACATGCCAAATTAAATAAATAAAAATCTAAAACTGTATAATAAATATATAGAAAAATATAGAAAATGTATTATAAATAATAGCAGTGAATTATCACAATTATATAAACAATTAATAATAATAATAAGCTCACAGTATTTGGACTATGGGAGGAAACTGGAGTACCCGGAGGAAACCCATGGGTACACAGGAACAACAATCAAACTCCAGAAACAAAGTACAGTGGGCCCAGTGCTTTTAGACATCAATGCTAACCATTGTGCCACCGTGCCACCCATGTGATTTGAGGTATAGGTGTTCAATTGAGCCATTAGTACCCTAAAGTGTTATTCAATCTGCAGTTTTTCTATAACATTAATTTACTAAATGAGGATTACAAATTCCAGCTAAATTAATTTAAAATTTGACCAGACACTTTGAAGAAACACATTTTTTTCTGGAGTAATAAAATGTTTTATTTTACAATAGAAACTAGAGATGTTCCCTGACCCCCATGTTCTGGTTTTGGTTTTGGTTTTGGATCTGGAGTAATTTCGTGTTTTGGTTTTGGCAAAACCGCCCTTGCGTGTTTTGGTTTTGGATCCCGATTGTTCTTTTTTTGCTAAAATCCCTGGAATAACTTTGTGTTTTGGTTGGCAAAACCGCCCTTTTTTTTTTGCTAAAATCACGTAATTTTGCTTTTTTCCCCCCTACATTATTATTAACCTCAATAACACTAATTTCAAGTCATTTCCAGTCAATTTTGACCATCTCACAGGTCACAATATTATTTTCATACACTTTCAAACAAAGACTGCAGTGTCCTGGCTGGATGCTAATTGACAGAGCAATGACTCAAACACACGGCAGTTCATAGCACATCTAGGAAACATTGCCACACAGCAGTCGCAGAAAATAAAAATGGTGCAAGATGGAATTGTCCTTGGATCAAGAAATCAGTTTTGGTTCATTTGACCGCTCCACCCATTCCATGGGTAACTGTGGTAATTCTACAGCTAATACATGGTGACGACCTCCCCCCCCCCCCCGGGATGCGTGCTTTTATCAGACCCAGACCAATCCAGGGTGCCAGACAATGCACTAAAAAGAGCCATTGTAATTCACAGCAAAAAGCAAGTTCATCACTGCGCTTCAAATTAGCCCCAATTCCCCAAAAATTATATAGTTAGGTACCTTTGACATAAAGTGCAGATTATAAACACTTTGTGAAAAGCTGATGAAACAGCAGCAATGTGAAAGGTAATACATATACACATCTATTTAGACATCCATGCTTGCATTAACGTGGCTTTACAAATGCTACAAATGGCTAGACAACTGTTGTCAGGATTTGGGAAAAAATAATTCCACACATAAGAGGTGGATTTTTTGGTCTTCTGCCCAGGCATGACAATGGCCTTCTTCTTATCACGTGCAAAAACTGCTTCCACTGGGGCAGGATTTACACAGACAGCATCATCCTCAGCAACATCCTCATTAGCGCCCTGATCAGCTACACAAATATCCCCCTCATCATGTTGCAATTTCAAATTGGCATCCTCAATTTGTGTATCACCGGCTACACTTGGGCTGTTCATGCACACATCTGCAGAAATGCTGAAAGGGGCCTTCTATATGGGTACATTATCAGACAGGTCAGGATTACACATAGCACTCATGGATAGACTCTCCTCAGGGATTTGTGTCATTTCTGAATTTGAACATGCATTTTCCTCTAATGCCTTACTGTTTTCTTCCAGCTCGGCTTTTACATGTAAAAGTATTTGGACACCACTTTTGGAGTCCGAATGACAATGTCTTGGTTGGTCATGACTGACCTTACAAGAAGATGCCTCAGTGACAGTTGCAGAACTAGCACTCATAGAGAAAGTCGAACGCCTCATTCTTTCCTTGCTACTGTGTGTGTGTAGAATGGCATTTTGGCAATTTTATTTCAGCAATGACAATTAGCAATGCAGCAATGGAGCTCTCCTCTTTGTATGTTACCTATATAACACATTACAGTGTGACTGCAGATTTAGAAGACCAAGCCTGCCAGACCTATTATTTCTATTTCAGCAATTACAATTAGCAATGGAGCTCTCCTGAATGTCACTGGAGACTTTGAAGAACACTGCTACCCCTCCTCTTTCTTTTCTACCTATGACGCTGCCCAACTGCACTAGAGACTGACAAGAACTGTGCTAACCCTTCTGTGTCCCTCTGTGAAATGGCGCTGGATATCCATGGAGGACGGTACTTATAGAATCCAAAACTCATGAGATCCAAGATCTGATGACGTAACAATGACGTTTTGCCTCGTTTTCAATTCTATGGGCTCAGTAGTCGGATCTGCTAAGTTTGAGTGTGTTCGGTTCTCGGGGAACCAAGCCTGAGCATCTCTAATAGAAATACAAAATAGAAATAATAGTAAAAAATTGTATTATCATCATCATTTATTTATTTATATAGTGCCAGCAAATTCCGTAGCGCTTTACAATTGGGAACAAACATTAATAAAACAATACTGGGTAATACATACAGACAGAGAGGTAAGAGAACCCTGCTCACAAGCTTATAATCTTACAATCTATGGGATTGTATGTCTTATTTTGAAAAAAGTTCTGGGGCTAGTATTTAAGAGCTAAATTTCACATCTACAAGTATGGGTACTATGAAATTCTGAAGTTATCACTTGCGGAGCTTTAATTACCTGACCAGCACCTAAACTACTGTGATGCTACTCAAAAGTGTACTGACACTCTTGATATCAGATAAGAGTCATGGCAGGGCACTTTTACTATAAGGACATTCTATATGATATTTGCTCTTGCAGGCCCATTGGAGAGGAAAATACTGTTGAAGAAGTCCTTCGTAAGTATAAAATTCTTCAGGAACTTAAATGATTGACCTAACCCCAAATGCTACTCAAGGACATCATTCTTTTTTTTAGGACTGCATTTAGACATTAGATGGTCTGCCACAGAAAATACACACATCCAACATTTTTATTGATAAAAGGACTGTAAAAGCCTACAATATTTAATTGGTCAAGAAGTAAAAATAAAAATAAAATACTAAGACTTCTAAGTGAAGTCTTCTGAGCAGGCTTCTTGTACACACTAGTGCTTTCACCATGATTTTGAACGGAAGTGGGTCACTTCTTTCCCCCAGCACATTGCATGTTTGTTGGGAACATGGTGCTAAATCATCATCTTCCCTGAGCTTCTTTTAGGACATATGCACTACCGCATGACAGGTGTACTAACCCAAGCAAACTGACCACTTTCCCCTTTCCTCAGCAGGGTCACCATCAAGTGGGGTACTGAAAATACAGGTGAAAAGGGCCCCAGCGGAACATTGGCCCTGCCATTGCTTGTCCCACCAACTTTTTAACTTTTTTTACATTTTCCTCCTGCAGTGCAGCACGTGAATTGGGACCAGCCACTGTACATTGTGCAGCAGGATCTGCAGAGGAACGGATCTGTACTTCTCTTTCTCTTCTACCTCATCTAAAACATGTGCCCTTCCCTCCTCATCCATCAAAATGCATGTGGGGTCTGCACAACATGACCTGCGCTCCCTCACACTTCCAGGAAAAAATAGAGGGAAAATGAAGAGTCTGCCACTCCAAAGCTGCACCAACTGGAAGAAGCATAGAGAGGACAGAACAGAAGATGGAAGGAGAGAGAAAAACAAGTATGAGTAAGTCTGCTACTGCAATGCTATGTAATGTAATGGTAAAATGGTAATGCTATGTAAGTTAATGGTGAGTTGGTAATGTTATGTAATTTAATGGTAAGATGGTAATGTTATGTAAGTTAATGGTAAGATGGCAATGCTATGTAATTTAATGGTGAGGTGGGAGATATTTATCAAATGTGAATACTAATTTTTTAAAGGTGGGGCAGTATGGGGGAAAATGGGTTTAACGTGAATGCTTTTAATTTAATGTTGTGACTCATTGGGGGTGAAATATAGGTATTTATTAAAAGAGAGTGACATTATTTTAATATTGAGCCATTTGGTGGGGAGTAGTAGGTCTACGTATTAAATGTAAGTACTAATTATTACTAATAATTACTAGGTCTATTTATTAACTCTGAATGCTATTAATTTAATGTTGGAGCTAGTTGGGCGAAATATGACTTTCTATAAAATGTTAATGCAATTAATTTTTTGTTGGGTTGGTTACAGGGAGAAAGGCCTAATTATTAAATGTGACTGCTATTGATTTGACATTAGGGCAGGCTCAGGGAAGCCTAGAGGGATCATTCGTTGCTAGAATTTCAATATTTTATTTACCTATTATTTTTTTGAAACAGGGGCCCAACATTTCATGATCCAGACAAACAGCAACTGAGGTTAAGACTGAGCAGCAGCAAGTAGTGAAAACTGCAAGAACATGTAAGAGAGAGCAGGACAGCATGTCAACTGTTCTCACTCTGGTGGGGCAGTCCCAATTCTGGGTGACTGTCCCGCCCTTAACTGCAAGGATAGTTGAGAGGTAAGTCCTGTACTGCTCATGAAAGGGGAGATGTTACTTGAAAGGAATATTGCTATGTATTTTAAGTGGATGGCAGCAGGTTGTTGAAGAATTTCAGGGTGAATGACGTGAGCATTTCGTAAAGGATGGGGGTGGGCTGCCTTTTTTTATTTTTAGTGGGCCCCGATATTTCTGATGGCAGCCCTTGTCATTGGAGCAGGGAGTTAATGAGGCAACCCGAGTCAGATGTTTCATATAGCAGGTTTTAGGGGGCAGAAAATAAATGAGAATACACTTTGTTTAAAAAGTAATTTGTTTCTGCACATGTATAAATTAGTGGTGTTTACCTTATCGGTAGATCGTTAGATAAGATATCTGTAGTTCAAGGTGAACGTAACTCATATACATATTTTTAGGGTAGCTTGCAGAAGGTATGGAGGAGAGCCATTACAGTTGCCGCCATAGACAGCACAATAAAAAGACACATCCCTGCTCGTCACACATCTTGCAGCCCATTTCTACTGGGTTATTGCTATCCAATCCGATGTAGGAGCAATTAAACCACACAAGTGGAGAGCCAAATTGTATAAATCCAACCCATTTCAGTTTTCCAATATGTTTGAAATGAAATAGATTTTCCACTCTAGCCTAAAATTTTAGGATCAGTCAATTATCTCACTCAAAAACCAATGGGGTTAATCGGCCTGCCTGATTTTTCATTGTACTGTATTAAATACATTGTATTCTGATTTTGATGGTTTGGGGGACACTCATTGCACTTGCACAATTATTGGTCAGATTGCTCAAATTGTGGGGACAGTTTTAGAAAGATTACCGTCTTTAAGGCATTTAGGGCATTTATAATGAACAATCTCATGTTTATTATTTGGGTGTTTTCAGTTTTTTTTCCTGCCTTAGGCTGTTTAAGAAATATGGTAAAAAGTTTTAAAACCTCATAAGTAATATAGCAGAATATTTACCACACACTGTAATTCTTGCCATAATATATTCCTTCAAATGAGGAAAATAGGAAAGTCTGGGCTTCCAGTTCAATGATTATTATTATTATTATTATTATTATTAATAATAATAATACTAATAATAATAATAAAAATAATAATAATAATAATAATAATAATAATAATTTAAAAAAGCAAGCATCATATAAAACCACAGGAACATGTATTCCAGAGGTTAAACATTTTAACAGATGTTCTACTCAACAAATCCCATTGCAGGGGCTCCACCCAGATCATCTGAACTGTACCTGGCAGGAACCCCTGACTGTAGCGCCCAACTCAAAATAACAGAGGTAATAACGGGGGACAAGCCAAAATGGCTTGTTTAATGGGTGAAGTTAAAAATGAAGTTAAAGTGTAAGACTTGGTTATTGAAAAGCAAGAGCTAAATCTGCAGGTTTAAGATATGGACACAATGCTGTGCATATCACTCTAGTGTAGCAAAGGTGAATTTAATACAATTAATGTCAATTTGCAGAATAATATATATCTCACATGCACCTCTAACAGTGCAACTTTCTATCTAGATGAATAATATATCAAATTATCGGTGTAACTATTCACTATGCCAGTGGTAAGTGAACTGGTCTCAATTAAGATTATATGCAAACAGTCTCATTATTAACTGTCTAGTGAATCATTATCATCACCATTTATTTATGTAGCGCCACTAATTCCGCAGCACTGTACAGAGAACTCACTCACATCAATCCCTGCCCCATTGGGGCTTACCGTCTAAATTCCCTAACACACACACACACACACGGACAGACACACTGACTAGGGTCAATTTATTAGCAGCCAATGCTAGTAAGTCTTTTGTGAAGCTGGCAATACCAGTCTGCACTGCTCTACAGCTGTAGTTATAACTCAATATGACAATTTGCATTAGGGCAAAGGTTACTCAAAATGCAATGACTGGGCAGTTTCTCTTGGCATGATCTTGGCTTTTCTCAGCAAAAACAGTTCCATAGTCTCCGCTCACAAAACAAATTTGCTTTACACTTGTCCTGCTGCAATGGAACCCATGAGGCTGGATATTGTACATTGTATCACAGGCCATAGCTGATGTGTGACATTTTTTCTCTGATCTGCATTTACTGCTTACTTCTATATTACTGGTCTCGACAGAAGATGAGGAAATAGTGCAGAGATATATATTTTCTCCGATTACATCAGTCCATGCTCCTGATAATGTCAGTGGGAGCAACATCAGGTCCCCCATCAGAATATTTCTGCAAAATGTTTTTGTATGTCAAATCAAATGTGTCAAATTTGTTAATGTACTTTGTCATAGTTTCCATAATTCCCCATTGTCATAGTTTCCATAATTCACAGATACCATATTGAGGTACAATATGTGCCTAATTTTCATTTACAAATGGCACAATTAGTCCATTAAAACAATTGTTTGTATTATCAGTTTGGAAATGTCAATCTACTGTTTGAAAGAAACATCTAGTTTTTTATATTTTGCACTATTATTATTATTATTATTATTATTCCATTGTACCATAAGGAACTTCATCCATCACTGCCTAAAGATTTATAGAATACACAAATAGAAACAAATACTTTCCATTCTGCTACAAAATATATTCTCTACCAACAAACTATAACCACACTCACCAACAGTCCTGCTTTCTGCGGTCAACTAACAGCAAGTAATCAAGATTTAAAAATATTGTCTGGCTGGGCAAATGGAGGGTGTGGTGTAAAATGGCCCAGTTTCAATATTGGGAATTTTAGGAGGGAATGTTGCTATTGACTCTGGCCAGCTGTAAGTTTCTTTTACTCTAGTGCAAGTAGAACCGTACATTGCAGGGACCTAGGGGTATAATTACTAAACTGCGGGTCTGAAAAAGTGGAGATGTTGCCTATAGCAACCAATCAGATTCTAGCTGTCATTTTGTAGAATGTACTAAATTAATTATAACTAGAATCTTATTGGTTGCTATAGGCAACTTTCCAACCTGCAGTTTAGTAAATATACCCCCTAGAGTCAATTGTAATACGAGTAACACAATATATTCTTTATCCAGGCCTCCTGATGAACATCTAAGGAATCAACTTTTAAATTCAATAATAAAACAAGGAACACAAGCTCATGAATAATAAATGTTCTCTGCTAAAAATATTGATAATTGTGATTAATTGGTTAATCAATTTAAAATATATCATATCATGATTATGACTTAACCAGGAATTAGGAAATTAGTATATAAATTAGGTGATGAGCACTCTCAAAGGTACCTGTGCAGTCAATGGGCCTGATTCATTAAGGAACATAAATGTCAATATGTGCCGTATATTACATTAAATCTGCACATGCCAAGAAATGGACTATAAGCCAAAGAGCACAACTGTATGGAATTCATCTTCGAGCAGAAAGAACACTTAAGACAGGCTACAATTTCATATGCACATAGTCAATTTATAGTAAGGATGTGCCAAGCTCGGGCACATGCTGCAGAGTCTGATTTAAGCTTTGGGCATCTTTAAGGTACATATTTTTCAATTGTATCACTTCCACCAGCCACAGGGCAGGTGTAAGTGCCAAGTGATAGTGACAACGGTTGTGTATGCATGTTAGAACATATGTTTACAATCAGAAGCAACTTTTTACAGTAGACATTAATGACATCTTGATAAATGTATTTCATGAGAAAAATAAAAAAAATTATATATATTTTTAAATTAACTAATGACTATATTATTAACAGGTGACAATATGTGATTCTTTTTCTTTCTGAGCGTTGTTCTGGATTTTATATTTCACATATGTATGTTCATATGTGTATTGTGTCTGTCTCAATACCTCAAGTGCCATATATGCACCTACACATTATTCAATAAGAGATGTTTCTTCAGATCTGCTTCTAGTTGAAAATGGACGTGCACATGCCCAAATTACGTGCGTTTTTTAAAAAAAGCACAATACATTAAGTTTGTGTGCCCTAATGAATTAGGCCCTTTGTGTGTAAGTAAACCATGAGTTAATATAACTTGATATTAACCCAAGGTTCATGTTGTGTCACCCAGCTTGAGATTGTTTTTGCAGAGATGCCTGTGCCCAGATAACCTGTCAACTATGGTTTATGGCACCCCAACCCCATTCAAACCCAGAATTGTGACTTTCTTTGTCATATTAAATTCAATTTAATACCTGCATTTGTTTTCTTAACAAATTCATTTGCTATATTTGAGGCAAATTATTATTTTGTACAGTAACTCTGATTAAATTAGGTTATGAGAGCAGTTTGAGATAAGTCAGGAAGTGGCTGAAGACTTCCTACATAGTGTTATTTCTTGAACCAAATCTAGTGGTGGCAGAATGGGATGTTTAATAGTGAGTTTTGGGGGATTTTAGTAATTTTTAGACAGAGCAGGTGGTTCTGGTTTGATTAAGGCATGTTATTATAAACTGCTAAAATTCAAGTGGATACCCATATATAACTTACTATTCTTATTAGCACCTACTATATAACATGGTCAGTTAATAAAGGTACAAATAAGGTTGATAAAGTCCTAAAACAAGGTTTTCCTATCAGCTGTATTGATTTACACAACTTGACACAAAATACTGGAACAAATAAGTGGAATCAGTGAGCAGGAAAAGCTATGGTTCAGAAAAGTTAAACAAAATATTTTATGTATTGCTAAGCAAACCATTTTACAACATGTAAAGAGAAAGAAAGGATTGACAAACAAAGGATAGTGCATTGGGTGTTGTTATTATTTTATATTGACCTCATACCGTGTGTGATAACCTCACCACAGAGATGAATCAAACACTCTTGTGTTTGCACATTGCCCAAAACCTCAAAGCAATTTTAAATCAAGACATGAGAAACCAACCAATGTGAATATCAATATAAAAGTTATTTTTCTGTATGCAGCAAAGGACAGAGCAATTCATGTAAAATCAAAAGATGATCCCAGAATGTGTTATATTGACAGATTTCTTTGAAAATTGTATTTTACAGAAAGAATAAACATTTGTTATAATGCCTTTGTATTTCTATATGCATTTAGGATGAGTAAAAACAACATACAGTGCATTTAATACACTGGTATTGAGGTAATCTTGTTTCCTAATATAACACACCAATAGGAAATGTTTGTTTTTGTGGACTTTTGTGGCCAAAAAAAAAGTTCTTGGCAAGTCAGATTGGCTTGAAAAGCATTTAAGTATTTGAGCCAATATGAGTTGCCCAGGAATTTTACCATATGGGTCAATAAATAAATATTGCCATACTTGTTTAAGAGAACTACTAGCTAGGCCACATTTAGAAGCATTTAGAATCAATAAACAACTAATTCACCTACTTTCAATAATAATCTATATTATCACCATTCATAACAACTTTTTTGGGTTCCATAAGGTTTGAATGGAAAAGTGTACCATGTATATAAAAACATAATTTGAACCCCACCAGAAAAAAAAAAACAAGCAATAATTAAATAGCATAATGAATTAAACTTAAGCACATCACAATGTTTCCCACAATGTGGAGAGATTTCTGCTAATTGTGCATTGTGATACCCTGTTACAGAAGGGGTAAAAACATCAAAGACATTGTTATGTGCACTGATGTGACCAATGAGATATTTATGTCGCCTATATTGGGCATCTTGAATGGTAGAAGAAGCTGTTTCTGTTGCCCCAACTGCATCACTGGTAGTTTCAGGATTATATTTAATCATCCCCATTCGGGCAAAATATATTCAATAAAGTTTTCTCAGATATGTACCAGTCGCTTTGCAATTTATATTAGTATTGCCCTTGTGATCTATATTACATAGGGAAGACTTCAAGGCAATTCAAAGACATAGTGGCAATCCACAAGTCTGGCATTAGAATAGCCTGGAAGAGCAAAATATTGAACAACCAGTAGCCAGCAACATTGTATAGGAGACTCTGAATTTGGCAACATCATGGTACAACATAATTGACTAGGATCCATACCAGCCAGAGGTGGGTATACGGAAACACCTTTTAAGACTTGAAACTACATGAATAAAATGGTTAAAGACTGTGTCACAGGCAGGACACCAAATACGGATTTGATTAAATAAATCTTCTGTTCATTAGCTTTGCATTTTGTTAATTGATAAAAATAAACTATTAACACTTCTATTTTAGAATGCATTCTTACTTTGCAGCATTTTTTCCAAACCTACCTTAAACTTTTGCACAGTACTACAGCATGTATTAGTTCAAGAAAATCCACATATTACTTAATTCCATCAATGTGGTTGCCAGGTAATGGGCAGCATAGGCAGCAAAAGGATAACAATGTATTATCATAATCATCATCATCATAAACATTTTCTAATATTCCGTTGAAGTTTAATAATTGGACGTAAGTGGTAATAAATATTTTCTGTACACTACAATCAGTTGCGATGCGATTAGTACAAAATCGAATAACAATAACAATATGCAAATAAGTTTATTCAATTTTTTTAGTTATTATAAATTACATTCTGTTCGCAATTACATGAGAATGTTTCCGATGTTATTTATGTAGCGTTCACACCTTGCGAACACTAGTTATAAATAATATTACTTTCATACACCAAATAGCCACTTCACAGGGATTATATAGGAATCAGCTTGTACAAATATAGAGGCAAGTATGTGAAGAAGGACACCTGGCAAATTCAAGGAACAAATACCAGAGGAATCATTCAATGACATGACAAATTCTTTGGAGGTGACTCTTCGACCTATGAATGTGGACCTTAATACTGTAACTATGTATCTTTGTGATGTCACTGCTTTTTACAACTCTATAGTGTATACATTGTTCACCTCTGTCTTTGGAAACCAGAGCGTTCTGATAGAAGCGTTTGTTGGTGCCCACAGGCGCAAGCATATATTTGCCAAACTTTGCCTTTTAATTCTTTGCAAATAAAACCTATGTGCTTTGGAACCACAGCGATCGCATTGGAGAATCTTTATTTCAAACAATACATGCGAATGTAACAGAGACAAACACAGTATAATAATACTGGGTAATACAGACAGTGAGGTGAGAGGGCCTTACTCGCAAGTTTACAATCTATGGGATAAGCATCTTATGCAGTGGTGGAAACCAAAATGCCCTACAGCTGTTTTGGTGCTCTCCAAGCACCTTTTTTGGCGGGCACTATCATGAATCACGACACCTGTGTGAGTACCTCACAGGTCTTTAAATTCTGCTCCTTTTCTCTCTATATCTTTGTATGCCATCCCTAATGAAAGTTATGTATTACATAAGAACAATATACAGTATAACAATTACTTTTAAACTACTTTCTTCTGCCTACCTAGGCTCCAATCCAGCTGGTTCTCTGACTCCTCATGTCCACAATGGCGCAAAAGCTTGTTTCTATGCGTCATATCACATTTTTGTTTGAATAACTGGAATTTGTTGAGACAGCTGTGGAGCCATGCTTATGGTGGAAACATAAACTGTTTTATTAAAGCAATAACTCAGTCCAGATATGCAAGGAAGGCAGAGACCAGGCAAGCTGAGCATAAATAACAAAAATCCGGGTGTGGGCAGAAACAGGTAAACATCAGTGAATACAATCAGCAGGTACAGGTGAACTTAGCTGAGCAAAGTAGAGTAGCTAGGTCCTGGGATACACAGAAACAGATAGCAGCTTGCAGGAGGTCCAAGGGAAATAAAAATAACTAGCAAGGAGCATTGTGAGGAGCAGGCATATATAGTCAGAGACACAGGTGCAGCAATTAACAAGAGGAGAAGGTTAACTCCTGCTAGTGAGGGAAAAGGCAATAGTACAATAGCAGCCTCTCTGGTAAGCCAGAGGTACTGCAGGCCTGAACAAAAATAAAATAGTCCAACCTTATACCCTTGGTCCAGCAAACAGGAGCTGTAGAGGCAAAGCAGCATCCCCATGGGTGATGCTGCAGTGCAGCCAAAGGCAGAACCTGACACAGAAGCAGCACTCTTTCAGCAGGCAATAATATTTTGCATAGAACACGTGGACCTGTGTGCATGCAATGCTAGGGCCAATTTATAGTTCCAGCCCGGCCCTGCCGATTGTTACTGCTCCTTGGTCCTGTTTTGCTTATATCACTTGACAAAGTTCCGGGATTCCCGGGCTCCCCTGACACATGATTACAATGTGTCATGACCTTAAGATATCTGTAGCTTGAACTGGCACTCAGGAACTCCATCAAAAGTTGTGGGAACAAAATAAAGCATTTTCTGCAAGTGCAGGACTGCAGAAATGTAGCAGTAGTATATTTTTGTAAATTCATTTTGTAGACAGGACTGGATCAACTGATCGAGATAGGTTGATATAAAGAATCCCTGGCAGAAATGATGGGTCTGTCAGGGTGGTCAGCCAAGGTTTTCTGGATCTTAGGAACTGTACATAGTAAAGGTTTCTTAAGAAAAGGTCGTATTAAGGCTTCAGAAGTTTTGCTTGAAATAATTTTTATGTCACTGATTCCAGTAGTAAAGAATCCAACTCTTTCTTGAATAATGTTGTAGACTCATTGGGTAATTTTTAATACACTGTATCATAACCCAGCTGTCTGTAAATTTTCGCTTTATATCAATACTGGATAGCAAGCCACCCTCCCTTGTCAGCAGGATGAATGGCAATATTTTTCATTTTCACCCAAGTTCTTAAGTACTCTCACTTCATTAAGTTGACATGAGTCTCGGGCATAGATTAACAGACAGCTGGGTGATGAAACAGTATAAAAGTATTGCAGCATTGTCATTTCTCAAGAGAGGAGTTCAGTGCACCATCCCAGCACCGATATACAGTTCTGCTACTTAATATAGTTACTATAAATTTGGATATTAAAATACTGTTAAAGTTGCAGTATTATGAACAGTTTGATCTGATCTTCTGACCTTCAGTAACTGGAAATACCCAGTTCAAAGATTATCATCCACCCATTAACAAAACCACTGCAGCAAAACACGTGTAGTAGTTTCCTATATATTTTATCCCTCTGCCCACAGAAATTTTATTATTAAAAAATAAAAATGATTATTACTGTTCTAAATTTAGTTTTATTAAGTTGACTATCCTGCCCAGAGATAGGGAGGCTTGGTAATACTGTGTCACCCACCTTCCCCCTTATGAGGCCCCTCCTCACCCCATGGGCCCCTTCTTCTCTCTCGCTGTTTGTCTCACATAAAAGTGCTTCATCGTCATATACTCAACTAAAATTCAGTAATGAAAGCGATCCCTTAATCATCTCTACATATGCACAACATATGTGCTATAGTTGCATATGATTGGTTAGATGGATGTATTTAAACTTCCAGTTTGTTTGTGAGTGTTAGCACATTGGAGTGTATAATGTTCCCCACTGAAAACCTTTGCCAGAATGTATAGATACCATCTTTGGTGCAGTATGGCTGGTTGATTCTCTAACCCAGGATGCATTTTTATAACAAAAAATATCCCAACATTAAGTTACAATAGATCTGCTTTATGTTCTTATTATTGGGGAAACGTTGTACTGTGTCTGGCATATAGATGCACTAGATGCACCTGTACAGTAGCATTGTATCCATGTAAATCGTGAAAAGTCAACATCTATGCATATATATATATATATATATATATATATATATATATATATATATATAAATATATATATATATATATATATATATATATACATACATATATTATATATGACTTAGTATCTACTAATGTAATAAATGTATGGGGGTAAGAATATTTTACAGCCGTGGACTAGCATGAAAAATAAAATGACGACAGATCAGATTAATTGAATTCTAAATGTCTAAATGTTCTAAATGCAATGAAGACTGTGTCTGTTTTAAATGGTATAACAAAGAATCCCAACCTTCTTTATAGATCTCATTATCTGCCACAAGCTGCCTGTATGGGTAATCGTACACCCTGCACCTGCAGTGCAGACTTCTAAACCCTTTCACAAATTTAATAAAGACTTCTTTTCTCTTCACTTTCCTATGTGTAGGCATCAGAGCTAATAGGCTTCTCACTGTGCCCCAGATACAATAGCGTCTCAAGAAAAAGATCAAGGATAGCTTCCTTCAAGTAAAGGCATTTTTTTCTCCTGGAACAGATTTTTCAAATAATGAATTGACACTGCACCTTAAACACCAGCTTCAAAATTTGACTACTTGAAAAAGATATATTTAAGTTTCTCCACTTCTTTTTTTATAATTAAACAAAGCTAAAAGGTATCTCAAAAAAATAATGAATGCCAATCCAAATAATCTTTTCTTACTCGGTAACGGCTTTCCGAGTGGTATAAGAAACCTGATTAGATGATGTAGATTAGAGATGTAAATATCAGGACTCCCCAATTGCCACAAAACAGACATTCTTTCTCATTCTTTAAACATACTCCATTGCACAGTATGCTATACCAGTATTGCCTTGAAGTATAAGGGGAAAGGAAAGTCCTACACTTTCAGTCTTGTCAATAACAGAAAACAGGAAAATATATAGAACTTTGTCTTCCAGTCTTACAGATGGTGGTGTAGCACACCATACTACTAGCAGTTTAGTAATTTAGTAACACTAGTAACTTTTGCATTAAACATACTGTGGCAAGAGTACACTTCTGGTGAAACACAGGCAAACAATTTCTTGCTTTGTACTTTGTTTTAATTAGAGATGCTCACTGACCCCCGTGTTTTGGTTTTGTATCTGGATTACCTTTGGGTTTTGGTTTTGGTTTTGCCAAAACCGCCCTTGCGTGTTTTGGTTTCTGTATTTTTTTTTACAAAAATTGCTAAAATATTCTTAAATCACATAATTTTGCTGTTTTTTTGATCCTACATTATTATTAACCTCACTAACACTAATTTCAAGTAATTTGCAATCAGTTTTGACCACCTCACAGGTCACATTATTATTTTCATACACTTTTGGACCAATACTGCAGCAACCTGGCTGGATGGTAAGCGACAGAGCAATGACTCAAACACATGGCAGTTCCTAGCACATCTAGGACACATTGGCACACAGCAGTGGCAGTTAAGAAAAGTGGTGCAAGATGGAATTGTCCTTGGATCTTGAAATCAGTTATGGTTCATTTGATCGCTCCACCCGTTCCTTGGATAACTGGGGTAATTCTACAGCTAATACATGGACAGAGTGAAGGGGGTGGTCATGTACAAGGAGACCCTCAAAGGTGGGAAAGGGTTCCCGGATATTCCCACCAAGCTGCGCACCTTCTTTGTCTGCAACAGAACTCTTATTGAAAAGACCATTTGCTCTGCTGGGAAGTCCATGTCTCACTTTTTCCTCCTGTCTCTTTGGAGGACCCTTGGTTGGGACAAGTGGGACAGCTCCTTCCCTTACAACTGGACTACACCTTGGTTTTATCTGGATGTTGGACAATTTGTGAGGGAGCACCATCTGGAGGGACTTAAACCAGACTTGTGGAAGCCAAAAACTGTCCACAAGCTCATCAGAGCTAAAGACATTATGCAGACTGTTCCAGGGCTCCATGCTGCAACATCCTGCCTCTCAGGACATTCATGCACTCCCGGAACCTGTGCTGATATGTCCACTGCCCCTTCTGCATCACCAGAAGGGGAACAGCACAGCATATTTTTTTGGGACTGCCCCACTGCACAGGCACCGTTGGATGCCTTGGAACATGAACATAAGGACAGTGTACTCAGAACTTGCCTTTCATACCATTCGGTATTTTATGGATTATTTCCTGGGACCCACATCATTAGGGCAATCCAGGAGGCCTGGAGCCTAATGAACTGCTTTAAGGACGCTATTTGTCTTGCCAGGAATCGCCTCATCTTGAAAAGGGAGAAGATGACCATCCAGCACTGTCGCAAGCTGATCCACAGCCTACTAAGAGATTATAACACCATTGACAGTCCTGAGGAAGAGGAAGATGAATAATTTTCTGTCTCTCTCTTCTCCTTTTCCCCTATGTGTCTGTTTATTCAATATAACACTGTTGAATTTGCCCGCAAATTCAGAAGACAAACCTGCTAACCCTCCTATTTGTATTTCAGCAAGGACAGTTAGCAATGGAGCTCTTGTCTTTGGGTGTATATAACACCCTACAGATTTTGGTGCAAATTCAGAAGATAAGCCTGCTTGTCTTCCTATTTATCAATGACTCTTAGAAGTGGAGCACTCCTCTTTGTCTGTTACCTATATAACGCAATAGAATTTACCTGCAAATTCTACAGACAAGCCTGCTTGTCTTCTTATTCATCAATGACTCTTAGCAATGGAGCACTTGTCTTTGGGTGTATAGTAGACCCTACACTTAGTAGTGCAAATTAAGAAAAAAAACCTGCAAGGACTTGTAGATTAGTATTTCAGCAATGATCAAATTACCAAAGCAGCTGTTCTATTTGGGTGTATATTAGACCCTACACTTATTAGTGCAAATTCAGAAAAAAAGATTGCAAGGACTGGTATATTAGTATTTTAGCAATGACAAATTTAGCAATGGAACTTTTGTCTTTGGGTGTATATAACACCCTACACTTTTTGGTGCAAAATCAGAAAAAAAGCCTGCAAGGACTTGTATATTTCTATTTCAACAATGACAAAATTAGCAATGGAGTTCTTGTCTTTGGGTGTATAGAACACCCTACACTTATTGCTGCAAATTCAGAAAATAAGCCTGCAAGGACTTGTATATTTCTATTTCAGAATGAGAAATTCAGCAATGGAGCTCTGTGCTTTGTCACTCTATCCTACCCCTTCTGTATCCCTCTGTCAAATGGCGCTAGATGGTGGTGGAAGGCTGTATTTATTGATTCCAAAACTCGCGAGATCCAAGATCCGACGACGTCACAATGACGTTTTGCCTCGTTTTGGAATCCGAATAGGCGTAAAAGTACCGAACCGACCCGGCTCGGTACTCGGATTCCTGCAGTTCGGGTGGGTTCGGTTTTCAAGAAACCGAGCCTGCCCATCTCTAGTTTTAATGTTAGGAAGGTAAATAAACAGAGACTTGCTCTCTAGACACCAGCCAACTTATTTAGCATCGGTCACACTGAACAATGAAACAAACAAGTTTTAATTTCAGATTCAGAAATGGCATAAATCTCTGAGGAGAGTCTATCCATGAGTGCTATGTGTAATCCTGACCACTCTGATGGTGTACCCATAAAGAAGGCCCCTTTCAGCAATTCTGCAGATGTGTGCATGGACAGCCCAAGTGTAGCCGGTGATACACAAATTGAGGATGCCACTTTGAAATTGCAACAGGATGGCGGGGATATTTGTGTAGCCAATGAGGGCGCTAATGAGGATGTTGATGAAGATGATGTTGTTTGTGTAAGTCCTGCAACGGTGGAAGCAGTTCTTGCACGTGATAAGAAGGCCATTGTCAATCCTGCACATAAGACCAAAAAATCCACCTCTTATGTGTGGAATTTTTTTTCTCCCAAATCCTGACAGTAGTTGTCTAGCCATTTGGAGCGTATGTAAAGCCACACTCAGTCGAGGTAAGGACCTTAACCATCTAGGATCCTCATCCATGTTACACCATATGAAGCGAGTTCATGGCAAGCTGTTGGGAAATAGGGAAACTTATGCTAAAAAAATAACAGCAAGCAGCCCATCACCTGCAATCTACACCCACAACACAGTCCTCATCAATATCCTCAGTAGCGATCGGAGTTAGTCCTGCATCCAAGTTGCTAAGGCTAGATGAATCCTCCACTATCCTGGATTCCTCAAAAGAATTCTTGAGCGTTAGTCCCACTGCTGCTGCTAGGGGTGAATCTTCATCCCAGAAGCAGACCAAGAAGAAGACTACTAGTAGTTTACAACAATTGACTGTTAAACAATTCTTTGCAAGAGGAAGCAAATATGAAAGCTGTCATCCAGTCGCAAAGCGGATCACAGACACAATGGCGACTATGCTAGTATTAGATCTGCGTCCAATATCCACTATTATTGCAGCTGGTTTTAGACAGTTACTTGAGGTATTGTGTCCCCGTTACCAAATCACAACATCATTTCACTAGAAAAGCTATTCCTCACCTCTACCAGAAGGTTCAGAAAAATGTAATTATTGGGCTATAAAATGCCATTCTACCCACTGTACACTTAACCACAGATATGTGGACAAGCGGAACTGGGCAAACTAAAGATTATATGACTGTGACAGCCCAGTGATTCACCTTCACCAGCAGGAACAGTAGAAGCATGTACCCAAAAATGTCAAATTTGTCAGAGGTAGGCTACTCTGTGTATCACTGGCTTCACTAAGAGGCATACAGTTGACAATCTGTTACAAAAACTAAGGGATGTCATTGCAACATGGCTTATCCCGCTTGGACTCTCCTCAGGATACGCCACCAATATTGTGAGAGCATTTCAGTTGGGTGAATTTCATCACACAATAAACTTGGTGGTGCAGAGCTTTTTAAAAAATGACAGGGACTTGCAGGAGATGCTGTCTGTGGCCCGTAAAATATCTGGACATTTCCGCAATTCGGCAACAGCATGTAGGAGATTGCAGCAGTGTCAAAGTTGAATAATTGGATGAAATAATCTATGTTGATTGATATTGTTATGACACAATCACACGATAAGTAACGCACACATACACTTACACATTCACTTGTAAATAGTTCACCTTAAAATAGTTCCAACACACAGTTATTTATAATCAAATGTAATAGAGTTTACAGTTAAATATAATAATATTAAAAGCACTTTAAAAGTATCTAAGGCGCAGGTTTTAGCAAATGTATCATGTTTAGTGTCATTTTGATCTGCACATTACCATCTCTCATCCTATAATTTCGGCTTTACGATCGCTTCCTGAAATCAATAGTTATGGAAGATAAAATATTGAATGATCAAAATGGCTGTGTTTTAAATTGTTTAGACTGGTTTGGGTCAGTTTCCTCGAGAAGCACATATTTTCAGCTGTTGGGGGAAGGTGATCCGCTCTTCTCAGAGAAATCCTTTGAACTGACCTATGACCTGCATTACATTGGACTGTCCTGAATCCTGAACCAATGGAAACATGCCATGACATCTCAGTAGTTTTTTCTATACTGAAACTGGATATCAAGCTGTTTATCAGCCAAAGCTCTCTCTTTCTCTCTTTCTCTCTCTGAACCTGCTACATGTGAGCATGGCTGTGTTCCATGGACCTCGGTGAAGCTCTATAAGGAAAATGTAATGTATTCGGTGTTTTATACTTTCCTGCTTTAATGTAACATCTTTAATAGGTATCATGCATCAGCTATATTGTACTGTATTGTACTTATTTATTGAACTGCTAAACAAATTGCTTTTGCTAAATAAATTGCTTGTGCTTCGGAAGCACAATACAATCGCTTGGGCAATGCTTATTTGAAAATGATAGAATTACTTTAATAGCAGCTACAAGAGCAATTTAAATTGTCTGCCAACAGCTGAAGCAAGAGATGGTGACAAGGTCAATTCCACCCTGTATATGCTTCTGCGGATTTAGGAACAGTGAAAAGCGATCCATGTTTACTCCACAAGCCATGACATTAGGAAAGAATGGTAGAATGTATTTTACTCAAGCGCAGTGGAGAATACTTTCCGTATTGTGCAAGGTGCTGAAACCATTCGAAGTAGTCACCTGTGAAGTGAGTTCAGACACTGCTAGCTTGAGTCAAGTGATTCCCTTAATTAGACTTTTGGAAAAGCATCTTGAGAAACTGAAGGAGGAGATTAAACATAGCAAATTATGCTAAGTCTGTCGGACTTGTAGATCAAGTACTTTATTCGCTACACCAGGATCTAAGAGTTATCAAAATCTTGAAATCGGATAAATATATTTTGGCGACTGTGCTTGATCCTCACTTTAAGAGCTATGTCTTCTCTTTGTTTACAACTGACCCAGATCTGAAGAGATGCAAGGAGCTCCTGGAGAGCAAGATGACAGCTCATGTGTTACATGACAGGGTGGCATCTCCTCCGTCAGTTGCTCACTCAACTGCCGCTAGGAAACAACTTAGCTTTCCCAAGAGACCCAGGGATGATGCAGATGACTCAGAAAAACATTTTGACATCTGATTTGGTCTAAATGAATTGACCACAAACCGTGACACCTCTGCCGTAACTCCACCTGATCCTACTATCAACACCCAAAGGATGGTGGAGGATTATTTTCACGACAGCATAGAAATAGACACATCAGACAGTCCTTTTACATACTGGGAGGGAAAAAAGGGAATTTGGAGACCCATGTATCAACTTGCGTTGCACTGCCTAAGCTGCACACCCTCCAGTGTGCACTCGGAAAGAGTTTTCAACAAAGCCGGGAACCTTGTCAGCGATCGGCGTAGGAGGCTACTTCCTCAAAATGTGGAAAAGATGATCTTCATAAAAATTAATTTCAAGTTCCACGAGGAAGGCCTTCCCCACTAATTACATCAAAATTCTGAGACTTCTGTAATGGTGGATTCCAGCGGTGATGAATTAATAATGTGTGAGGATGATGTACTAACTGATGAGGGTGAGGATGAGGCTGAGGATGATGACAACAACAACATGTTGTCACAGTAGAGTTCATTAACAGCACTGTTACCTTAGGTGTCTTAAGGCCATTGTTAGCTTGTTTTGTGGGGGCCCAAACAAACCAAGCACATCAGCCTCAAAAGTGGTACTCCTTGTCGCTGATGTGCTTGGTTTGTTAAAGTGTGCATGTACCTTTTAAGATCCAACATAAGGGTGAGTGAGAGGGCCCAAGGACAATTCCATCTTGCACCACTTTGCCTTTCAGCTACCGCTGTGTGCCAATATTACCTACATGTGCTATATACTGTTGTGTGCTTTGCAAAAATCTTAGACACCCATTGATAATGCAAATGACTCAGCACAACATTTTGACACCTGGTCTTGTCTACTGGAAAAGAATTGACCAAAATTAGTGACACCTCTGCTGTAACTCCACCTGATCCTACTATCAATTATCAACATCCAAAGAATGGCATAAAGACAGCAGTTTTATTAACAAAGAACCACATTGCTTGCAAAAGTAATGTAAGCATGGATGTCTAAATAGTGTATATGTATTACCTTCCACTTTGCTGCTGTTTCATCAGTATTGCACAAAGTGTTTGTAAATCTGCACTTTACGTCAAAGGTACCTAACTATATTATAATTTTTGGGGAATTGGAGCTGATTCGAAGTTCAGTGATGAACTTGCTTTTTGCTGTGAATTACAATGACTCTTTTAAGTGCATTGTCTGGGCCTGATAAAAGCACACATTCCTGGGGGGGGGGGGGGGGGCAGCGCTCGTCGCCATGTATTAGCAGTAGAATTACCACAGTTATCCAAGGAACGGGTAGAGCGATCAAATGAACCATAACAGATTTCATGATCCAAGGACAATTCCATCTTGCACCACTTTTCTTTACTGACACTGCTGTGATCCAATGTTTCCTAGATGTGCTAGGAACTGCCATGTGTTAGAGTCATTGTTCTATCGCTTAGCATCCAGCCAGGTCGCTGTAGTCTTTGTTTTAAAGTGCATGACAATAATATTGTGACCTGTGAGGTGGTCAAAATTGACTGCAAATGACTTGAAATTAGTGTTATTGAGGTTAATAATAATATAGAGGAAAAAAAAGCATAATTATGTGATTTTAGCAAAAAAGATTTTTAGAAAAAAAATCTGATCCAAAACCAAAACACGCAAGGGCGGTTTTGCCAAAACCAAAACACGAAGTTAATCCAGGTCCAAAACCAAAATCAAAACCAGAACACGGGGGATTATATAATTATTATTATTATATAAAAATTATATACAGTCAAGTCCATAAATATTGGAGACATTGACACAATTCTCATATTTTGGGCTCTATACACCACCACAATGGATTTGAAATGAAATAAACAAGATGTGCTTTAACTGCAGACCTTCAGCTTTAATTTGAGGGAATTTACATCCAATTCAGGTGAACAGTGTAGGAATTACAATGGTTTCTATATGTGACTCCCACTTTTTAAGGGACCAAAAGTAATGGGACAAACTAAACAATCCTACATCAAACTTTCACTTTTTAATACTTTGTTGCAAATCATTTGCAGTCAATTACAGCCTGAAGACTGGAAGGCATAGACATCACCAGACGCTGGGTTTCATCCCTGGTGATGCTCTGCCAGGCCTCTACTGCAAATGTCTTCAGTTCCTGCTTGTTCTTGGGGCATTTTCCCTTCAGTTTTGTCTTCATCAAGTGAAATGAATGCTCAATCGGATTCAGGTCAGGTGATTGACTTGGCCATTGCATAACATTCCCCTTGTTAGCCTTAAAAAACTCTTAGGTTGCTTTTGCAGTATGTTTCGGGACATTGTCCATCTGCACTGTGAAGCGCCGTCCAATGAGTTCTGAAGCATTTGACTGAATTTGAGCAGATAATATTGCCCGAAACACTTCAGAATTCATCCTGCTGATTTTGTCAACAGTCACATCATCAATAAATACGCGGCAGTTCCGTTTCGGCTGCACTGTACTATACAGCAGCGGCGGCATTGTCAAAGAAGTGTCCGCGGCGGTGCTGTATACAATACAGCACCGCTGCGGACGCTTCTTAGACAGCGCCGCGGCTGCTGTATAGTACCCTGCCGATATGTAGGGCACTTTTTTAGCGGAGGGGAGGTTTCTGGAGACCCAGAAACCCCCCCTGCGTGTGCCACTGGCTTTTTAGATGTTGTTTGCCAAACTCTAATCTAGTCTTCCTGTTTTTGTGGCTCACAAATGGTTTACATCGTGTGGTGAACCCTCTATATTCACTCTTGTGAAGTCTTCTCTTGATTGTTGACTTTGACACATATACACCTACCTCCTGGAGAGTGTTCTTGATTTGGCCAACTGTTATGAAGGGGTTTTTCTTCACAAGGGAAAAAATTCTTCTGTCCTCCACCACAGTTGTTTTCCGTGGTCTTCCGGGTCTTTTGGTGTTGCTGAGCTCTCCGGTGCATTCTTTCTTTTTAAGAATGTTCCAAGCAGTTGATTTGGCCACACTTAATGTTTTTGCTATCTCTCTGATGGGTTTGTTTTAATTTTTCAGCCTAATGATGGCTTGCTTCACTGATAGTGACATCTCTTTGAATCTCATATTGAGTTGACAGCAACAGATTCCAAATGCAAATGTCACACCAAGAATTAACTCCAGACCTTTTACCTGCTTAATTGATGATGAAATAACGAGGGAATAGGCCACATATGTCCATGAAATAGCTTTTGAGTTGAATGTCCCATTACTTTTGGTCCCTTAAAAAGTGGGAGGCACATATAGAAACCATTGTACTTCCTACACCGTTCACCTGATTTTGATGTAAATACCCTCAAATTAAAGCTGAAAGTCTGCAGTTAAAGCACATCTTGTTAGTTTCATATAAAATCCATTGTGGTGGTGTATAGAGCCCAAAATATGAGAATTGTGTCGATGTCCCAATATTTATGGACTTGACTGTAAATTAGTGATAATCGAATGGGTTAAATTCTATGAAAACTGCAGAAAGTGGGAATAGATTGTCCATAAAATAACATTAGTGAATTACATATTAAAGTGCACATCTATCTAGAGACAAGGGGCTAGATTTACTAAAGGGCTGTTTGATGAAACTCCTTTCCATAGTGCCCCCATAATATAATAATAATAATAATAATAAGGAGATATCTACTGGGGTTCTATAATCATAAATATCTTTGTTACTAATTAATATGGTAATCCCCCAAAAACTGCTAACCTATTTGGAGACTGATAATTTGCATTGCCGCTTTAAAACAGGAAATGGTAATGTTGTTATGGTAATTGACTACAATTACAAGTGCAGGCATTTTGTTTAGTCGCAATTCATAGAATCGGAGTTAAAGATGGTTTGGAAATGTTCACTGTCTATTTGTTGGTAAGTGTATATTTTGTTTATGTCGCTCTGATAGTGTTCGTTTTCTTCTTTGTAGGCATGTCTGTGTCGGTCTTATGCCATTCGGCATTGCAACTACCACCGAGTGAAGTTCTATAAACCATTTACTTTATATTAGAGGTAAATTTAAGTCCTATGTAGGGAACAGACTTATTGCTCAATTTGTGGGGAAATTAATTTCATAATTTCTGAATGATTCTCTCAGTGTCTATATTCACAATTTGTGATATGTAAGCATTTACTTCATAATATGAAATAGTAAAATTATTTTAGAGAATATTTTTAATGAATAGACAAGATTTTACTTGTGAAGTTATTAGGGTGAATAATCCTAGAGTATTTTGTGGTAATAGCACTTGTAGGGGAAAAAAAAGTTTTGGTCACCAAATATCTTTTTGGCTCCAGTCATTGTGGGAGTGCTATATTAGTAATTTACTAGTGGTTAGCCTGTAGAAAAGACAGTGCGTACTGTTATCAGGATCCATGCAGACGGACCTACAGAGTTATATTCCCTGATATTCTAGCCCTATCCAGGCATCGGATAACTTTTATGGGCTAAACAATGTTTGGTCACTCAAATGTACAAATTTTGTTTCAAACTGATGGGGGCCCAAAGTAAGTATGCCTTTCATAAAAGAACCTCTTCATGTCACATGTGTCCTGGTACTGCAGCTTCTGAAATGACCCTGATTACTCCAGTTTACAATATTTTCCATAATTTTGGTTCAATTCATGTGAAAATGTATGCAACATACTGGAGGTCAGGAGAAATTTTTTTAAATACAAATACAAAGAAAGGTCTAAAAATACAAAACAAGACAGTTTTGCAAGTTTAACCAGAATGTTAAAGGTGTACATCAGAAATATATGAAGGGAAAGCACATATTTACTAAATTTAGTGGAGAAATTACCGTAGTAAAGGTAATAATGCACGTGTTGTTCCCTATTAGTTGTCACATATTTAGTAAATATGTGTTTTCACTTCACATATTTTCCCCCTTCAGCTGATCAATGTGGTCTAAAGATTACACTGGTGGGGAATTGAATCTACCCCATAATGTATTATAGTATTTTATAAGTACGCCTTAATTTACTCTACTGAATAGAAGTAGAACTTTCCTGCGGCAGGTCCCAGAATCCTATGCAAGCTGGCTTGAGACTGCTATAGGGCCCCCAATATAATGTAATGTTCTTCTTGAGACTTGGATATAATACAAATTCTTCACTCATTCTGAGTGTTTTTCACACATATAGACACATGTGGCAAAGAAGAAGCATTCACTGCAAAATACAATCTCCCAGGACATAGTTAACACGATGTTGTGAGTAAAACATTGAAGGTCACTTGAGTTAGTAATTTATCAGGGGACTGAAAAAGAACAAATCATGGAAAAGGAACTGGAATCCACCACATTCCAGCCTTATCATCAGTCAGTGGTTATTATCTGCCTGGCTTGTATTCCTCTCCACTCATAACTTTGTATGGGTCACTGACTTTAACCTGGCATTTTCTTTTGCTATAATGAAGTGGTTCTGTTGTAAATATTTATACAGCTCTTCAACAATAACTTCAGAGTTTGCAGAATACAAAGTTCTGTTGCAGAAGTGTATAGTATTGGTTAACTGAAGGTGAAAATGTCACCTACACCGGCTGCATGAAATATAAACAATACAAGAGTTCATACTTTTTTGCTTTTGATTAGAGTGATAATTACAGTTTATACTGTTCTTTGCCATTGTGAATAAATACATCCTAAATTAATAAGCATACACACTTAGCAAAAATAATGTGTGCCCAAGTAGCAAAAACGATCAGTGAATTTAAGGAGATACTATGAGCTACAGAATAGAATTTTTGTAAATGTTCCTCCCTGTAAAAAGCCTACATATTTAAAAGACAACAAACATGCCCACACTGTTTTTGTATATTAAGCAGCTTTTTTTTCCAAAACACAGATACACCTCCATTAAAAATAATTTATGGGGAAAAAAAAAAGATACCTAAAAAGGCAAGCTCATACTAATATCTTGTGTAAATCAAATGATGACTGTTCTAAATATATATAAAACCCACTTTGACCCATTCATGCTGCAACGAGACCCACATTCTGTTCTCAAAACAGTGGAGCAGGGACCTCTTCGGAGCATGCATGGGAGGGTGAAGAGGCATTGCCGAGCCTCTACCAAATTTTGCTAGGGGGCCCATGATGCTGAGTTCCTCGTCTGTTGGTGTTACTGGAAATGTCAGAGTCCCGTTTTAAAGTGACGTTAATTTCAACTGTCACCCTTTTGGGTAGTCGCAATTTATTGTAGCTGGGTTGGAAATGTTTTATGTATGTGTGATGTGTCAGTATTTCTGGCCCTGTTAGCCATTTTCATGTCGCGCTAAACAGTGTCGGGGATATCACTAGCAGAACAGTGACTACCACCTCCAGAATTGCTGTTTTGTAAGAGGGAATGTGTAAGTTACACTGCAAAATTGGCAATGCATATACAAGTTTTCTGTTCATTTAATCTGATTATAACCCAATATTCCATTGTCTTTAAGACATGCATGTGAATAAGAATGATATGAGGGCTACTGAATGAGACGCTATGAGGTTTAAGGAGCAAAGACAAACACAATGGTATTCTAGAACATGGGAAGCTCTTTGTGAAGCACTAGTTACATCATTATAAAAGACAGAGATATTCTGTAACAGGAGTAATATTATACATTCATCTTTTAAGATGTTAAACACACAAAAAAAATAAAGTAAGAAAAAGTCTATTGTGGCTATAAATATAATTGAAGTTGGTGCAAAAATCTGTATTTCTACTACATACTACTTCACAAATCTTAATAAATTAAGAATTTAACATATTTTTTTCGAAGGTTTTTAAATAGTGTTAATTGATAGTGGTCATTGATTATGTTTATTAATAGTTCTACAGTTAAACTTGCTTAAACTATTGCATTATTTACAGATCTACTAGAAGCAATGTCTTGACATTCAACTCTTGACATTTCTCTAGCAATCAACATGATTGACACAAGTGATCAATAAAGCTATGAGAGCATGTGTGGCTTGGGAGACATGTCTAGAATTACATCCTCATGTATTATAGTTATTTGGTTTCTGTAGTTGATTCAGTTTCTGTGGAATGTATCATACTCTGCTACTTACTCTACATCATTTGCTTGTTGATATTATTATATAACCAACATCTTATACAACTCTGTACAATAAGTAAAGGTGAAGATACAATAAACACATGCAATTCAAAAGATGAGGTAAAGAAGGATCTGCTTATGACACCATAAAATGTGCATAAAAGTAAGAGACATGTGGTATCATATTGATATAGTAGCAAGTAAAATAAGTGCTCAGAGAGTAGGAATGATCTATTTGCGTAGGCTGGTGTCTTGAATTTTTACCAGGATGGATGTCCTTTCTCCTTTTATAAAATGTGTTTATGCTTATAGAAAAAGAGTGTGACATTGCCTATGTGCTCACAAATGAATATATATATGAGTGAGAATAATTGTTTCTATTGCTGTATTGAATTAAGTGATAATGAATTGTTACAATGTTTATCCTATTCAGTGATAAATCCTTGTTGACATAGTAGTCTTACACTGAGTATGCCTGTATTCATGTGTTTCTGTTTTGAAAAAAATAGCAAGGAAGTTCTCATTTTTGGGCCTGTAGTACCTGGCAGTCCAGTAATAATTTATCAAAAATGTTCCAATTGCCGTATGCTTATACAATATGTAAGATGTGTGCAAATATTTGACTTGTGATATTATGTCCATAGGTGTATCCTGTTTTCCTGGGACTTCAAGTGGCACTTTACTTTCAACATCACATCTGTTTTCTGCGTAAAGCTCCAGAGATATTAGACTGTCACACAGGCCTAAAAGTGAAAAGGCATACATAGTGAAGACCTGTAAAAAGATTTAATCAATAAGTAGCAAAATACACTTACATCAAGGTTAGTGCATAAAAGCAGTTTGTAACAGGTACACTGTCCCTGCTACTGCTACTCCAGGGCTGTCATGGCTCGAGTCTGGAATGTCTTTGATCTTGGGATCTTTGGGCCTCTCTAGCTCATTCGTGATGCAAACGGAAGCATGCAGGGGTCAGTCCAATAACCAGTCCAAATAACCCTACGCATTTGGTCATTATGTCGACTTCCTCAGGGGATAATAGTGTGTGTAAAGAGAATTCTTTTATAGGTGTAGCAATTAATTCAGCACATAGTTCAATAAGTGATGTGTATCACCCGTGCTAATTACAGGCTATGTTGGTTCAATGCAGCTCGCACCGTGGATTACTACTCCAGAGTGTAATAATCTGTTCCATTACTTTAAAACACTTTCCTATTCCAAATGTGAGCGAATACATAATAAAAAAACATTACTCTCAAGGCCTTCTTATACGTAATTCATCTCTTGATGCCCCATATATCGGTTATTAGAACAATATACATATTACAATTCTAAATATTGGTGTATTCAGGGAGTCTTCTATACAGGATTCCTCTCTCTACCTATCATATGTACTGCCACTACATGAGCATGATTCTTTAATAGACGCCCACCTTTCCCAAGTTTAGTTAAAACACATGTTATAGTATCAGATTTTGAGCAAATGCATATATATATGTACATATTGTGACAGAGTCACTAGAAGGAGCCTAAATGGGAGAAGTATGTGTCCCAGGCTTCCTGCATTGTGTGCTTTTAAACAGCCTAAATTAAGGGATGCACCTGCGTGGTGCCTGTGATAAGGCAGCTGGGTTATGCAGCCAGTCTCTCAGACCTGGGAAGAGGTGAGCTGCCTCCTGAGACACTCTGCTGCAGTGAGCAACAGTTACATGTGGTTTGGTGTATGTGTGGGACATAAGTTCCTACACATGAGTTAGGGCCTCCACAAATGTATTACATACTTACCAACTTTATCAAAATGTTTTCCGGGAGCCTGCCGGGGGAGGTGGGCTTGAGGGGGGCGGGGTGCCGGAAATTGGTCATTTTGGCCCCGCCCCGTGATGTAATGACGCAAATCGCATCATTTTACAGCGGGGGTGGGGCCAAACACCGCGATTCCCAGTAAATCGCGGCGTTTGAACCGAATTCCTAGTGAAGTGGGCAGATCAGGGAGATTGCCACACTCTCCCGGGAGTCCGAGAGACTCACGCGAAATGTGGGAGTCACCCGGACATTTCGGGAGAGTTGGCAAGTATGATGTATTAGCTAGAAGCCAGACGGCTAGGATTTTATTTGTGTTTTGTTTCTGTTTACAAGCTGGTGAATAAACCGGCTGTGGCTGTTATCATGAAACTTCTGGACTCGTGTGTCTTACTGCTGCTATTCACCCAGGAGATGATACCTGCTCCCCTGATTATGTTACTATATATATATATATATATATATATATATATATATATATATATATATATATACTACATACCCGGAATCCTCTTGAAAAAGTCGAGTGACGAAACGCGTTGAGGGGGATAAGGCGTTTTCTGATTCTTTCCGTGGATTACCATATCTACCTTGGCCAGGTGGTTTTGAGAGATCCGTGACTACCATCAGGAAAGATTGCAGATAAGCCTATATATGTTATATATTATGTACGGGCGCATTTTATATATATAAAATTATTTTACCTTTGTAATAAAAAAAAAAAAAAATTTTATGGATCAATTTGATATGAGCTTATGTTGGTACCCACTTTTGAGGAATTGTTGGTAGCCTTATTTGGCATACTACACCATAATAGTTTTGTTCTGAGTCCATAGCGATCTGAATACCTGGAGCCATAAGGACTGGACATCAAGGATTCTTACTATATAGGATGTCGGGAATCTAATCACAGATAAGCTGTTTATTATTCGTTTTTTGGTACGAGGCCAATTCACTTGTTTGTCACACTGAGACGACTTATTGTTTGGTCATTTAATACACTATGCGTGGCGCTTCTCTCTTCTTTTGTCTTTTAGAATTATTTGGGCACTTGCAAATGAGTGCTTTTTTTTGAGGAGCTGCCTGCTGCGTAAATTTGTATGTTTTTTATATTCTTATCGTGTATGAGGTACACATATACGCATAAGTATTGTCACAATTTTGGTGTTTTTTATATAAATGCACTAAGCGCCTTTTGCTTATTATTTTTATATATATATATATATATATATATATATATATATATATATATATATATATGTATATATATATATATATATATATATATATTTATATATATATATATATATATATATATATATATCTAATATATAAATGCTTAGTGGCATCTGTGTGTGTGTGGAAAAAAAAAACAAGTTGCAGCGCCACCTGCTGGGCGGAGTTATACACTGATCTACTAAATTCTTAGTGTGTGTGGAAAAAAATTTCAAAAAGGGCTGAAATTTGGTAGGGTTCAAACTCATTTTCGTGAGGTAATTTTACCTCATGAACACACATGTGTAGAGGCGTGCGTTAGTGTGTGTGTGTGTGGAAAAAACTATTTTCTCAGAAAGGGCTCATCCAATTGACCTGAAATTTGGTATACTGACATTATTTGACAAAAAAATTAGAATAGTCAAGTCAGTTAACTTCCATCATCCCCCCTTCCCCCCGTGGGAGGGGTAGTAAAGGCTAAATTTACGAGTTGAGGGGGTCAAACTCATTTTCGTGAGGTAATTTTACCTCATGAACACACATTAAAAAGGCCGCTTGCATCGGGTACTAACGCTCTTCCCCTGAGGAGGTCTGGCCTAGGTCCAAATGCATGACAAGAACCTTTTTAAGACCTTAAGTAGCTTGATTTGACTAGAATGCATGAGTATCATGCACGGGTTAACTTATATATATATATATATATATATATATATATATATATATATGTTTGTGTGTGTATTTTATATTGAGTGATTTTATGTGGATTGTTACACAGAATTATATCATTTTTAAGCCAATTCCTCAATTATTTTAATTATTCCAAATTGTGCCATATTATATTATTTAACCAATTCTTTTTGGCCTCATTTAGATTAGCACAACATTTTCCTCTGCATAAAAGGACTTGAATTTTTTTGGGCACTCAGGAGGTCCATATAATTGTAGTATAACTAAATACTTTCAATGTCATGCATTTTGCACCTGCCAGTCTTACTTTCTAGGAAAATGCATTTCTAGATGCAATTCAATCAATGTAATAAAACATTCAAACACAAAAGTAACATTAGGTGTAGACTGACTTTCCAAGGGCAGTACCAAACATGTGATGTTCGTGTGCACATATGAATGGAGTAGGTGGACAACTATGTATATTTCTACAACTAAAAATATTTCACTTTTGCATTTTCAGAAATGGCCTGCAGGCTATTGTTGATTGCGAGTGTATGGGTACTTTGGTATCTCGACTGACACCACGATTATGGTACAATAAGATTTTATTATGAGGTCAACAGATCAGAGCTATACAGCATGAGACCCCAGATATTAATTAACTGAAATAACAGACGAACATCAGCTTAGCTATATCTCCCGAATGGTTCAGAACACCGGCCTAGTGGAACATTAACTAGCTGATTGCCAGTCTATCTCATGTCCTTAACCCTTATAAAAACTATACTGTACTATAACTTAATTAACCTATGCCTGACCTAATTAAACAAAAATGTCTTATGCTAACTACCATCTAACTTAATCAACGTCATAACAATACTAACCTATGTTATTATACTAACAAACTAATAAATCTATACTATAGATGCATAATAAAATAAACTATCTACACAGCCATCTCAAGATATTCCTGCACATTCCTCCCCCTGTTTAATGTAGGGTCAGGTAGCTTGGTGACTCAACTTGCTGGAACTGAATCTTTCGTTCTTGACAAATCATCTACACTTCCATGTTCGCAACCTTTTCTATGGAAAATAAAAATTATATATAATTGCAGCACTAAGCTCCACCTCAGCAGCCTCACCTTTTCCCACTGCAGTCCGCTGTCACTAGTCTAGAGGATCATGGTCGGTCACAATGGAAAACTCCCTGCTATAAAGATAAGGTTGCAATTTCTTAACAGACCACACTATGGCCAGGCACACCTCCTCAATTGTGGTTTATGTCATCTCTCGGACCAGTAGCTTGCATGAGAGGTATGCCACAGGGTGTTCCTGACCATCATGAATTATATCTGTTCTCGTCAGACTTTCCTCCCCCCACCTGTCCTCTCGATCACTCACTTTGCCACCCTTGGCTCCTACCCACCTGTTACTGTGCCTGAGATCCTCTCTCTTCTCTCCTCCTCTTCTTCTACAACCAGTCCTCTCGATCCTGCACCCTGCAAGTTCCTCCGCTCCCTCTCTTCTAATGCCTATTGTCACCCTGCTCACCTCTTTAACCTCTCTCTCTCTCCACTGGTATCTTCCTCTCGGCCTTCAAGCATGATCTCATCTCTCCTATTCTCAAGAAACCTTCCCTTAACCCATCTTCTCTCTCCAATTATTGCCCCATATCTCTGCTTACTTTTGCTTCTAAAATTCTCAAACGAATTGTCTTCAATTGTCTGACTTACTCTCTCTCTTCCCACTCTCTTTTTGACCCTCTCCAGTCTGACTTCCATCCCCTTCACTCAACTGAAGCTGCCCCCACTAAATAAACAAATGAGTTGCTCTCAGCTAAGTCCAATGGTCACTTCTCCCTTATCGTATTCCTCGACCTCTCTGCTGCTTTTGACACCGTCGATCATTCTCTTCTTCTCACTAACATTCACTCCATAGGTCTTCGTGAAACAGCTCTCCTGGCCTTTTAGTGTGTCTGTTTCTTCCTCCCCACTCTTCCCCTTTCTATTGGAGTCCCACAAGTCTCTGTCCTTGGCCCTCTGCTCTTCTCTCTGTACACCACCTCTCTTGGTAAACTCATTCAATCATTTGGCCTCCAATACCACTTTTATGCTGATGACACGCAAATCTATCTTTCCTCCCCTCTCTTTGCCACTGTCCTAACCCAGGTATCTAGCTGTCTCTCTGCTGTACCTACCTGGATTTTACAGTATCCCAATATCTCCCTCTTGGTTGACAACATCACTCTTTCATGTCACCCAAGCCCGCTGCCTTGGAGTCACCCTTGATTTAGTCCTCAGCTATACCCCTCATATCCAGTCCCTCACAAAATTCTGCCACTTCTGCCTCCATGACAATACAAAAATCCATCCCTTCCTCTCTCAAGAAGCAACCAAAATCCTGATCCATTCACTCATCATTTCTTGTCTCGACTATTGCAACCTCCTTCTCATTGGTCTTCCTCGATCTCTCACTTCTGACCTTCAATCCATTTAGAATGCTGAGGCTAGGCTCATCTTCCTCTCCCACCGCACCTCTTCCGCTTCTCCTCTGTGTAAATCCCTTCATTGGCTCCCTATCCATTTCAGTATTGAGTTCAAGTTCCTTACCCTCACTTACAAAGCCCTTACCAACACTTCTCACCCTTACATCTCTGACCTTGTCTCGAGGTTCATAACTGCCCGGACACTCTGCTCTGCCTCTGACCTCTGCCTCAATTCACCCCTCATGACCTCCTCCCATGCTCGCCTCCAAGACTTCTGCCATGCTGCCCCTAATGTTTGGAACTCCCTACCCCGTCTGACTCGACTCTCCCCCAACCTTCAGTCCTTCAAACTCTTACTCAAAGCTCACCTTTTCAAGCTCGCCTATCCTACCACCATTATATCCATCACCTCTTCTTCATTGTCTGCCATCTAATTTTTTACTCCCAGCTCGTCATACTGTCTCTCACCACCCCTCCCTTTAGAATCTAATCCCTCGCAGGGTCCTCTCTACCTATTGTCCCACGTCTGTCTTCTGTCCCTCTTACGTCCCATCACATCTTTTGCTGCACTCTGTGTGAGTCCCCATAGCATTACTCACACTTATCTGTGCTGCTGACATGTATTACCTCATCTATTTGTTACTTGCCTCTGTATCCAGCACTACGGTATCTGTGGCAACTTATAAAATTAATTAAATAATAACAATAATAAAATAATCCCCCACCTGGTTCAGTACAGCCCCCAAACCATTACCCGAGGCATCAGTATGCTCAATAAACCGTCTCTGGAAGTCTGGAGCTGCTAGCCTAAATCAGTTGTCTATATGTCCTCACACAGTCAACAGTCCAGTCTTATTGTCTAGTTGTCCACTGAACTTTTTGAATGTTAAATCAGTCAAGAGTTTGGCAAGGGTACTGTAGGGAGGGATGATCTTTTTTTAATATTGGGAAGTGTCTAGAAAAGTCTGCATTTGCTATTGGTCTTATTGGCAATTGCTATGTCATCCAGATAGGCCTGGGTGAAGTCCTGATATCCATGCAGCAAATTATCTTCTGCTCTTTGGAATGTGGCTGGGGCATTCTTCATTCCGGAGGGCATAGCAGTAAATTCATACAACCTAATCAGAGTGGTGAATGCAGATTGCGCCTGTGCCGCCTTGGTAAGGGGTATCTGCCGGATTCCTTTACTAAGCTGCTCCCATCCGGTCTACTGTAGTAACTCCTCCATGTGAGGCATAGAATAAGCATTTGTTACTGTTATTTCATTCAACTTCCTAAAGTCCATACAGAAATATTTGCTACAATCCACCTTGGGCACTAACACATCCCCAGTTGCCCAGGAGCTGTTGCAGGGCACAATAACTCCTATTTTCAGAATCTCACCAATTTCCTTCTTGATCATGGCTAACACTTAATTTTCCACCCTATATGAGGACAGCTTAATCGGCCAGGTCTCTCCAGTATTAACATGATAGCCGACTATATCGGTATGTCCAGGTCTGTTGGTGGATCTCCAACTCCCTCTGCATCTGTTGTTGCTGCATGGCAGACAACTAAGGTCCAAGGGGAACTGCCTTTACATCTACTCTATTTTTGGTAGTGGGCAGTATGTCTGGGACAGGGTCAGTCTCTGGGTCATCAACAGGTGGACAGCAGATGTGTACTGCAACTATCTCCCTAGTTACATAGGCTTCAGTCTATTTATATTACGTGCTCAACCCCCTACCAGAGTTATCGAAGGAAACCACGCAGTTCACTTTCCCTTATCGCTCGACAATTTGGCCAGTTCCCATATGTGTATATCATAATACCAACTCTGCCTGCCCTGGGTTTCCTCCATCTTGTCACAGGTTAACCACATCAATTGCTGTAGTCTTTCCCATAATTTCTCCAAATACTCCAAGAAAGGAACCTACGGTTCTCCATATTTCATTTACAATTCTGCCAAGATCAAAAAATACAGTGGAATCTAAACACTGGCAAATTGACATAATGTATGCAACAATTTAAGATATCATCATGATAAGATTAATATATCAAGATATCATGAATAGACATATGCATCTATATGTTGAAAGAAAGACACAGAGGTTAAATACAGAGGCATTAAAAAGTAAAATAACATATCTAACTGAATTATAAATAAATTAATGCCTTAAATATAACAAAACAAAATTCATCTGAAATCTTTTTTTTATTCTTTGTACATTTCCAGGAGTAGAATAACCCTGATAACTATACTGCTGTTACATTATAATGTTATTTTATTAATTACTGTTGTTTATTTATTCCAAATGTCATAGTATTTTGTAGAATTCAGTTTTTTACCTGATTTACAATATTTGTTCCCCAGTCAAATCTGCAAACATTCAAGCTGCCATAAGTTTATGTTGTTGGTTATTATACAATGACTTACAGGCAGTATGCTAACAAAAAAAAGCTTTTAAAGCTTCCTAAGAACACTAGGTGGCTCTGTCAATGCTCATTTATCAATTCTTAACATTTGGTCAAATGAGAAAATACATTCTATTCACAATAACATACAGACTTTGTTTCAGCACTTATCAAATGTTTTCAAATGACATGTTCTAATTATTTTATTGCATAGATTTTATTACGTTTGACATATTAGGATCCAGTAATATTTTTATAGATCTGTATGTACAGGTGAAATTCATATTTATTTAAACTTTATTTTTAATTTAGATAAAAAGGTAATTTGTATGCCATAGAGGTACTTTTACACAGAGATTTTGTTTTTCTCTGTATAATTTTCAGGTCACCACAGTTCCCTTTAGGTAGCCAGTGACAAACTATGGGGTGAGTGCACTTGCATGGCATAATTTTACACTTCATTGTGCATGTGCACTACTAGTGCTGGTATATTGAGTTATACCACTTTCATACTGCCGCCCCTGCAATATCCCGGGTTTTTGAAGCCGGGTTTTTGCAGGGGCTCGGAGCGTCCCAGCTCAGAAACACTATTCATACTGCACCTTGGACCCGGGAATTTCCCGGGTTAACCCTATTCATACTGCACAAGTCTGTGCCCTGGCAATTTGTGGGAGTCATCACCAGAGCACTTTTCATTGGCTGAAAGCTGGAATATGAAAAAAAAAAAATCTCTCTCTCTCCTCTCCCCCCCCTTCCTATGCAACTATGCAGAAACCCGGGTTGCACCATTCATAGTGCAGGCAACCCGGGTCCGACCCGGGAATTACCCCTCGATAAATCCCGGGTTGAAGACCCGGGTTTTTAGACCCGGGATTTTTCACTTGTACCATTCATACTGCACCAAGACCCGGGTCGTTTGAGCTCGACCCGGGAAAAACCTGGGATTTTGGTGCACTATGAATGGGGTATTACACATAGCGGACAAATGCAGCCCCTTGCATTTGAAGGCATTCACATGCATGTGAAGTCCAGTAAAGTGTGTGCAGACACAAGATAAGCATGCCCTTATGAGATGCTTCTTATCTCTTTATTTCTACACTTGCACTGCTTGCTGACAGAGGGGGTGATGTAAAGCACCTTATTCACATTCAAGTGCTTAATTGCTAATTTTAGTGAGCTGGGGGGAACCTGGTATACATGTAGGAACAGATCTGAAGTCCTTCTGGATATGTGAATAACTTCTTAATTCAAACCATATCTCTTATATTGGAAATGAGCTCAGACATTACTGATGCTGTAATAAATACACATTATAATAATAAAAAAAAAATTAAATAGTTACTTACATACTGGGGATAAAAAGTATATCTGTGAGGAGTTTGAATGTTCTCCCCGTGTTTGTGTGGGTTTCCTCCGGATACTCCGGTTAACTCCCACACTCCAAAAACATATAAGTAGGTTAATTGGCTGCTACAAAAATTGACCCTAGTCTGTGTGTGTGTGTGTGTTAGGGAATTTAGACTGTAAGCCCCAATGGGGCAGGGACTGATGTGAATGAGTTCTCTGTACAGTGCTGCGGAATTAGTGGCGCTATATAAATAAATGGTGATGATGATGATGATGATAGGCAGGATAAATAAATGACAACAATGTACCGTATATACTCGAGTATAAGTCGACCCGAATATAAGCCGAGGCACTTAATTTTACCACAAAAAACTGGGAAAACTTATTGACTCGAGTATAAGCCTAGGGTGGGAAATGCAGCAGCTACTGGTAAGTTTCAAAAATAAAAACAGTGCTGGATATCGTTAACACTGGGCTCCCAATAATACAAACGTGAGGTTGTAAATGAATATATCAAAATTTATTGTTATTAAACATCAATAAAATTTTATAAGTACATAATATATACCCATATCCTAATAAATTGTACACAAATGGTTAAACTAAATCCTCTGCACTTGGTATCAAGCCTAATAGGTGAACACAGATATAAATAACATTCACTAAAGACAATTCAGATCATTAATATATAAATCAATGAGACAGTCTGTGGATACTAAATACATGTGCCAGTTAAGTTTATTCGCCTTTAGAAGGTGATGAGCAGTTACTCCTAAGTGTTCAGAACAGTACAGTAATTTAGGCTTTAGTAATGCAAAAGATGCTGCACATACACTAAATAGAATTTGATATAATAGCTCAGATAAAGATAAGTTTGATTTTGTTTGCTGGAAGAAACATTTTAACAGAACAATACAATTTGCTTTGTGTGATTTAACCCTTATTATACTTGAAGTTTGGGATGTTTTTAGACTTTTCAATGATTTCACAGTTATGCAAAAGAATCTTCAGACACTTATTAATAGGTGACAAAAAATGAAAATATTGGACTTTATAAAACTGCTGCAAATAATTGCAGTGGACAAGTCAGGGTACTCACATGTGTCTCTGACCAGCGGGGCTAGATGGAAATGTCCCGGTCTTTAGCTTTGACTGACAGGCTCCTTTTCATTTAACTTTATTGTTCCATGTGCAATGAACACACAAAAACGGGCTACAATAAAATGGTGGCTGACAGTGATTCACAGAGGCTGCAGATGCCTGCAGATGAGCGGGGGAGACTGGAAAACGGAGACCAGGTAAGTGGGACTCGAGTATAAGCCAAGGGGGGCTTTTTTCAGCACAAAAAATGTGCTGAAAAACTCGGCTTATACACGAGTATATACGGTAGTTCATTTACCATCTGGAAGCGCACAAAGGATCCATTTGCATATGCAGGGCTGCCAAGAGGAATTCAGGGCCCAGTACAACAACTTCATGGAACCCCCTTATAGTTGAGAATGTAAAATAAATTTTCTAATGGGTGTGTTCATACAATTGGAGGCGTGGTTATGCATCATTGGGCATGCCCAGGCCACCCTCCTACTGGAAAAAAACCTGTATTGTTGTGTACACCATTGAACAGTCACCAAAAATTGGGATTGTCCAACTAGAATGACAACATTTCACAGACTCTGATTCTCTCTCCTACCTGTTCTTCTCACATTCACCACCTTTGGCTGCAGGTTTCTTTAGTTGCGGATTCTCTGGATCCTGGAATGTTGGGGGCCCTATTTTTTTTTTTTTTTAATCAAAGGGTACATTTAGAAAATTACAGCCAGTCCCGACATTAAATCAATAGCACCCACGATTAATAATTAGACCTTCCTCCAGCCCCAACATTAAAATTATAGTATTCACATTTAATAAATAAACCTATTTCCCTCCCTACAAGCAGCCCCAGCAATAAATTAATAGTATTTACATTTCAGAAAAATACCTATTTCCTGCAACCATCACTGTCATTAAATAATTCATAGACACATTTAATAAAGAGACCTCATTCTCCCCAAACTCACCCCCACATTCAGTGGCCCCCAAACCACCCCATCTTAAAAAAAATTCTCATGCTGTGCCTCTCTCTCCCCTTTTTTCTCATGCTGTGCCTCTCCACCCCCTTCTTTCTCATGCTGTGCCTCTCCACCCCCTTTTTTCTCATGCTCTGCCCCCCCCTTTTTTCTCATACTGTGCCTCTCCCCCTTTTTTTCTCATGCTGTGCCTCTCTCCCCCTTTTTCTCATACTGTGCCTCTCCCCCCTTTTTTCTCATACTGTGCCTCTCGCCCCCCTTTTCCTCATACTTTGCCTCTCACCCCCTTTTTCTCATACTGTGCCTCTCCCCCCTTTTATCTCATACTGTGCCTCTCTGCCCCCCTTTTTCCTCATACTGTGCCTCTCTCCACCCCCCATTTTCCTAATACTGTGCTTTTCTGGTTTCCTCCCTTTTTTTACTTACCTTTCTATTAGCCTCTTTCTTCTCTTCTGTCTTCTGACTTCTCTCTTCTTTCTTCTTTCTTGGTTCTCTCTGCGTTGCTCCTCACTGAATGTCAGGCGTGACGTGATGATGTCACGCCCGACATTCAATGTAAACAGAGCAGAGAGGAGGCAGGAGGGGAGACGTCGGAGCCGCGATCACGTGAGTAGATGTATTTTTTTTTTTATTACTACCCTGCTCCCCCCACCAACGAAATGGCTGAGCCCCGAACCTGCCCGCAACATCCCCCCTTCCTTCCTGCAAAAAAAGTTTAAACAGTACAAAAAAAAAACTTTGGGCAGTGAGTAATTAGTACCCGCTCCCCCCCTTCCTCTCGGCAGCCCTGTGCATGTGCAGATAGGCCATAAACTTCATATTGGACAGAACAGTGGTTAACATTGGTGCCTCAAAGTGTTGGGGTTATGGGTTCAATTCTGATCCAGAGCATTATCTCTGTGGGGATTGTATGTACTCCCCATGTTTGCATGGGTTAACTCTGGTTTCCCCTACAGTCCAAAAACATACTGACAAGTGAATAAGTGAATTTGCTACTGGCAAAAATTTGTTTGTGTAGTAAGGAATTTAGACTGTAAGCTCCAACAGGGCAGGTATTGATGTGGGTGTTACATGTTCTTTGTATAGCATTGCGTAATATGATGGTGCTATTTAACTAAACTAGAATAACTACTAGTGTACCGTATATGCAAAAACCTGTAAAAATAGATACATTTGTACATATAGACATGATGCACCCCGTATATAATGCTCTGCTTTAATGACCCCCCACTATCCATTTATTTTTATAGTCTACATAGCAATCTTCCAATATATATGCATATGAGGTATCCCAATAAATATTAGAAGCTGCAGAATACATGTTGTGGTCTATTAGCAATGGGGAAATATTAAGGTTGAATTACCACCCAGGAAAATATTTTTGATTGAAAAAACAGGGCTGGTGGGGGAGGGAAACTCTGGGGAAAATGGCTATAGCAGCACCTGGGGCTCTTGCTAGGTTGAAGGGTCCCCTTAGAAAAAGCGCAAAGTGTTTTTTTTTTGTTCATTTTTCCTATATACAAGAGACATTTATTCCAACAAACTATTCCCAATGTAACTGATGTATTTTACTAGTGTGAAATCTACTTTAGCCACCTGAGGTGAAATACCTCCATTTTGCTAGATTCCCATGTTGACACTGCTGTCACTGTGTAAGAGCTGATAGAAACTATTTTGGAAAACAAGCAAATATTACAGTACAAGGAATGATGTAGATGCAGATCTCCATCTCTTTTTCATACATGTTCTAGAATCATAGATTCAAAAAGTGGGTGCACACTGTTACACACACAGGTGTATGGTATATTTGTGGGATTTCAACAGATGTGCAAAGATAACAATAGTCAGAATTATGGTAAATGGTATTTTGTCATTTGATTTTGATTTTGTTTTTTTCTTCTACATAAAGTCTAGAAGTTATCAAATATTACTATTCCAGTGCTATTATACCAAAAGAAAGCACTATCAGTCTTGTAAAAACAACATAAAATAAACCTTTGTAATCAGCCTGAAAGATTACTAGCATGCGAGAAAAATGAGTTGATAACATTTTGCTCACATTTTTGCACAGCACTAGGTTGCGGTATATGCCCTCCAATGTACTATATTTTATCAGTTTTCCATCTCTTAACCCTATCATCTCCAAGCACCAGGAATTTCAGCTTCCGATTTCAGGCATAAGTTAGAATCAGAAATTATTGTAGGACGCTGTACAGCCTAATAAAATTATTTTAATTAGATTAAATTACTTTTAAAAATAATGTTAAAGAGGAATTTGAATTCTTTTAAATACTGGTACAGTGTCAAAGGATACATTTCCATCTTAGAAACTCATGGCACATCAAAATTACAGTGTACATTTTTCTTTCTTTATCCCACATGTAGCTGCTATATCAGAGCAGATATTGTTTGCGGTTGTAAATAAAAAAAATTCTAATTTCCAATACATATTTTCTGTGAGCAGGTGGATTTAAGCTTGTTAACTGTGACACAGTGTAGGTCAGTGATGGGCAACAGATGGCCCTCAGAGACTTCACCTGCAGCTCCCAACTCCTTCCTGCTTTATTGTCAGAGGTGTTGTTATAGCTTGTAACACTTGTTTAAAATGCCAGCTGTCAGGAATGCGCTCCAGGCATCCCTGTTGTTTTCTGTAAGGGTTACTCACGATTCCAGCGCTCAATCTTTCACTCACCTATCACCCAAGTTATAAATTTGCTGAATGTCCCCCAATCAGTGCTCTCACACTAATACACAACTATGATCTGCCGCCACCTATTGAATAAGGGCAATAGGGCACCAATATACTGTCACATACTGGCACACACTAAACTCCTTGTTACCCACAGGTTGGCAATGCACACTCCAGCATTCAAAGGGTTAATGCATCAAAACTCTGTTACACAAACGGGCATGCAGGCACACAATAGGCTTGTTAGTCAAATGGATTAACAATGGATTAACAATTCACACACCAGCGTTCAAAGGGTTAACATAGTCAAGCAATATTCCTCATTAAAGGCTAAAGGATTCATTAGAGTATCAAGGACAAAGCTTATTACATTTTAGATTTAATATGCAAAGGTAAAGGGCATTTGGATATAATAAAATAGAGCACATAATAAATGGTGTACACAAATAAATGCAGAGAATACAAATTACACATCATAATCTGTATGTCTGGGACAAGGTAGAATTAAACGGACAGTCCTTCAATTACATTGAGCCCCAAGAGCTGACTCTTCCTACACAGGGTATTTAAGAAAGTTTAACTAGGAGGACATTCAGAGGGGCAGTGTATATGCTAATGTGGGGAGGTAATGTCACCTGCATGTCAATTATAGTTTGTCCAAAACGAGTCCAAATGATTTGACCTGCCATAACTTTTTTGGGACATAACCCAGAGCCAAAATTCACCCTTCAAGAAACCAGCCATAACCTCACGCACATTTACATATCATATATGATGGAATTACAACAATGTCAAATATAATTTCCAAAGATATGTGACTACTGTGGCTTTCCTGTAGAGTTGTAAGCTATACTTCACAGTCCTTGTGTGGTTTTTTGCCTCTAAGTGCAGAGTGGCACACTGATTTCCTAAGATATGAAATATGAAGACATGCTCTTTGAAGTTAGTGTTTCTTACATACATGCACAGGTAGCCTTTATCTTGTGCATTTGCCTAAAAGGGTCTCATCTAGTGGTCTACTTTGTTTTTACAATGCCTTAATTTGACAGTCTACTCTAAGTAGAAAATTACATTAATGACCAGAGTGAATGCATGGCTGTGATCTGCATATGTTAAATGAGTTGCCTGAAAAGTATGGATGAGCTTAACCTAATTACCTCTCTCTGGGATGATGGACCAAATGTTCTCAAACACTTTTGTCTGAGTGGAAAATTATGTACATTCATATTTATCAATTTAATATTTTATTTGGGCACTTACCCTGGCACTTACATATATGTTATTACAGATAGGCATCTCATTCTTTGATTAAATGTAATGTGTGGCCCTTTTGAAGGTTAGAGGTCTGTACGATGTGGCCCGAAATGAATCAGGTTGGCCATCTCTGGTCTAGGTAGATCATATGGAATTACAATTGAAAAATTACATGCTTATTGAACTAATTTATAATATATTTTTTATCTATTTCTCAGTAATAAAAATGAAAATATAAGAGAGAATGAAAATAGATAATGAGAACTATCTATCTATCCTATCTCCGTAAAACATTATACATTTTTTTATTATGTTTTACAATGAAAATGTGCATGTAAAAATGCACATTAAATCTTAGATCTTTGCCCATATATACTTTATAATCTACATATGTATTGGACGTATCACCATTGATTATTTCTAACATTGGAGGATTGTAGCCGACGGAAGAGTCTATCCGCTACGGAACATCAAACGCATGCGCATGAGTGACGAAAGTGCAGAGATTTCACTACACATCTGGGAGGCAGAAACTAGTGCAGACAACACCAGGAAAGGACACTTGGAACCAGAGAGAGTGAGATGCTGTATCTGTAAGTAGGATGATCATTCTCACCCGCAGTTTGTTTGAGTTTTTTTCCATCCACCTCTGCTTTCTTGTTAGCAATCTGTATGGACACTTCTCGGATTTTACAAGAATTATTTTTATTTTTATTGACTCACTACGTGGACATATTTGTACCATGCTTAAGGAACTTTTCAATATAGAAATGGTATCTACACTCTATCATAAATAGACTTTATTATTTTGTCTTTTCGCTTATTAAAGAGTGTGTATAGGTATTTTGCATCAGGACTTGTTTATTGTATACCAGTTTACTGGTTACAGACAGATTTTGCAATTATCTCGGGACTCTGTTTACACCCGGCATCCCGTGACACCTACTGTCTACCATGTTGTGATAAGTTTATTGGCATATATGGTATGCTGATTTATGAGGTTTTACACTGTGTCAGTTTTATTAAACCATTTAGGACCCCACTATCAGGCGCCTTGGGATTTTCTTGCATATTGGACGCATCTTGTAGTGTTAGAGAAGAGCGCACCTAGATCCGTATTCAACAGACTTATATTCAGATCCCCTCCTAGTTTATGCGCTTATGCCAGATTTATGCAAAGAAAAAGAAAAAAACTTCAATTTACATTTGTTTTGCATGCCTTAGTGAATGACGCCCTGAATTAACAATTTTTAAGGTTCATTAATTTCGCTGCAGGGAATCAAAACTTTATCTAATGATCCTGTAATCTTGCCAGTGAACATTTTTTTAAATAGGGGCACAGTAAAAAACAAAAAAAAGAACAAAAGAAAGAGAATTAAACAAATCAGCAAACCATTATATGGAAGTATCATTGTAAATAACATGATTTACAGTAGTTAGACACATTTTATATTGTTAGAGGTAATGTGCAAAAGCATAAGGTGCATCTATATTGCATTTTGTGTTTGGTTATCTCCCTATGTGATCACAGTATATTGAGCTATTAAGCTATTTCTAATCAATAAAAATTAAAATATAAGAGAGAGTGACAATAGCGAGAATTACATTCATTATACAGAATTAGGCTTTGTGCCCACTGGTGTTAATTTCATGGGTTATGACTGTAAATAGCACCTTACTGAAGGACTGTGTGGAATTGCTTTAATTCCATCTACAGTATATTTTTTTCCTCACCCATTCAATTTTAACGGTCATTGAATCGTGCTGTGAACTTTATGTTAGCTGTATTATTATTATAGAAGTACATGAAAATAAAGTAGAATTACTTAATACTAATGTAAACTCTGTGTCACAGCCAATTATTACTTAAATAGCCTGCTTATTTCTCTTATGCTAGTACTTAAGGGATTATTGTAGCTATGTTTCAAAGACTCACTTATATTTCTCACAGACCTGCAGTGACACATTACACTGACTGTAGACAAGGAGCAATAATAGTTTTATTCAGCTGAGGACTGACGGCCTCTGATAATGGCCATGCAATAGGCTTATCTAGGCTGACAAAATACCCCCTTTCATGTCTGTTCAATTAAAGATAATTGTAGAAGGCATTAATCATTTCACATGTTTTCAACAAAACTTTGTTCAGCTAAGGACACCATGCTCATGATGGTCTACTGCACATCTGCATATTAAACCCGCTGTAGTCAGTGTGTGACCAATCGGAAAAACAGGATGCGATCTGCAGCAGCACAATAGAAGGATTTTTATACTGAATGGAAGGAATTTTCATCTCGGCACAGAAATGCAATGATATGACCCCAATGTGACCTGGCATCTTTTTGTGACTGTTCATAAATGTCACTGTTATTTTTACAGATTAATTTTATATACATCTCAAAAGAATTCTCTGTGGTTTGCATTAAACCCTTCATACAAACTAAATCAACTGAATTGGTTGCATATTCACACATGGCTGTCTTGCATATAATAGGATATCATACTTATTTATAATAAAGCTGGCAGGCACATTTTGACCCAAAGACAGTTACCAAGATTTATATACAGTTGCTTATGACATTTCGCTGCTGGGCAGGTGCATTTACACCAGTCACAATTTCTAATTGTAGTATTATAAAATACAAGAGATTGAAATATAAGTAAAAAGTCCTGTACATAATATCTGTATTAACTGTGAGTTTCCATGTCATCACTTCATTGTTCAATAGGAAGATGTGTCTATTTTAAGGAATAAAACAGCCTCTACTGCAAACTATTAGGGATATTAGAAGTCGCATTGGAAAAGTGTGAACTATATAAAAGGTCACAGAACTCATGAGTGACTTATAATATCCATATAATGTACAGTTACGTACATTATCCCGTATATTGTTTTTGATATTAAAAACAATACTCATGTAAGGAATGTTTTAATTAATTGCTGAACAAAATCAGCAGCCCCTGCTCTACTCCTCTGGGAAACTAATTCACCTTCATAATCAGGGCCGGACTGGCCATCTGGCACTTCTGGCAAATGCCAGAAGGGCCGATGGCTAAATGGGCCGGGGCAAGCAGTGTTTTTTAAAAAGAAAAAAAAAGTTGTTTTTTTTAGTCCAGCAGGTGGCGCACCCACGATCGCACATGCACCTGCGAGTGGAAGGGGGGGAGGGAGGTGAGGAGAGTTACAGGGGGCACGGTCCAGGAACTGGGCACCCATTTTAAAAAGTGAAGGAGCCGGCGTTCCAGTGCCAAGTACATGGCAGGGTGGAACTATATGCTGCTGAGGACCGCCTGCATTGTCTTAAGCAGGAAGCCTGGAGCATACAACACTTAAGGTAATGTATAAAAAAGAGGACTGTAATATACTGCGCAAAAACCATCTGGAAATGGCATTATTTTTATATATGAGCAAACACTAAGGAATAGAATTAACTAATTAGCTCATTTTTATAATGGTTATTTAGCACTGAACTTAACTGATATATTGAGATATTGAAATATACAGTTATATCTATTTTGCTTTACTTTATAAGTCAGAATAAACTTGTTATTGATATTGATTATTATGAAGTTATTGGTCTCCAGTATTTAAAGCGGTATATGATCTGTATAATCCGTCAGGGCTGTATGCAAGTTAGGGTTAGTGATATTCTTAAAATGTTGGTTTTAGAGCTGCGCTACCTTCCAGGGCTGCTATATGTATATTTTTTCTGGGGCTCTGCCAGTTCTGTAAAACACACTAGCTGCTCAAGGCACAGTCAGTCAGGGTGACCGCATAGGTGGCACCAGCAGGACCACCTCCATTCCTCTGCCCAAAGGATTGCACAATGCCATATATAGACAGTGCACGGCCTTATTGTATACATACGATGTGCACCCTCTAACCCCACCTCTACACCCTTTGTGTTTGTGTCTCTTTGTCTTCGCATTGTGGGTGTCTGTCCTTTCCTTCTCCCCCTTTGTGTGTCTGTCTCTCTTTGCCCCTATTATCACATGTATCTCCTCACCTTTTTCTACCATTTCCCAGTATCTATTTTTCCCCTGTGCAACCATGTCCAATGCCACCTCTCACTCCCGCCTACAAGGCTTCTCTTGTGCTGCTCCCCACTTATGGAATTCCTTACTACGCTCAATCCAGCTTTACCACAGTCTTCAAATCTTTAGACACTCTCTGAAAACCTATCTTTTTTTTAGAGGTGACCTTATCCTCGAAAACACTATTCACACTAATGCACCCTCACAACTGTCCTAATCTCCAATCTGAACAACACTCGCTCCTCTTGTTCCTTTCTAATGAGCAGGGTCCTCCATACCCTTTGTTTTCAAGTCTTCATTTATTTAGTCTACCTAGTATGTCCCTGTTTTATGAATGTACTATTTTCCCTACTGTATGGCTCTGTGGAGCACTGTGGTGCCTTAGAAATCTACGATAATAAATAATAATATTGATGCCACCTAACTGAACCTTAACCTCAAAATTCTGATTTTAATAATTTTTGACAAGCGACTAAATGGTAAATTTTTTCTACATTGTTTATTAGTTAGTAACTCTCTCTTTTGTGAATTATGATACTATGCTCTTAATTTTAGAGCCTTAATCCAACTCTGGGGAGAGCTGTCCACGGACAGTGTGTGGTGACAGCGTATGTCATCATATACTGTCCAGCTCCAAATCTCACGAGACTAAGGGCTAGATTTACTAACAGGCGTGTTTGTAAACCCGCCGACTTTCGGCGGGTTTGGCGGCGGTTTAGCCATCGCCGGATTTACTAAGGCTAAATCCGCCGTCCAAACGGCCAGAAATGATGTTTCCAAACCCGCCTCTGTATAAAGCGCCATGACGGTTTCAACAATGTTCAACATACAAACAGCCGGATTTACTATTAGGGGGTTTATAAAGCCGCCGGAAAACCGCCATTCAATAGACCAAAATGAAAGCGCTGCTTGTGAGCGGCGAGATTGTTCAAACAGTGTGCTGTTTCAGGTATTTGGGCAATCAGAACAGAAGGAAAAGGGCCATTTCATGTTCAAAGTTTTTTCCTTTGGGATTGTATATGTTAAAAGGCCAGTGTCTTGTAATTGCAGTGTTGTTTTGGTTTCTTTTTCTCTTGTGTCTTCCCACCATGCAATTTATTTACTGATTTAGTAGAGGGGTGTTATAGCGTACCTTTGTACTTTGGTAAACTAGGTTCAGGTTACTAGAATAATCTGGTTGGGTGGCTATGTATGCACCTGAAAAGGGGTCTGATATTATCCTGGCTGGCTGACTGATACATAATCTAGCAATACATCAACTTACCCCACCGATTATTGCAGTAGACAGTGAAGAAGAAGGGGTCCGTGTCACATCTGGTGATGTGCAGAGCACAGAGGGCGGAAGGGAGATTAGAGACCGTCTAATTGCAAACTACTTTACGTGTAAGTACATAGTATGAAAAACATTTTTTGCTCAAAAATGTGTTTTATGTGAGTGCAATTTTTATATTTTATTTTAAATGTTTTGTAAATTGGAACCTTTAAAAACAGTGTGTACTCCTCATGTGGTAAATATGAACATCCCTGGATTGTGACAGTCAGAGGTCAATGTTTAAGTGAAATTAGTGCATAGTTTTTAAAACATCAGTATACTCTTGTTTAATTAGCAGAAAAGAAACACTGACACCATAGAAATTTAACTGCATTTATTGCAGAACACATTAAATAATAACGTATAATGCTTACGCAAACTTGTGAAAACATGAAGCAATAATAATTATTGCACTACCGACGTCTTTTTGCAGGCATATCACAATGCTTGGTGCCACTCTCTCCCCTCCCTCGCCCACCCCTGGTGCGAGCACCTATCCTTGGAGGAGTACTCTGTACAGATGTGCTAGGCATACTAGCGGTACTGGTGGTGGCTGAAGACATAGGTGCCGGTAAACGGGCTACAATTTCTGAATGTAGTTGCCCTGCCAGCCGGGTCACATTGGCATTCCCCTCACGTACTGTGGAATGTAAGGCCTCCACAGCCCCAGTCATTTGGGCCAGCTGCACATTGGTCTGTTCTAAAGCTGTTGCCAGACGGTTGATTCCAGCAGGGAGTTGACTATTGGAGCGGTGTATCCGCCTCAACTGGGCCGCAATTTGGGACATGTGGCGAGTTTGCCTGTCCATGAATAATGTCTGTTGCTGCTGGAATGCGCCAATAGACAGCGCCATTTCTCTGGCTGGGTCCATAGGTGCAGGTGCAGGTTGGTGGTGTGATGGTTCAGCAGGGCCAGGTGAAACTTCCTGGAGGCCAGACACAGGGGCATCCACTGTTACCAGGGTGATGGTTGTTAGATCCTCTGGCTAAGGGGACATTTCCAGGGACTCCGCCTGAGGTGGCTGGTATGAAAAGGGCCCTGTGTATGAAAAATTACGGTAAGTATATAGTATATAATATGTTTGTATATTGCATTCTGAACACTGGATAGGAAAGAATAATCTTTAGCAACTACAGATTCTTTCACAATGTTTGCATTCCTGATTTCTAGTCCTAAGCTACCTGCTTACGGATGCACTTATTATCCTTTTAATACCCATTATCATTTGGACTGTGTAGTACATGCTGGGTTATTTTGACTAAACTGCATGCTATCAAAAGTGGAGATGTTGCCTATAGCAACCAGATTTTAGCTGTCATTTTGTTGAATGCAATAAATAAAGTAAAGGTATATTCTGATGGGTTTCTATAGGCAACATATCAGTTGAGTAAAATGTAGCCCTAACTTCTCATTGCAAACAATAAAAAGAAAAAAAAACAACATTGACAGCAACATTTGCACAGAAAATCAAGTAACTCCATTATTTCTCTCCTAAACAGAAATCACGCACCTGCTTGCTCGTCTGTGCCCGAATCTCTCGCTGAAGGTGGAGGTGTAGGTCTGGCACTGGAACTGAACTGCGGTCCTGGCGATTCTGGATGTATTAGAAAAAGCATACAATGTATTTCCAGAAAAAAATAATTTCCAAATATACTGTTTATTGCACAAATGTGTTTGCAATTTTTTTTTCTATGAGAAAAAAAAACCTTTACAAACTATTAGAGGCAAAAATACACTTTGAAAAACAAAAAAAAAACAAAAAATTTAAGAAAAAACGTTTGCAAAGAGAAAAGCAGTTTTGCAAAGAGAAAAGCAGTTTTAAAAAGAGAAAAGCAGTTTTGCAAAGAGAAAAGCAGTTTTAAAAAGAGAAAAGCAGTTTTAAAAAGAGAAAAGCAGTTAAAATACTGTTAGGGTAAAAAAAACAAATAACTCACCAACTACTTGGCCAAAAGAGGGCGAGTCGGTGTCCTGGACATTTATGCCCTCTACAATTTCAGCCGGGATTATCTGGCGCAGCTCCTCCTCGTACGTGGTGTACTCCATACGAAGTGGGGGGCCACCACCCGTGCGCCTTGTCGACCTCCTTTCCTGGGCCATCTTCTCTTTAAGCCTCCTCTTAATATCAGAGAAGCGCTTGCGGCAGTGTGCCACTGTCCGCTTCAGTGGGCCCACCGCGTTCACGGCATCACAGACTCTCCCCCACAGTTGGTGATGCCGCCTTAGAGGAGTCCGGGCTGCCAGGTTCCCTAGGATGACCTCGTAGCAGGGAATGATGTTGTGCACCAACACACAATTCTCATCATGTGAGAAGCGCACATTCCTCCCTGTCTTGGTCTTCCTGCCCTGTCCTGTCTCCTCAACCTCTCCCTCTCCCTCCTCTGACCCCTCAACCTCCATCTCCCTCTCCTCAGCCTGTTCTCCCCTCCTATCTCTGGACATTTTTACCCAGAAGACAGAAAAACACAAAACACTGAAGGACTTACAAACACAAAGAACAAACTACACTACCTACAGACACACTCTCCACACAGTCACACACAAGTAACACAGACAAAGGACAAGTCAAATACAAAAAATACAAGACAGAAAATAAATGAGAAAATAAATGTACAAAACAGGAAAAAACCACAGGACTACTCATACTTCAAACAGATATCGCTCCACCAATCCACCAAACTCCAACTCTCACCAACTCTCAGCAAACCACTATCCTCCAAACTCCTCTCACAAAACTCCTCTAAACCCTATCAGAGAAAAAAGTGTCAGGCCAGTGGTTTATATAGGGCTTGTGATGTCAAATCTCCTGAGTTTGAAAATAGGCAATAGTAACAGGCCAGGAGACAGGTGTAATTTTCAAAAAAACCGCCTTTACACAAAAGCGCCGTCATTTAAAGCAAAAGCGCCATGTTCTATTCAAAGCCGCCGGCGGCTTTGAGCATTACATCCCACCGTGACATCGCCGGCGGCTTCAAATTGAAGCTGATATGTGCCCATTAGTAAATATGGCTGTTTGCAATGCAAACCCGCCGGAAAACCGCCGCGATGCATGGCGGCTTCAAGCCGCCATGCATCACGCCTGATAGTAAATCTAGCCCTAAGAGCTTACCTGCTCACTCTGCAAAGCGTTCTTATTTACTCTGATGTCAGCTGCATAGGTAAGTACAGCAGGATGGGGGGGTGTCATAATGTGTCTCGGGCCGGGTTATAATATGTCTTGTGTGGCATGATAATGTGCCTTGGGGGTGGTATGATAATGTGACTGGATGGTAGCCTGATTTGTCTGCGGGGTGGCATGGTGTGATTTGTCTGGGGGGGTATTGTGGTGTGATGGGTGATGTGGCAGGGGGTAGCGTGATGCAGGATGCGGAGTGATGTGTCTGAGGGGTGGCGTTATGTAGCTGGTGATAAATGTAATATTTTATTATAATGTATGTATCTTATAATGTGTGATCTGTGTCATGTACGATGTTCACCTATTGCTCGGTTTTCCATATATACATTTTCCAACAGGTCCCAACATTCCAGGATCTATGCAAGAATCCAGTACCAGGTTGTGAAAGCTGCAATAACCAGTAGGTGAGAGTGACACCATTTTAATACATAATGGTGGAATTCAATTAGCTGCAAAGTGAACATCCGTGAGACACTTTGCGGGTGAAATTTGACAGAAATCACTGTTCATTTTTCCTCTCAGGGAAAAATAAGCAGAGATTTCTACCGTAATTGCCAGCAATGTGGGCTGCGCGATACCCATGTATCACATCACCAGCAATTGAGTCTCCCCCAATTTGTTATGCCACGCCACATATTGACCCCGCCCCCAACATTATGCGACCACACCCCTTCACCAGCGCCGCTGCGCGTCGGTACACATCTCTCCTCCTGTGCACCTGTGGGGGTGGGGAGGGCAAAATGTACCCCAGCCCCGAATTTCTCTTGCCAGTCCTGTGCATACCATTATCTGATACTGGTGCACCCTATGCTGCAAATAGAGTGTCAAGCTGCACGTAATACATTAATATCTCACGGGACAACATATAACAATGAGCTTTGCAAAATGTACTGTAATTAATATTAATCTGGAACAGAGCTGGGCCTATGTGCTTTAAATGCCAGGGCTGATTTTTAGTCCCAGTCCGGCCCTGTTCATAATAATGACTAAGGCATACTTTCCAACTCCCCCAGAATGTCCAGGAGACTCCTGAATGCCAGGTAGGTCTCCCTGACTCCCAGGAGAGTAGGGCAATCTCCCGCATCTGCCCACTTCCTAGTAAAGTGGGCAACATTAGAGCCACCATGATGCAATTTCCTGATGCAACTCATCAAGCCCCACCCCCTCTGCCCATACCACCCACTTCCCCTCCTGGGCAGCAAAAGCCAAAAGTTGGCTAGGCAGTTATGTTGCGGATTCCGCTGCATGTTTAGCTTCTATCATCATCATCATCACCATTTATTTATATAGCGCCACTGATTCTGCAGCGCTGTACAGAGAACTCATTCACATTAGTCCCTGCCCCATTGGAGCTTACAGTCTAAATTCCCTAACATACACAGACACACAGAGAGACTAGGGTCAATTTTGATAGCAGCCAATTTACCTACCAGTATGTTTTTGGAGTGTGGGAGGAAACCGGAGCACCCAGAGGAAACCCATGCAAACATGGGGAGAACATACAAACTCCACACAGATAAGGAGAGTTGGGAATTGAACTCATGACCCCAGTGCTGTGAGGCAGAAGTGCTAACCACTTAGCCACCGTGCTGCCCCTTCTATGCTGTAAATACATCTCCTTTCTTAGCCTGTATGGCTGATGCCTTAGAATCATTGGTTGAAGAGGGGTGTATACGGTGGTAGTTCTCCTCAGAGGCGGAATTAGTGAGCTGTGGGTTCTGGTGCAGGGAGGCGGGGAGGAGGGAATCGGGGCCCCCAAACCTCTGAATCTGCCATGCAGTGGGTCCCATTATCTCTATGGTCCCCAGGGCACAGCACCTGCTGCACCAATGATATTTCAGTCACTGGTTTTCCTACTGCCTTCATTGTAAATTCCATTTACATGGAACCACAGGCCATTCCCATGGAGGGGGAAGATTGATAAAAGTAATACAACCAACATAATTTATTTGCAATTTCAATTTGTTTTTTGGAGAATAGGAGTTCACACTGTTTGGAAGAAACACATTTCTGCTACATCACATTGCATATATTTGAAGCAAATAATGTGGTAATACATGTAAACTGAACCAATGTCAGGGTCATGGGTGCCAAATGCTCATGGATGTGCATGGGGCGCAAAGGCTAGCCGATCTGGTCTAATCTCACAGAAGAGCTACTGTAGCACACATTGCTGAAAAAGTTATTTCTGGCTATGATAGAAAGTTGTCAGATCACGCAGTGCATTGCAACTTTCTGTGTATAGGGCTAAATAGCCGCAGACTGGTCAGAATGCCCATGCTGGCCCCTGTCCACCGCTGAAATTGCCTACAATGGGCACGTGAGCACCAGAGCTGGTCCATGGAGCAATGAAAAAGGTGACCTGATCTGATGAATCATATTTTCTTTACATCATGTGGATGGCTATGTGTGTGTGCGTCATTTACCTAGGGAAAAGATGGCACCAGGATGCACTATGGGAAGAAGGCAAGTCAGCAGAGGCAGTGATATGCTCTGGGCAATGTTGTGCTGGGAAACCTTGGATCCTGGCATTCATGTTGATATTACTTTGACACGTACCACCTACCTAAACATTGTTATAGAACAAGTTACCCCTTCATGGCAATAGTATTCCATGATGGCAGTGGCCTCTTTCAGAAGGATATTGTACCCTGTCACACTGCAATCATGGTATTGATTTCAAATTCCCCAAATCTCAATCCTATTGTTTTGTGCAGTCCAAGGCATCCTTGATAAATATTTTTAAAATCGAAATGCATCAGCCGGGTAGCAGAAGCAGGAAATCACCCACCTAGAGGATTGTTCTCTTCCCTGACACAACAGATACAAGAAGTTGGCCACCCTGAATCCATCTTGGGATTGTATTTCTACATGCTTGCTTCCATCTATATCAGGGTAAGAGTCCACCCTCACAAGTGGAGATATATTTCCTATTGTAAGATCATTTGATTTTAATTTGATATTTTTTAATATTGGAATAAAAGATAAAAATACAATACACTATTAGCGGTATTTTCTTTTCCTATATATGGAACAACAGATTTATGATGGGGATTGGTTTAAGGATGAGAAGATATGAGCTATATACAAGGCTGCCTTTCAACTGTAATTCTGTAATTGCACTCACAAGCGGGTTTGGAGTGGACCATGTGGTGTCAATATTTGGATGTAACACTTTATCACTTCTAAAAATGGGAAGCATCTTTTGGAGATACATTTTTTTCTATGTTTTCTACATATCACACTATGATGTATTTCTTGTTTGTTTGATTTCACATATATATGCTTTGGAGGAGGCTTTAAGAACATCTGACATTGAAGATACATTGGACTTCTGTGTTGAATAATTTCATCAAGGAGTTTGCATTGCTTTTTTTATTGTAATGTTTTTTATCACATGGAATTTTTTAATATATGTATGTTTTGGAGGCGATTTTGAGAACTAATGATGTTAAGGACACTCACATTTTTGATGTGAAACAACTTTATTTAGGTGTTTATACTACATCCTTTTTGTATTGTTTTATTTATCACACGGAGAAATTTGTGGTTTGAATATTGTTATTTCTGTTTTCTACACCTTTTAGTTGTTTACCTATTTGGCACTTATTAATGGATCAAGTGCCGGACAACGGAGGGCTGTTTTAAATTGTCCGTGCTGGTATGTCAAAATATCTCTTTTTTATGCTGAATGCCTAGGATCACCTTATGATAGTGCTGACTACTACATGATTGGCGTTACAGAAAAAAACAGAATACAATAACACATTGAAGAAACCCCTCTCAACATGTTGGCTTTTATAGTTCAGGTAATGAGATCCCTGTTCTCACTCCCCCACCTCCTCATTGTTCACTTTTATGCGCTTTCATTCTCTTTACTACTATAATCAATAACAAAAATGAAGTTGTATGTTTATGTTATACATTTGCATATATTCAATTTTTATTTATCAGTCACAAGTGGAAAAAAATGTAAAAACATTTACTTTTAATTTTAATAACATTAATACAATAAAGAAAAATTGTGATAGGAGTCACAGATGAATACATTTATATGATATTGTCATAGACTGTTGCAAATAATATTATCTTCATACCAGGATTCTAAAGACTAAGGTTACTAAGAGCAGAAAGAGAACACTAGGATATTTCGTGTAGTGCTCCTGTGGGAAAAAAAAAATCCTATTTGTTAAAGTATTAGTGTAACATGATGAGTTGTCAAGTGATGGAAACAAATTGAGATATTTAAAGATATGAAAAAGATCAACCCTCAAGGACTCTCTTTGTAACCTTCCTGTGCATATTTATTCCATTCCAAAACTGACAGCTCTTCATTGGAAGCACAAAAGAATTGTAGCTGAGACTCACTGATTACACTGAGCTTTATAAACACTGGATAACAGGGAGGAAGTATGGGGGGAAATAGAATGAACACCATCTTATTAATTCATTGTTTTTTTTTGTCTTTTTATGTTTCTAAAAAGTTATAGCTAGGTTTTTTAAAATTTGTCATTTTTAACAAAAATAAATGCTGACTTTATGTTTTGCTACTATGTCAAGGTCATTTGTGAAGCCAAAAGAAAATGAGAGCACACAGCACAAAAGTAGTATTGTGATGCCATGTGCCTATTCATGCACTATTGCACCCGTTTATATGGGTAAGTATAAGGCTTAGTACATCAAGATGCCAGCTTCTGTGGGGGTCAGGCAGAGGCATGCACTTTGTGTCAAAAGGCTCTTTCACCGTTTTTTGTTATTTATTAAAAGATTAATGGACTTCTTCGATATCCTAATTTTCAGAGCTTATTTTGCATCTCGATGTTGTTACAGTCACAACACTTTCTCCATTCCCCACTAGTGTTAGGCTGCTAGTGAATAGGGAAAAAGGTCTGTGGAGTTGGGGGAGGGAAAATCCTGGGGCTCCCAGAGCAGCCCCGGTTTAATAAATTGCAGAGGCACTTCTTTATGTACAGCTTTGATTTACAGACCTCATTCCTGCTATCCTGGTCTCACTCTTAACTGAGTACTGTGTTTGTTCTGAGGGGAGGGGGGCAGGCAATACTCGTGCACACAGGCCCACTTGATTCATAAAACACCCCTGCTAACAATTGCTATGGCCTGAGTTTCTTTTATTTACGATCCATTCTTTTTATTGAGTTTTTGGTAAAGCTGTAAAGCAGTGTAAGAGACTGATTTTCAATAGTAGTCAATTGCTCAGAGAATATATGGTTTGCCCTTTAATATACTTGCTGCAATGAAATCGTATACCTTCCACAATTACTCTGTGGTCTACTGAGTGTAATCACAGCACAACGTATTTCCATTACTCCCAATACAATTACTAATTATCTCCCTTCAGTTGTACTGGAAAATAAATCCTGAACATTTAGCTCAGATAATTGTTTCCTCCATTGCAACTTTATTCATTTTCTGACACCAAAAAAGGTGGACGAGGGATTTTTAAGTTACGGAGATGCAGCACATTTATCAAACTGTTTTGTATTTTGAAATATAGCTGAGACCAACCATAGCAACAAAAGTTCACATTTGACTGGGGTCATATTCTCCTGATCCACCCAAACCAGGCTGAAAAAACTCTTAAAAGTCTTATGCCTGATACCTTAACCTCTTTTACCTTCTTTATATTATTCACTATAACCTTAAAGTAACGACATGAGACTTAAAATAGGGCACAAATAAATGATTTATTTAAATATGGTGGAGGTGAAGAAAGCAGTCAGACCGACGTGTGCCAGGCAAAACCCAACTGTCCTAGGAACTCCTTAGGACTACTCACTGGGGAACAACCAAACCCCTGGGTTCAAGTGGGGGACCAACCAATCAAACCCCGGGCGCACATATCTACCTGGACGGGGCACCACGTCCCAATTCTACCGAACCCGCCCCTCCTCTGGGCTATAATGAAAGCAACCACAGGGCAACCCACAGGGGCGGTACCTGAAACCGAGACTAATAGCCGATTCACTCGAAGAGAGGCGGGTTCACCATGCCCAATACCGTAATGTGCGCCCAAACAACCACTGGCCGTCGACTGAACTGCTTTTCCGGCAATACTCAATCCATCTTCGCTGAGAACCATGCCTGCCTCCAACGCTGATATCCATCGTAACAGAATCTAACCGACTCCTTTGTCTCTCGGCAACGAAAACAGGGAGGGTGGGTGGGCAACGTCCATATCTGCCAAGACTGAGCAAAACTCCGCCCATCCAACTTATAGCCCTATACCCCTCCCCTATGACACCGGATGGGCGTACCACAAAGTTAACTGTTAACACTCCGGAGAATAACTCAGTTAAAGATACAGCAAAGCTTTTATTATCCTTCGCTCCTATGCAGATCTCAGTTCTTATAAAAGTCTTATGCCTGATACCTTAACCTCTTTTACCTTCTTCATATTATTCACTATAACCTTAAAGTAACGACATGAGACTTAAAATAGGGCACAAATAAATGATTTATTTAAATATGGTAGGGGTGAAGAAAGCAGTCAGACCGACGTGTGTCAGGCAAAACCCAACTGTCCTAGGAACTCCTTAGGACTACTCACTGGGGAACAACCAAACCCCTGGGTTCAAGTGGGGGACCAACCAATCAAACCCCGGGCGCACATATCTACCTGGACGGGGCACCACGTCCCAATTCTACCGAACCCGCCCCTCCTCTGGGCTATAATGAAAGCAACCACAGGGCAACCCACAGGGGCGGTACCTGAAACCGAGACTAATAGCCGATTCACTCGAAGAGAGGCGGGTTCACCATGCCCAATACCGTAATGTGCGCCCAAACAACCACTGGCCGTCGACTGAACTGCTTTTCCGGCCACGCCCGGATCCCTAGGAGCCGCGGCCCGCCACCATACCAAATCCCTCCGATGCTAAAAACGCATAAATATCTCGAACGAAAATAACCATGTCCTCTTCACTCAAATGCACTCCGACGTCCTTATATAGCGAGGGGCTCAAACCGCAAACCACCTAAGGAGCTTGAAAACGTGCAACAACGGAATTAACCTTCCTCCTCACTTCATCTGCTACACATCCATGAGGAAATGAACGCCAAATCCTCCTCGCACAATATCTGACCAGCAAATGACCGGGGCAGGCCATCATGCACGTATCCAATTCAAATCCTCTTGAATATGTAATATCAAATCAATCGACTTGCTACCATCTATGTCATTTCCTCCTAGATGTATCACCAGCACATGGGGAAACCTTTGACTAGCCACAGTACCCCTGAGGAGCTTCCGAAACCCAGGCCAACTGAAACCTCTACGACCTATCCACTGAACCACCACTGACCCCGCAAACAGAGAAATATCCCTAGCTGCCCTGTGCCAACCAGCCCCATGAATATGAGTGTCCCAGCAACCCGATCCGCAGTGGGGTCCAAAGGTCTGTAAGGTAGGAGAAAAACAAAATATTAGCACCACAGCAAGGTAAATATGCATACCAGCAAGAAGAACGGGAACTCCGAGGAGCACCCCGAAATTGAAAATTTTTGAAAAGAAAATCAAGACGACCAGAACAGAACATCAAAGACACCCAGCACAAACAAGAACACAAACTCGCAAGATTGCAGTACTCACCAGACAAAAGAGGAAACAAAGGGGTTGAGCGGAAGCACAGACGAAGGTAAACCATAAAACCCAGTGGGAAAAAAAATGGAGAAATCCCTTCGCGCCCGACCTCCAAAGGCCCAAGCAGTCTAAAACCTGTGCCACCGCAGCAGAAAATAGAAGTTAGAAGAGATTAGGAAAGAAGAGCAGGACGTACATTTAAGTCCCTTCGCGCCCCTGCCTCCAAAGGCAACCAGCAAAACATAAGGGACTGCCGCGCCATAGGAGACTGTATTGCAAAATTGAATATTAGTTTAACCACATGCTCCGGCTATAGTGCCATACCAATCACAATCAAAAAGAGTCCTCCTTCAAAGGATTAATGCCACCACTTAAGCTGGAACTGTAAGGCCAAAACCAGGCTACTTACACTGTGCCCTCGCAGGCCCAGGATTAACCCCATAACAATAATCAGTGTCTCCTCTGAAGACCACAAGGAAGATTCTTGTCTAATTCCTATAGCCCAGAAGCGCCAACTCAAAAAACCCACTTCCATCAAGACTAGGGTCCCTACCCAGATCCATAACTATCATCAGGAAGGTCCTCCATGCTGCAAGGCATACCATCTGTCCCAAAGGGCATGAAAGAAAGTGTGCATCAAACCCCCTTCACCAACTTGACTTACCCGTGTTCAGTAACCGCAGATGGGTAAATTTGCCTTGGAGATATTGACAATAAATGGATCCACTTGACCCACCCCTGAAAACGTATATAACTATGCATCATGGGGAAGTAAACCATTGAAGTAGTAAGGCTGCCACAACGGGGCATAGGCCCCCCTGCATCCCCCTTCCTGTAGGAGGGCAAAGACAACAGTGTCACTTAACAGTGACCACTTCCAACTATCGTCAGCTCATGGGCCCGATCGAATTAACAACTGGCCAAATGCAACAACTGTCCCAGGGTCGCTTAATCTCATACATAATGAAATACAATGAGAGTACAGCCCCATTGTGTTTAACTATTGCTGATGATAGCCAATAGGTCACCTGTAAGCCACTATCCAAATGCCCTGTACCTTACAAACTAAGTCTAAACCCTACCAGTTTTGTCCTGGACGCTCTGTAAAACCCGCAGCTTCATATGAGGGATATTGTTTGCCCACGTGACCCAGCAGTGTCATGAATCCCCTACGTATCTGCATCATCCGCGCTGCGGATGCCTTGTAGCGCCTTATAAATAAATATTAATAATCCTACCTTACATGCATCCGAATCTGGACAACATACCTGCATCCTGACTCTGCATAAGTATCTGTATCCAACCAACATATCTGTATCATCATACCATACATATATCTGTAACAGGTCAACATACCCGCATCATAACTCGCTTATGTATCTGAATCCGATCAACAAATCTGTATCATGTCTCTGCCTATGTATCTGAATCCGAACAACATATCCGTATCATGAAACCTGACATGTAACCATTCAACAAATCTATATCACGTCCTTACCTACGTATCTGTACCTGATCCCCAAATCTGTATCCTGTCTCTGCACCACAAATCTGTATCACGTCTCAGCATATGTATCTGTATCCGATCCACAAATCTGTAGCACGTCTCTGCACAACAAATCTGTAGCACGTCTCTGCACAACAAATCTGTAGCACGTCTCTGCACAACAAATCTGTAGCACGTCTCTGCACAACAAATCTGTAGCACGTCTCTGCACAACAAATCTGTAGCACGTCTCTGCACAACAAATCTGTAGCACGTCTCTGCACAACAAATCTGCAGCACGTCTCTGCACAACAAATCTGCAGCACGTCTCCGCACAACAAATCTGCAGCACGTCTCTGCACCACAAATCTGTAGCACGTCTCTGCACAACAAATCTGCAGCACGTCTCTGCACAACAAATCTGCAGCACGTCTCTGCACAACAAATCTGCAGCACGTCTCCGCACAACAAATCTGTAGCACGTCTCTGCACAACAAATCTGTAGCACGTCTCCGCACAACAAATCTGCAGCACGTCTCTGCGTATGTATCTGTATCCGATCCACAAATCTGTAGCACGTCTCTGCACAACAAATCTGTAGCACATCTCTGCGTATGTATCTGTATCCCATCCACAAATCTGTAGCACGTCTCTGCACAACAAATCTGTAGCACGTCTCTGCACATCAAATCTGTAGCACGTCTCTGCACAACAAATCTGTAGCACGTCTCTGCACAACAAATCTGTAGCACGTCTCTGCACAACAAATCTGTAGCACGTCTCTGCACAACAAATCTGTAGCACGTCTCTGCACAACAAATCTGTAGCACGTCTCTGCACAACAAATCTGTAGCACGTCTCTGCACAACAAATCTGTAGCACGTCTCTGCACAACAAATCTGTAGCACGTCTCTGCATATGTATCTGTATCCGGTCAACAAATCGGTATCATGTCTCTGCATATGTATCAGTGTCCGACCAAACCAATCTGTATCATGGGTCAGCATATGTATTTGTATCCGTACCTGCATCTTCCTCAATACTAACCATTCCCTCTTGAGAATATAGTTCTTAATAGACTAACTTGCGCCCCCAACATTCATTACACATCGTAAGCTTCAGAGGGTTACACCACAATGCGCAAATTATATATTAATTCCAGCCAGGAAACCCCAGTGCATTCAAGACTGCATGTGTAGTAATCAGTTTTACCACATGGACAATACATGAAGCCTTTGCTAATATTTAGTTGGAACAAATCATAATCTATATGGGACCACATATTTGATATACCCATTTTTCCCATACCAGGCTGCGTGATCCTAAACCTGAGAAGGCTCATGTTATAGATTCTGAGGACCACATCAGTAGACCCGCATTTCTACATGTGTTCATTCCTCTCCCCTATGCCCTGAGTCTCCCGTCTATAGTTTTCCTATAGATAAGCATATATACAGACTATTGTGTAACCTAAATCTGAGTGGTCCTGCCCTTCCCACCTTGCAGCAGATGCCGGTTTGTTCCCCTGTGTAAGAAGTGTAATCAGCACGCCCAGGCCCGCACACATATACATTAATATGCCATAGAACTCTTGACACGCCCAGATAATATCCCGCCAGTGAAGCCGGAGAAAAAATTTAGCTCGGGCGGATAGCACCGTGGCCCTTATGGTGATATATCGGATGACACCATTCTTAATAGAGGATAACCCGTTACCCTGAGGACCCCAAAAACATAGCCACTTGTTCGCCCGCAAAATTGCCCAAATAGCAATGGCCCAGGTTGGCACAAGACACCTGTATGGGCCCCGCCCGTAGAGTATCTCGAATAATGTAATCCTACGCACCTGCAAGAACCATCCCACATCTTACCTCATAAGGGAGCCCTGAGGAAACCCGGGTTGGTACTAACAACCATCAACTGAATGATATAGGTACAATTCTAATGTAATAACTACTAGTCCCAAGAAAAATTTGCCCTTAACACCTTGTACATAATAACTCTGCACTCACCGTGTCAACTGCAAGAATAGAGGACTTACTAAGGACACACCCCAGACCAGACCTGTAAATTATGTTGCCCAGCCGGTAACTCTTCCGTTGTACTGTCTTTCCTTACCACAGATCCCATCCAATATGAACTGCATCTGCACCAGGACAAATGAAGTGTAAGAAAAATGCATACCTAAACAGATATACTCACCGCATTTCGAGATGTGCCAGATACCAACATATACATCACAATTATATCATGGACAGTCCACCTTCAACCAACACATAAAATTTCATAGAAGTTTCTGCAGGCGTTCTGCCACCCCGCTTGCCAATCCTGTCTCCCAGGCAGTAATTAGCATTCCCTTGACACCATCCTTTATGGGCAAGTCCCTACATGTTATATAAGCCATAGGCCCATGTAATTTGCTATATGGTAATGAGCCCAGTAAAGGTTACAAATCAGGGGCCCCGCCACTGCCAGCATCAAGCAGAGGGGTAAACCGTCATCAACAATTTACCCTGTGGTCGGGGGTGGGGAATACAAAATAGCTGCAGGAAACAACCAACTTGGAAATACCACAGCTATAATAACTATACAGACATACTAGTATACTTAGCTCTGTGCTACTGCAGCCTGAAATACTAAATCAAGGGGGGAAAGTCCCATCTAGTGTGAAAAATCTAAGGGAGGGAAGCCACATTGAAAGGGGACTAGCAAGTACACTGATGTGGAACTAAACAGGGAGGAAAACAGGAAAAGACAGGAAAGTTATAGGATAAGGGAAAAAACCCAAATATACTAAAAGGGGAAAGCCACAGGATGAGAAATAAATGAAAAATACAGCAGGCAGGGACAGGCTTAGATAACACTCCCTGAACGTCCATATCTGCCAAGACTGAGCAAAACTCCGCCCATCCAACTTATAGCCCTATACCCCTCCCCTATGACACCGGATGGGCGTACCACAAAGTTAACTGTTAACACTCCGGAGAATAACTCAGTTAAAGATACAGCAAAGCTTTTATTATCCTTCGCTCCTATGCAGATCTCAGTTCTTATTTCCTCTACACAGTGCATATGGCAAGTCTTTCATTTCATCAGCAAAGAAAAATATATTGAAAGGAAATGTACAATTAACTAGGTAGTGTAGAGGAACATTGCTTAGCAAGCATCAGCTCTAGCTCTCCTCAAAGTTATTGTTGCCCCTCTCAAACCAATTGATTTTGCTGGTTAATTTTTGTCACTGTTCCATACTTTACTTGTTATTCTCAATCTAAGGATGATTGCTCCATAAGTTAGTGCACCTCACCAACTCAGTGCTTTGGGAATACTTTTTGAATCATTCCAGTGTTGTTGTCTTTAAGGCACAATATAATATAAATGGGTTAGGCATGATGGTTGCAGGAACATATGATAACTAGGCAGAGGCGGATCTAGAAATTTTTTCTACCCCGGGTGATATAGGGGGGGGGGGTTTAAGCCCCGCCCCCTTTCTAACTTTTAAGGCTGCCGGCGGCTGCACAGTATGTGCAGGTCCGTTCGGCAGTGATAATGTGCTGTCCCGCTGCTCTGATTGTGTTTAAAACACAATCAGAGCAGCCGGGCAGCACATTATCACTGCCGAACGGACCTGCACAGTGTGCAGCCGCCGGCAGCAAGCCCCTGCTAGGGGGGGCGATCGCCCCGATCGCCCCCCAGCTGGATCCGCCACTGTAACTAGGTCACTGTGTGCTTTACATTTGGCAGAGACTATTACTATTATTATTATTATTAATATTATTATTATTATTACTATTTTCATTTATTTGTAAGGCACCATAAGGTTTCCATAGCGCCGTACAGAATACAAACAGTTGACCATACAGGGTAAAACAGTACACAACAATAAACAAGCAAAACCATGACTCCAATAGCTCCAAGCATAGCTAGTACAATGAAGCTGGAGGAGAAGAAATGGTAAAGAGATAGGAGGGAAGAGGGCCCTGCTCGAAAGACCTTACATACTAAAGGGAGAGCAAACTAGAGATGATCACTGACCCCCTTGCTTTGGTTTTGGATCTGGATTACCTTTGGGTTTTTGTTTTGGTTTGGGCAAAACCACCCTTGCGTGTTTTGGTTTTGTTTGGTTTTGTTTTACAATTTTGTTTAAAAATCAATTTTTTGGGGCCTAAAATAACTGAATTTAGTGCTCCACCTGTTTCTTGGATAAGTAATGTAATTGTAAAGCTCATAAATTATGAAAAAAACAGTTTAATTCCTGGTAGGCCGTCATTAATTCTACACACAAACCAGATTGTCTTCCTCTTTATCTATGCATATTGGCAATGCAGCCATTGTCTTTGGGTGTATATTACACCCTACACTTATAGTTAAATATATAAATAAATGGACAAAGGCAGTTTGGTTTCTGTCTCTCTAGGCCCCCCTCCACTTGTAGAAAATAGTAAAAAAATTCAGTCGTTATAGACTGTACAATATAAATTGAAATGGACAAAGGCAGTTTGGTTTCTGTCTCTATAGGCCCCCCTCCACTTGTAGAAAATAGTAAAAAAATTCAGTCGTTATAGACTGTACAATATAAATTGAAATGGACAAAGCCAGTTTGGGGTCAGTCTGTGTATGACACCCTACGCTTATTGAGAAATTGCCAAAACAGCAGCCTTTCAAGACTGTACGTGTTATAAAAATGCCCCAAGTCCCTTTCCTATATGGGGGTAGACTGCACCCTACACTTATATAGAAAGTTTTAAAAAGATGTTATCATCATCATCTTCAGCTTCATCCTCACCCTCATCAGTGTGTATGTCATCATCACAGACTATCAATTCATTGCCGCTTGAATCCGCCATTAGAGAACTGTCAGTGCTTGTATGTCTTTGATGGTGAAGGCCTTCCTCATGGAAGATGTAGTTAATTTTTATGAACATCATTTTCTCCACATTTTTTGGAAGTAACCTCCTATGCGATCACTGACTAGGTTCACGGATGTGCTGAATACTCGTTCAGAGTACACACTGGAGGGTGGGCAGCTTAGGTATTGCAAAGCAAGTTTGTACATGGGTTTCCAAATTACCTGCTTTTCTTCCCAGTAAGGAAAGGGACTGTCTGACATTTCCATATCAATTACCTCTTGAAAAGAATCCTCCACCATCCTTTGCATGTTAATACTCGGATTGGATGGAGTTATGGGCAAGGTGACATTTTTTTAAAAAAATCTTTCAAACCAGCCCATATGTTAAACTGTTCTGGTCTGCCAAATGCGTCTTCCCTGCTTTGCTGTGAAAAATGTAATTTTTTACGAGCAGCAGCTGCTTGAGAAACTGGAGGAGGACACGTCGTCAAGCCAAGGCCCAGTTCAGCGGCCAACTTGCTGAGCAATAGCTCCTTGCAAAAGTTCACATTTCACTGACTAGGTTCACGGATGTGCTGAATACTCGTTCAGAGTACACACTGGAGGGTGGGCAGCTTAGGTATTGCAAAGCAAGTTTGTACATGGGTTTCCAAATTACCTGCTTTTCTTCCCAGTAAGGAAAGGGACTGTCTGACATTTCCATATCAATTACCTCTTGAAAAGAATCCTCCACCATCCTTTGCATGTTAATACTCGGATTGGATGGAGTTATGGGCAAGGTGACATTTTTTTAAAAAAATCTTTCAAACCAGCCCATATGTTAAACTGTTCTGGTCTGCCAAATGCGTCTTCCCTGCTTTGCTGTGAAAAATGAAATTTTTTACGAGCAGCAGCTGCTTGAGAAACTGGAGGAGGACACGTCGTCAAGCCAAGGCCCAGTTCAGCGGCCAACTTGCTGAGCAATAGCTCCTTGCAAAAGTTCACATTTCGCTCATTTTGAAGCAAAGACTCAATGTAGGTCTTAAACCTTGGATCAAGCACAGTGGCCAAAACGTAGTGATCCGAGTTCAACATTTTAATAACTCAAGGATCATTGTGAAGCGAATTAAGTTTTTGATCTACAAGGCCAACATACTTTGCGGAATTGCTTTCTTTCATCTCCTCCTTCAGTTTCTCAAGTTGCTTTTCCAATAGTCTAATTAAAGGAATGACTTGGCTCAAGCTAGCAGAGTCTGCACTCACCTCACACGTCACAAATTTAAATGGTATTTTTTGTTCACCCCTGAAACAATCATGGGCAACAGCATACCATATCCATTCGTTATAGACATAAATTTCTAACATAACTACCGGTACAATATCCAACTAGCACCCGCGTCCCCTCCCCTTCCCCTATGTTCACATAATCCATAAGCTATATTGATATCCTCTTCATCGGATATACACACTGTACCATATCACATATGCCACAACCAAGGGCATTCCACACTGAATGTAGTCATGTATCAAGAAACACTAATATTAATAGTGTCATATACTGTATCTATAATGCATTCTAACTGCTTATGTCTTCATGCTTATGTTCTCATGTTTGATGTATTCCTGACACTATTATCGTTTCTTACCCTTATACATTGGCATTTTGAAGCAATCCCAAAACTTTCCGATCACAAGCCCATCAATTGGAAGGCCTGACACTCACGAACACTCCCAGGTTACCCTGACCTATCACATCCTGGGAATCCTATCCAATCAGATCCCGACCCTCCCTAATATACCACACCACTATATTCAAACACCAACTCCTTGAGAAAGTCCTTCTAGGACGAAACGCGTCAGTGACACAACCTGTAAACAACTTACGTGCTCAATATCAAGTAATCTTGGTGTAAGTGTATTCCTTTCAATCTGTAATAAATCAACTTACAGTACTTCACCATGTAGCCTTTCTTTCTCTCAATCCGGTCACGAGCCGTGCACGCAAAGGTACACAGGCATTAGTTTGCTGACACCATTACTGCTGACATCCTGTCGAACGTACAGCGCCCGCTTACCTCGTGAACGGGTTCCAGGACCTGTTCCCACCTCGCGCCACAACAACTGTAGACGGGGATCTGCTACTCCGGAACATCTACCACGGTCAACATATACTACACAGAACGACCAATCTCTCAGCGACATTCCACCTATCATAAGGTAATTACATAAGCATGTAATTCATGAAAGCTAAGAAACCAGCAGCTTCAATAGCGCGAAATGCCGGACTACTGACGATACACCTTTACTGTATTGCCCTAACCCGCAGCTGCTGACATTTACTCATCAGCGTCTATTCAAATAGACCAGCACTTTCATATACCCACAGCATCGCATGCAGATTTGTCTGTGGTCATATACCCTATTGAATTTTCCTTTGCTTACAATCTGCTTGTATTTTTGTATCTGTTTTTGTCCTTGTTTTTGACTTTCTGTTTTGTCCTTTTGTTTTTTTTGCTTTATTGCATTGCATTTTTTTGTATTCCATTTTACCATTATCTATGCAATATTGAGCGCATTTGGACGATCCCATTCTATTTATGCAATATTGGGGATTGGTTACCCCCGTCCATACTGCAGCTCATACTTCCACCTGCTGTCCAGTGCATCCTCCTCCCACTTTCTGCTACTGAGGATATTGATGAGGATGGTGTTGTATGTGTATTGTGTAGCCGTCGGGATGTCGGTGACCGAATGGTCCTGGCTGATTATGGAGTGCTTGTAATTTTTTTGGAAAAACTTTTAGCTTTTCCCAACACTTTGCCATGAACTCTCGTTAAATGGCGTAACATAGATGAGGTTCCAAGATGGTTAAGGTCCCTCCCTCGACTGACTGTGGCTTGACATACACTACAAATGGCTATACAGCTGTTGTCTTGATTTGGTTAGAAATATTTCCACACATAAGTGGATTTTTTTGTTTTATGCCCATGACAATGGCCTTTTTCTTGTCACGTGCCAGAACTGCTGCCACTGGTGCAGGACTTACACAAACAACCTCATCCTCATCAACATCCTCATTAGCGCCCTCGTCGCCTACGCAATCTCCCCCTCATCCTCTTCTAATTCCAAAGTGGCATCCTCAATTTGTGTATCACCAGCTACACTCAGGCTGTTCATGCACACATCATCAGAACTGCTGAAAGGGCCCTTCTTTATGGGTACACAAACAGAATGCACACGATTGGACATACCACTGGTGGATGGACTCTCCACAGGGATTGGTGTAATTTCTGATTCAGAGCATAAATTATCCTCTAATGCCTTACTGTTTTCTTGCAGCTCGGCTTTCACGCGTAACAGTAGTTGTGCACCCCTTTTAGACTCCAAATTACTTGGTCTTGCTTGGTCACGAGTGACCGTACAAGAAGAAGGCTCAGTAACATTTTTTGGATCTGCCACTAATAGAGAAAGGCGAAGGCCTCATTCTTTCTTTGCCACTGCGTGTGTAGAATGGCATGTTGGCAATTTTTTTTTTATCGGCAGTTAACTTTTGCTCAGTTACAATTCTTTTTCACTTCAACACGGTAAATTTTTTTTGGTGTGTGTTTATTTCCCTGATTTAAAATGACTATGTACTTTTACAATGGCTTTACCAAATGACGTACTGGGAACACTACCATCAGGAGTGGTGCCAGCACCTGCTTGCTGATTCTGCTCATATGTGGACTGCTTTGAATCAATTTTAATGAGCCCAAAGCACTTGTAGTGCAAAATATTGTATAGATACTGCTGCTAAATATGACTTTTGGCAGCCAGAAAAATTCGTTTTTAACACTGGGGAATATGGGACACCCCAAAGCACTTGTAGTGCAAAATATTGAAAAAAAAAAAGCCTCCTCTATCAATTGCTAATAGAATTGGTATTAGAATTGCAATAATAATTAAAAGAATAAAGTATACAATTATTGCTCTGTCCCTGCTTTAATACAGCCTGTGACCTAACCCTGCTCTCTCCCTCTGTCAAATGGCGATGGATTGCTGTGGAGGCGGGTATTTATGCATTTCAAATATCGCGAGAACCAATCCCCGAGATCCGACAACGTCACAATGACATTTTGCCTCTATTTCGATTCCGAACGTGCGGGAGAGTACCGAGCCTGCTCGGCCCGGTACACGGATAGGTAAAGTTCGGGCGGGTTCGGATCTCGGGGAACCGAGACCGCTCATCTCTAGAGCAAACAGACGCAGGCACAATGGGGAGTCCGTGGAGGGGATCACGAGGAAGAGGAGCGCATAAAGAGACAGGGGAAGAGAGAAGTGAGGAGATCAAGCAAGGAGATGGTAAGGTAGAAAGTTGGTAGGCTTTGAGGATAGCACATCCTGATCTCCCCACTTGTAAAGCGAATGAGTGTTAACATGCTCTATCAGGAGAAATAGGGCTGAGAAAAGGTTATAATTGAGGGTGCAATATTTCTTCTGCACAAAACAGACTTATTAGTAATCTCGGTTGGCATGCTGAGACTTATTTAAGTGTAATACCATTTTTCCCAGTTCCACTGGGAAGTGGTGTATGTAAATGGCAAGAATGGTGCAGAAACCATCCCTGCACAACTATTGGATGAGGATTGGGTAGCAACTATTTTTCTGTATTTTATAGCAAAAATATATTTATGGCATGAAATAATGACAGAGCATAAAACAAGTCAGCATACAGGAATAGAGTAAATGATTTTTGAAACATTACTAACTAACAGTTTGCATAGTAACTTCAATAATTTCCCTTGTACTACTACCTTTACCTCTCACTAAGTGCCTATAGATGAGGCACCTCTGGCACTCTAATTATTCTGGCTGGTTTGATTGAACAACAGCCTGCAGCAGTACTTCCCTTAGCAGTTTTTTACACGCTATGTAATAATTTCACAATATTTTACACAGTTCTCAACACACTGTACCACCGAAACCCTTTAAACATGTAAATACACAATAATACTTTTAGCTCACTTGTTGCTGCATACTAGTGGCCTGTGATCCTTCACAGTCTACACATATGCCTAAACTAGGCATATAATCATTGGACACAGTACTTTACACAAGTGTCATTGAACAGAGACCGTTTACATCCCTGGTGATCCACTTATCCCTCTTCCCTAGAAACAATAGCAGAGTTGAGCACTCTATATGTAGATGAGTAACTTGAATTCAAACACAGTCACTTGAATAAATTATATTGTATATATATGTATAATTATAGAAATGCGGCTACAGATTTCCATAGCAAATAGCACAACTTTCTCTGTAATCTCAAAATGAATGCTCCTCGTGGGCTGAATTGTATTTGCACAAAATTTTGGTTAGTAATTTCAATTCTTTCAGTTTAGCAGCTTTATTTTTCCTGAAGTTCTACAATAGTCTCTCACTCCTATTTTATTATTATTATCAGTTATTTATATAGCACCACTAATTCCGTAGCGCTGTACAGAGAACACTTTTACATCAGTCCCTGTCCCATTGGGGCTTACAGTATAAATTTCCTAACAAACACATACACACAGACAGTGAGAGAGAGAGAGAGAGTCTACAGTCTAAATTCCCTAACATACACATACACACAACCACACAACCACACAACCACACACACACACACACACACAGAGTCTACAGTCTAAATTCCCTAACATACACACACACACACAGACAGAGAGACTAGAGTCAATTTTGATAGCAGCCAATTAACCTACTATTATGTTTTTGGAGTGTGGGTGGAAACCGGAGCACCCAGAGGAAACCCACGCAAACACAGGGAGAACATACAAACCCCACACAGGTAAGGCCATGGTCGGGAATCGAACTTATGACCCCAGTGCTGTGAGGCAGAAGTGCTAACTACTAGGCCCCTTGTGCTGCCTAACCACTTTCTCTCCCTAATCTCTATTGCTCTTGCAAAAGGTATCTTAGTCCAGCACTAGCAAAAAGACATAACACAAATCCACATCTTCAGGGCTCCCCACACTATACCTAATCTCTTCACTCTAAGAGTAGTATCTCAGTCCACCGGCAAGTAAGTAAAATAACCAGATATACTTATCTGCAATTTCTCCACTTCAAAGCGTTTTGTTTGAACTCAACTTCAATGGCTGCTGTCTTCAACTATGTCCCAAATGGCAGCTTCAGGCTTTTGTTTTTCTCTCTTCACAGTGCCTCTCTCATTCACTGCATTGTTGCTGTCTCTCTCTGCTTCAGCTCCTTTTTCGCTCCTCTCACAAACTTGATGTCTTCCTCCCTAAGCTCTTTCTTCACCTACTACTCCCTCAGATTTCTCCTCACACACTGACTGCACCCCCATGTTATGGCGTCTTTGACCAGGGATATACACTGGGCCGGCTAAACTCCTCCACTAGACTCTCCCCAGCTGCTTGCTGGGAGATGTAATTTTTCTCCTATCCTGGCACATTCACAGTTGCACAAAAGCTTGTGCATATCATTAGAAAACTTGCATAACTTGTCACTCAATTCCAAGCAGTTGAAAAAAGTATGACCTCGCTCAAAGATGGTGTTTTTTTAGGTGGATTCTAGTGTGGTTTGGGGGAATCTGGGGCTTGGGCTATTTTGTCCTAATTGCAGTCAGAAATTATGGCAGATATGGGAATTGTAGGTGTGGTGGAAAAGTTTACCCCTGTAGGAGGTTTTGATGGAAGTATCTCTTTAGTTTCACAGGGACCTTGAGGATAGTTTGAGTATAAGAGTGACAATTAAGGAAAACCATTCTTTCCCTCCTTGGCATTTTGCTATAACATAACTTTTACTATATATTTGCTGCTGTTTGTTTTGTCTAATGAGATATTTTATTTATTCACCTGCCTGCATTTGCTAACGGCTTCTCTTTAGTCCCAGTGCTCAGGATGTGATGTGGAAAAACTCAGAACTATGACCTCACACAACGTTACATTGGCACAGGCACTACATTAGCACACTGAAACAGAGTTTTGGAGGGAAGGGTATTTCAGCCAGACTGAGCACCTTTAAAGAGCTAGACACATCCCCTGCATGGCCAGATGGCCTGATTACAAACCCTGCATGGTCTGATCATGCCCCCTCCTGCATGATTTTTTCCACTTAAAATTTTCCTGTGTACAACCATGATTATGATGCAGATCACTGGGTAATTATTAACTTAGTTTACTTGTCCTTTAAATTGCAAGTACTATGATTATACTGTATGTTGCAAAGTAAGTTACATGACATACAAAACATGCCTTAAATGTAAGGTAAGTTAAAAATTAACTGTTTTAATGTACTTACCTTTATTTTCTCTTGTTTTTTAAAATGCTAATACAACTGGCAAGAACTATATATGTGTTATTATATTAAATATTCAAAGGAGTTGCATCTGGTTTTAAATCTGCTAATTCCTTCTGCCATTGACACATGCTAATGTTACAGGCAAGGCTTCAAAAACGTTTCAGCAAATACATCATATCCTGCACAAATCATTTATATTTTACTGTTTTCTTTTTTACAACAACATATAGAACAATTGTGTTATAGGTAGAAATGAGTGAATCTCTCTGTATTCTCTTCTGTCTATATTCCACAAGCTATTTGATTTATTCAGCCATACAATTCCTTATTGAGACACATGATTATTTGAATAACTCTTTAGAAGGTTGTTTCTTACAGTATGTTCATGTCTAACTACGTTACTTCCCTCTCAGATTTGTCTTTATAAGCCTCTCGTGTGGATAATGCTAGCTTTGGAGGCTGTTTGCTAGCATTGAATAGGAAATCCTGGGTTATAAGTAGGGATGTGCACCGGCGACTTTTGAGGTCTCGTGTTTTGTGTTTTGGATCCGGATTTTCGTTATTTTTGAGGTTCGGATTTGTCTCGCAAAACACTTGACGAAAGGTCTCGGTTCGGATTTAAGGTATTGGATTCGGATTTTTTTTGAAAAAAACATAAAAAGTTTAAAAATCAAGTTTTTGGGCTTATTTTCACTCCTAGGCTATTATTAACCTCAATAACATTCAATAACAAGCATTTCCACTAATTTACAGTGTATTGTGAACACCTCACAATATAGTTATTAGTCCAAAACGTTGCAACAAGGTATCTTTCTGGACTGCGTAGAGGAGTGGGTCACCACAATATATATTAAAAACCCTGAACTTTTATGATTCGCACCAATAATTGTACCTGGACTGCGTAGAGGAGTGGGTCACCACAATATCTTAAAAACCCTGAACTTTTATGATTCGCACCAATAATTGTACCTGGACTGCGTAGAGGAGTGGGTCACCACAATATCTTAAAAACCCTGAACTTTTATGATTCGCACCAATAATTGTACCTGGACTGCGTAGAGGAGTGGGTCACCACAATATCTTAAAAACCCTGAACTTTTATGATTCGCACCAATAATTGTACCTGGACTGCGTAGAGGAGTGGGTCACCACAATATCTTAAAAACCCTGAACTTTTATGATTCGCACCAATAATTGTACCTGGACTGCGTAGAGGAGTGGGTCACCACAATATCTTAAAAACCCTGAACTTTTATGATTCGCACCAATAAATGTACCTGGACTGCGTAGAGGAGTGGGTCACCACAAGATATATTAAAAACCCTGAACTTTTATGATTCGCACCAATAAATGTACCTGGACTGCGTAGAGGAGTGGGTCACCACAATATCTATTAAAAACCCTGAACTTTTATGAATCGCACCAATAAATGTACCTGGACTGCGTATAGGAGTGGGTCACCACAAGATATCTTAAAAACCCTGAACTTTTATGAATCGCACCAATAAATGTACCTGGACTGCGTAGAGGAGTGGGTCACCACAATATATATTAAAAACCCTGAACTTTTATGATTCGCACCAATAAATGTATCTGGACTGCGTAGAGGAGTGGGCACTGGGCACCACAATAAAATATATAAAAAACCTTCAACAGATCTGCATTACACTACACATACGGCTGCTCCTCCATCCTCTCCATCATATACATGTTGGAGTTTTAGCGTGTGACAACCTCTTGTTTTTGATAATGTCAGTGCATTTGGAATATTTTTCAATTTGCCCCACACCACTGAATGTACTTTATCTATGATACGCAATACGCATCTATCTATCTTGACTGCGTAGTGTGGTGGCCCCGGTACACAATTTGGTACCGAGGCCACAATATAATTAAAAAACCCTCCACGTGTCGGAATTCCACCAAACAAGTATCTGGACTGCATAGTGGGGTGGCCCCGGTACCCAATTTGATACCGGGGCCACAATACCTCCTCCAAACATGCTACAGACAATTCGTCATTGAGAGACCCCAGACAGACAGGGTCGAAGTGTTATTGTTTGACTTTGTAAACCCAAAAAAATGTCCCTGTTGCACATAGTCGTGCAATGAAGACTGACTTTTTCATTTAAAGGCACGATCTTTAAAGTGTAGTGTTTGTAAGTCTAAGTCATATTATACTTTTGGTAAAATTGGTTTTTTTTGTTCCTCTTTATGGTAATTAATTAGTAATAGAATTAAAGTAGGAAATAGAATTAAATAGAATTAAAGTAGGAAAAAGAGTGGTATAGAGTTGTAGTGTGGTATAGATAGAGTGGTCCACACAATATAATAATAAAACCCTCAACTGGTCTGAATTCCACCAAACAAGTATCTTGACTGCGTAGTGTGGTGGCCCCGGTACACAATTTGGTACCGAGGCCACAATATAATTAAAAAACCCTCCACGTGTCGGAATTCCACCAAACAAGTATCTGGACTGCATAGTGGGGTGGCCCCGGTACCCAATTTGATACCGGGGCCACAATACCTCCTCCAAACATGCTACAGACAATTCGTCATTGAGAGACCCCAGACAGACAGGGTCGAAGTGTTATTGTTTGACTTTGTAAACCCAAAAAAATGTCCCTGTTGCACTTGCACATAGTCGTGCAATGAAGACTGACTTTTTCATTTAAAGGCACGATCTTTAAAGTGTCAGAAAGAGAGAGAAGACACAGGAGAGGAGAGTTGTAGCTGGGGACCTGGGGTGGAAGCTCCCAGGCTCCCCCAGCATTGCCTGGAAGTCTGAGCGTGGTGACTGAGCCAGGGCAAGGAATGTGTGCCCTGGATGAGGGGGAGAACTCCAATCCACTATAGTGAACCCAAGAGAGAGGGGGACACTGCACATGGAAGAGGCCCTGGAGTGAGGGCTGCTACAAGAGGCATGGTAGCTGTAGTGTCAGATCCTGAGGCTGAGAGTACACAGAGTGACGTGTCAGAGCACAGGAGACATTATCCCCGCAGAGGAGGGATGAGCTGCAGTTGAGAGGTATGTTGTTGAAATAGGACATGCACACTTTAACAAACCAATCATTTCAGCGACAGGGCCTACCAAACAACTTTGACTGAAATGATTGGTTTGTTTGGGCCCCCACACCAAAAAAGCTATTCATCTCTCCCTGTACAGACTAAACAGGCTCTACTGAGGCAAGATGTCGTCCTCATCCTCAACCTCTGATTCCTCTCCCCCTACAGTGTCTACTTCCTCCTCATCACACATTATCAATTCGTCCCCGCTGGACTCCACAACCACAGGTCCCTCTGTAGTATCTGGAGGGCAGTGCTGTACTTCATTGAGGAATTGATTATTCATTTTTATAAACATCATTTTTTCAACGTTGTGAGGAAGCAACCTCCTTCGCCGCTCACTGACCAGGTTCCCCGCTGCACTAAAAACTCTTTCCGAGTACACACTGGAGGGGGGACAACTCAGGTAAAATAGAGCCAGTTTGTACAGGGGCTTCCAAACTGCCTTTTTTTCCTGCCAGTAACAATATGGACTGTCTGACATGTCTACTTGGATGGTGTCAGCAAAGTAATCATCCACAATTTTTTCTATTGTCACAGCATCCAATGCAGCGAGAGTAGAAATGTCTGCAATGGTTGGCAGGTCCTTCAGTCCGGACCAGATGTTATCAGCATCCCCGCCAGTGCCTCTTTTGGGAAAACTGAGCTTTTTCCTCGCAGCCATAGATGTGGAAGAAAATGAGGGTGGAGCTGTTGGCATGTCACGGTCCTCTTCAGAGGACAATCTCCTGACCAGCAGGTCTTTGCACCGCTGTAGACTTGTGTCCGCCGGAAACAGAGACACAACATACGCTTTAAACCGAGGATCGAGCACGGTGGCCAGAATGTATTCCTCTGACTTTAAAAGAGTGACCACCCTCGGATCCTGGCAAAGCGTACGAAGGGCTACATCCACAAGAGCTACATGCTTGCTGTAATCGCAATGGCTTACCAGCTCCTCCCTCACTTTCTCCAGCTGCTTCTGCAACAGCCTGATCAGGGGAATGACCTGACTCAAGCTGGCAGTGTCGGAACTGACTTCTCGTGTGGCAAGTTCAAATGGCTGCAGAACCTTGCACAACACGGAAATCAGTCTCCACTGCGCTTGACTCAGGCGCATCCCCACTCCTTTGCCTATGTCGTAGGTGGCTGTGTAGGCCTGAATGGCCTTTTGCTGCTCCTCCATCCTCTGCAGCATATAGAGGGTGGAGTTCCAGCGCGTCACAACCTCTTGTTTGAGGTGATGGCAGGGCAGGTTCAAGCTTTTTTGATGTGCCTCTAGTCTGCGGTAGGCACTGGCTGAATGCCGAAAGTGTCCAGCAATTTTGCGGGCCACCGCAAGCATCTCCTGCACACCCCTGTCACTCTTGAGGTAATGCTGCACCACCAAATTAATGGTGTGGGCAAAACATGGGACGTGCTGGAAATTGCCCATACTTAATGCCCGCACAATGTTACTGGCATTGTCTGACACCACAAATCCCCATGAGAGTCTAAGTGGGGTAAGCCACTGGGAGATAATTTCCCTCATTTTCTCTAATATGTTGTCAGCGTTGTGCCTCTTATTAAAGCCTGTAATGCACAATGTTGCCTGCCTTTGCATGAGCAGCCATTTTGTAGATGCTGCTACTGATGCAGCTGTTGCTGTTGCTGCGGAAGGGGATGCATCTACCCAGTGGGCTGTCACAGTCATATAGTCCTTCGTTTGCCCAGAACCACTTGTCCACATGTCCGTGGTTAAGTGGACAGTGGGTACAACCGCATTTTTAAGAGCACTGAGGACACTTGATCGTACTTCTCTGTACATTTTTGGTATCGCCTGCCTAGTGAAGTGGAATCTCGAGGGGATTTGGTACCGGGGACACAATACCTCCATCAACCCTCTAAATCCCACTCCACTGATGGCGGACACCGGGCGCACGTCTAACACCAACATTGCAGTTACAGCCGCAGTTATACGCTTTGCAATAGGGTGACTACTATCGTATTTGGTGGTCATGGCAAACGACTGTTGGACGGTCAATTGTTTGGTGAAAGACTTAGCGGTCTTACGACTTCCCCTCTGGGAAGATGACCGACTAACAGCAGCAACAGCAGCAGTGGCAGTAGTAGGCGTACCGCTGCAGGATTCCTCGGATGAATCCCGTATTGAGGAGGACTCAGTCTGGCTGCTGACTTGGGCTGCAGGACTGAATCTGATGGAGATTGTGGAGGAAGTTGACGAGGAGGGTGTTGCTGGTGTGTATCCAACTGGACCACGGGATTTAGGTGTCCCTGTACCGATGAGGGTCCTAGCCCCAGTTCCTGAACTAACCACTGAACTATGAAGGTTATTCAGGTGACGTATAAGGGAGGATGTTCCTAGGTGGGCAAGATCCTTACCCCTGCTTATTTGAGCTTTACATAAGCTACATATTGCCATACATTGGTTGTCTGGATTTGGATAAAAATAACTCCAGACCGAAGAGGTGCATTTTTTGGTCTTCTGACCAGGCATGACGATGGGCTTTTTCATCCCATGGACATCAGCTGTTTCCCCCCCTGGTGCCTCATTTACAATAACCACATCACCATCCTCATCATCAAGTTCCTCCACAGCGCCAGCTACATCATCAATAGCCTCCTCCCGAGCCACCTCTTCCCGTACAGTGATGGGAAGGTCAGGCTTGACAACCACCAACACCCTTGGACTCGCCTTGGGGATTTGTGATAATTTCTCTTTAGAAGGCAGAGTTGTTTGCTGTTTTGTTGCTGACAGCATAACTCTCTTCAATTTTTTGTAGGGGGGGGGAGGAGGAGGAGGGCTAAGATCCGTGGGTGAAGCTGAACCACTAGTCATGAACACGGGCCAGGGCCTAAGCCGTTCCTTGCCACTCCGTGTCGTAAATGGCATATTGGCAACTTTACGTTTCTCCTCAGATGATTTAAAGTTTCTCTTTTTGCTACTTTTTCTTAACTTGGGCTTTTTGGATTTTACATGCCCGGTACTACGAGATTGGGCATCGGGCTTGGAAGACGACGTTGATGGCATTTCATCGTCTATGTCATGACTAGTGGCAGCAGCTTCAGCATTAGGAGGAAGTGGGTCTTGATCTTTCCCTACTTTATCCTCCAAATTTTTGGTCTCCATTATATGTAGCACAAGATACTGCAGAATGTGTGAACTTGGTAATATTGCAGTACCAATGGACTTATACTGCTGGATTGGTTTTGCAAATTTGGTTATAATTATTATTTTTTATTTTTTTTTTAAATTTTTTATTTTTTTTTACTTTTTTCTTATTTTTAAAAAACTTGGGAATAGTGGGGAAATAACTATGCCCTTAGAAGCACAGAGCACAGGACACAGCACCACTGGACTGAACAGGACACGGCACAGGACCCAGCAGCACTACGGAACTCAGCAGGACAGAGCACAGGACACAGCACCACTGGACTGATACTGCAGAATGTGTGAACTTGGTAATATTGCAGTACCAATGGACTTATAATGCTGGATTGGTTTTGCAAATTTGGTTATAATTATTATATATTTTTTTTTTTTTTAAATTTTTTATTTTTTTTTACTTTTTTTTTATTTTTTAAAAACTTGGGAATAATGGGGAAATAACTATGCCCTTAGAAGCACAGAGCACAGGACACAGCACCACTGGACTGAACAGGACACGGCACAGGACCCAGCAGCACTACGGAACTCAGCAGGACAGAGCACAGGACACAGCACCACTGGACTGATACTGCAGAATGTGTAAACTTTGTAATATTGCAGTACCACTGGACTTTTACTGCTGAATGTGTGAACTTGGTAATATTGCAGTACCAATGGGCTTATACTGCAGGATTGGTTGTGAAAATTTTGTGGTAATTAAAAAATATTAAAGTAGTTTTTGGTATTTTTTAAAAAAACACAGGGGAATATTGGGGAAATAACTATGCCCTTAGAAGCACAGAGCACAGGACACAGCACCACTGGACTGAACAGGACACAGCACAGGACCCAGCAGCACCACTGACCTCAGAAGGACAGAGCACAGCACACAGCACCACTGGACTGATACTGCAGAACACAGCACAGCACAGCACAGCACAGCACAGCACAGCACTAAACAGCACAGCACAGCACAGCACTAAACAGCACAGAACTAAACAGCACAGAACTAAACAGCACAGAACTAAACAGCACAGAACTAAACAGCACAGAACTAAACAGCACAGAGGACCACCTAACACACCCTCCCTCTACCCTGATCAATGCCCGAGTGAAGATGGCGGCGACTAGCGGGGAATTTATAGGATCCGAGTATCGCGAGATCCGACAACGGGATTATGAGTCAGAGCCTCAGTTTCACTTTTGAATTTGGCGCCAATACCCGGATCTGTCTCGGATCCGACTCGGATCCGCAACGTTCGGGTGGGCTCGGATTTCAGAAATCCGAGTGCGCTCATCCCTAGTTATAAGAGAAAATGAAATCAGATTCAAATATTCCATAAAAAATATGCAGTCCGCACAGTTCACAAAGTGGTTGGCTTGTTCCATTGATTTGAAAATTGACCAGATATTTTTGAACTTCAGATCATTTAAAACATACTTGCCAACCTTTGGCAAGTGAATTCCGGGAGATCCCAAGCAGGGAGCGTGGTTGGAGGGCAGGAGGGGGCGGGGCACGGTCAATCGCATCATTTTGGCCCCACCCCCGCAACAAAAACGTCATTTTGTTGCTGGGGCGGGGAGGCAAAATGATGTGATTCACTGCGAATCGCGTCATTTTGCCAGGTAAATTCCGGTATGCTGGATACTTGCCTGCTCTCTCGGGAGTCCGGGAGATGTACCCGTATTTCGGGAGTCTCCCGGACATTCCGGGAGAGTTGGCAAGTATGGTTTAAAACAAGCGGAGCTAAATTCAAGCAGGATAAACAGGTTCTGATTAGGGATGTGCACCGGCGACTTTTGAGGTCTCGTGTTTTGTGTTTTGGATCCGGATTTTCGTTATTTTTGAGGTTCGGATTTGTCTCGCAAAACACTTGACGAAAGGTCTCGGTTCGGATTTAAGGTTTTGGATTCGGATTTTTTTTGAAAAAAACATAAAAAGTTTAAAAATCAAGTTTTTGGGCTTATTTTCACTCCTAGGCTATTATTAACCTCAATAACATTCAATAACAAGCATTTCCACTAATTTACAGTGTATTCTGAACACCTCACAATATAGTTATTAGTCCAAAACGTTGCAACAAGGTATCTTTCTGGACTGCGTAGAGGAGTGGGTCACCACAATATATATTAAAAACCCTGAACTTTTATGATTCGCACCAATAAATGTACCTGGACTGCGTAGAGGAGTGGGTCACCACAATATATATTAAAAACCCTGAACTTTTATGATTCGCACCAATAAATGTACCTGGACTGCGTAGAGGAGTGGGTCACCACAATATCTTAAAAACCCCGAACTTTTATGAATCGCACCAATAAATGTACCTGGACTGCGTAGAGGAGTGGGTCACCACAATATCTTAAAAACCCTGAACTTTTATGAATCGCACCAATAATTGTACCTGGACTGCGTAGAGGAGTGGGTCACCACAATATATTAAAAACCCTGAACTTTTATGATTCGCACCAATAAATGTACCTGGACTGCGTAGAGGAGTGGGTCACCACAATATATTAAAAACCCTGAACTTTTATGATTCGCACCAATAATTGTACCTGGACTGCGTAGAGGAGTGGGTCACCACAATATATTAAAAACCCTGAACTTTTATGATTCGCACCAATAAATGTACCTGGACTGCGTAGAGGAGTGGGTCACCACAATATCTTAAAAACCCTGAACTTTTATGATTCGCACCAATAAATGTACCTGGACTGCGTAGAGGAGTGGGTCACCACAATATATATTAAAACCCCTGAACTTTTATGATTCGCACCAATAAATGTACCTGGACTGCGTAGAGGAGTGGGTCACCACAATATATATTAAAAACCCTGAACTTTTATGATTCGCACCAATAAATGTACCTGGACTGCGTAGAGGAGTGGGTCACCACAATATCTTAAAAACCCTGAACTTTTATGATTCGCACCAATAAATGTACCTGGACTGCGTAGAGGAGTGGGTCACCACAATATATATTAAAAACCCTGAACTTTTATGATTCGCACCAATAAATGTACCTGGACTGCGTAGAGGAGTGGGTCACCACAATATATTAAAAACCCTGAACTTTTATGATTCGCACCAATAATTGTACCTGGACTGCGTAGAGGAGTGGGTCACCACAATATATTAAAAACCCTGAACTTTTATGATTCGCACCAATAAATGTACCTGGACTGCGTAGAGGAGTGGGCACTGGGCACCACAATAAAATATATAAAAAACCTTCAACAGATCTGCATTACACTACACATACGGCTGCTCCTCCATCCTCTCCATCATATACATGTTGGAGTTTTAGCGTGTGACAACCTCTTGTTTTTGATAATGTCAGTGCATTTTGAATATTTTTCAATTTGCCCCACACCACTGAATGTACTTTATCTATGATACGCAATACGCATCTATCTATCTTGACTGCGTAGTGTGGTGGCCCCGGTACACAATTTGGTACCGAGGCCACAATATAATTAAAAAACCCTACACGTGTCAGAATTCCACCAAACAAGTATCTGGACTGCATAGTGGGGTGGCCCCGGTACCCAATTTGATACCGGGGCCACAATACATCCTCCAAACATGGTACAGACAATTCGTCATTGAGATCCCAGACAGACAGGGTCAAAGTGTTATTGTTTGACTTTGCAAACCCAAAAAACTGTCCCTGTTGCACATAGTCGTGCAATGAAGACTGACTTTTTCATTTAAAGGCACGATCTTTCAAGTGTAGTGTTTGTAAGTCTAAGTCATATTATACTTTTGGTAAAATTGGTTTATTTTGTTCCTCTTTATGGTAATTAGTAATAGAATTAAAGTATGAAATAGAATTAAAGTATGAAATAGAATGGTATATAGAGTTGTAGTGTGGTATAGATAGAGTGGTCCACACAATATAATAATAATAAAACCCTCAACTGGTCTGAATTCCACCAAACAAGTATCTGGACTGCGTAGTGTGGTGGCCCCGGTACACAATTTGGTACCGAGGCCACAATATAATTAAAAAATTGGGCATCAACTGTCACCGTTGTTTAATATCTGATACACCTAAATATGGACTGCACAGTGGAGTGGCCCCGGTAGTAAATTTGGTGCCGGGGCCACAATACCTCCATCAACCCTCTAAATCCCACTCCACTGATGGCGGACACCGGGCGCACGTCTAACACCAACATTGCAGTTACAGCCGCAGTTATACGCTTTGCAATAGGGTGACTACTATCGTATTTTGTGGTCATGGCAAACGACTGTTGGACGGTCAATTGTTTTGTGAAAGACTTAGCGGTCTTACGACTTCCCCTCTGGGAAGATGACCGACTAACAGCAGCAACAGCAGCAGTGGCAGTAGTAGGCGTACCGCTGCAGGATTCCTCGGATGAATCCCGTATTGAGGAGGACTCAGTCTGGCTGCTGACTTGGGCTGCAGGACTGAATCTGATGGAGATTGTGGAGGAAGTTGACGAGGAGGGTGTTGCTGGTTTGTATCCAACTGGACCACGGGATTTAGGTGTCCCTGTACCGATGAGGGTCCTAGCCCCAGTTCCTGAACTAACCACTGAACTATGAAGGTTATTCAGGTGACGTATAAGGGAGGATGTTCCTAGGTGGGCAAGATCCTTACCCCTGCTTATTTGAGCTTTACATAAGCTACATATGGCCATACATTGGTTGTCTGGATTTGGATAAAAATAACTCCAGACCGAAGAGGTGCATTTTTTGGTCTTCTGACCAGGCATGACGATGGGCTTTTTCATCCCATGGACATCAGCTGTTTCCCCCCCTGGTGCCTCATTTACAATAACCACATCACCATCCTCATCATCAAGTTCCTCCACAGCGCCAGCTACATCATCAATAGCTTCCTCCCGAGCCACCTCTTCCCGTACAGTGATGGGAAGGTCAGGCTTGACAACCACCAACACCCTTGGACTCGCCTTGGGGATTTGTGATAATTTCTCTTTAGAAGGCAGAGTTGTTTGCTGTTTTGTTGCTGACAGCATAACTCTCTTCAATTTTTTGTAGGGGGGGGGAGGAGGAGGAGGGCTAAGATCCGTGGGTGAAGCTGAACCACTAGTCATGAACACGGGCCAGGGCCTAAGCCGTTCCTTGCCACTCCGTGTCGTAAATGGCATATTGGCAACTTTACGTTTCTCCTCAGATGATTTAAAGTTTCTCTTTTTGCTACTTTTTCTTAACTTGGGCTTTTTGGATTTTACATGCCCGGTACTACGAGATTGGGCATCGGGCTTGGAAGACGACGTTGATGGCATTTCATCGTCTATGTCATGACTAGTGGCAGCAGCTTCAGCATTAGGAGGAAGTGGGTCTTGATCTTTCCCTACTTTATCCTCCAAATTTTTGGTCTCCATTATATGTAGCACAAGATACTGCAGAATGTGTGAACTTGGTAATATTGCAGTACCAATGGACTTATACTGCTGGATTGGTTTTGCAAATTTGGTTATAATTATTATATATATTTTTTTTTTTTAATTTTTTATTTTTTTTTACTTTTTTTTTATTTTTAAAAAACTTGGGAATAGTGGGGAAAAAACTATGCCCTTAGAAGCACAGAGCACAGGACATAGCACCACTGGACTGAACAGGACCCGGCACAGGACCCAGCAGCACTACGGAACTCAGCAGGACAGAGCACAGGACACAGCACCACTGGACTGATACTGCAGAATGTGTGAACTTGGTAATATTGCAGTACCAATGGACTTATACTGCTGGATTGGTTTTGCAAATTTGGTTATAATTATTATATATATTTTTTTTTTTTTAAATTTTTTATTTTTTTTTACTTTTTTTTTATTTTTTAAAAACTTGGGAATAATGGGGAAATAACTATGCCCTTAGAAGCACAGAGCACAGGACACAGCACCACTGGACTGAACAGGACACGGCACAGGACCCAGCAGCACTACGGAACTCAGCAGGACAGAGCACAGGACACAGCACCACTGGACTGATACTGCAGAATGTGTGAACTTGGTAATATTGCAGTACCAATGGACTTATACTGCTGGATTGGTTTTGCAAATTTGGTTATAATTATTATATATATTTTTTTTTTTTAAAATTTTTTATTTTTTTTTACTTTTTTTTTATTTTTTAAAAACTTGGGAATAATGGGGAAATAACTATGCCCTTAGAAGCACAGAGCACAGGACACAGCACCACTGGACTGAACAGGACACGGCACAGGACCCAGCAGCACTACGGAACTCAGCAGGACAGAGCACAGGACACAGCAGCACTGGACTGATACTGCAGAATGTGTGAACTTGGTAATATTGCAGTACCAATGGACTTATACTGCTGGATTGGTTTTGCAAATTTGGTTATAATTATTATATATTTTTTTTTTTTTTAAATTTTTTATTTTTTTTTACTTTTTTTTTATTTTTTAAAAACTTGGGAATAATGGGGAAATAACTATGCCCTTAGAAGCACAGAGCACAGGACACAGCACCACTGGACTGAACAGGACACGGCACAGGACCCAGCAGCACTACGGAACTCAGCAGGACAGAGCACAGGACACAGCACCACTGGACTGATACTGCAGAATGTGTGAAATTGGTAATATTGCAGTACCAATGGACTTATACTGCTGGATTGGTTTTGCAAATTTGGTTATAATTATTATATATTTTTTTTTTTTTTTAAATTTTTTATTTTTTTTTACTTTTTTTTTATTTTTTAAAAACTTGGGAATAATGGGGAAATAACTATGCCCTTAGAAGCACAGAGCACAGGACACAGCACCACTGGACTGAACAGGACACGGCACAGGACCCAGCAGCACTACGGAACTCAGCAGGACAGAGCACAGGACACAGCAGCACTGGACTGATACTGCAGAATGTGTGAACTTGGTAATATTGCAGTACCAATGGACTTATACTGCTGGATTGGTTTTGCAAATTTGGTTATAATTATTATATATTTTTTTATTTTTTTTTAATTTTTTTTTTTTTTTTACTTTTTTTTTATTTTTTAAAAACTTGGGAATAATGGGGAAATAACTATGCCCTTAGAAGCACAGAGCACAGGACACAGCACCACTGGACTGAACAGGACACAGCACAGGACCCAGCAGCACCACTGACCTCAGAAGGACAGAGCACAGCACACAGCACCACTGGACTGATACTGCAGAACACAGCACAGCACAGCACAGCACAGCACAGCACAGCACAGCACAGCACAGCACAGCACAGAACTAAACAGCACAGAACTAAACAGCACAGAACTAAACAGCACAGAACTAAACAGCACAGAGGACCACCTAACACACCCTCCCTCTACACTGATCAATGCCCGAGTGAAGATGGCGGCGACTAGCGGGGAATTTATAGGATCCGAGTATCGCGAGATCCGACAACGGGATTATGAGTCAGAGCCTCAGTTTCACTTTTGAATTTGGCGCCAATACCCGGATCTGTCTCGGATCCGACTCGGATCCGCAACGTTCGGGTGGGCTCGGATTTCATAAATCCGAGTGCGCTCATCCCTAGTTCTGATGTGAATCAAGAATAGCAAACTTCAAAAAGTGAACAACAAACAGTGAAAGTTGACCTTTATACACAGTAATGTTCGCTGTTCAAATTAGAAAGTTTTAAACAGACATTTTTAGTATTTAACAATAGTATTTAAAAAAAAAATTCAATACTTTAACATTTTTTGTAAATATTAGTTTTAACATGCACAGCAAACCATGAACTGCCAACTATGAATGTAAATGGTGAATGCGTGCCTTGAACCTCGAACCTTGAACGTAGCAGCAAATGTGCACAATGAACCTCTAGCAAGAACTGTGAAATTTCTGCTAATTTCATATGGCAAAATGAAGTTGCCATATATTAAATAATGTATCTCGAACTTGTGACCCATGACTTTGTTTAATATGTTCGAAGGTCTCTAGAGCTTAGTGACAAACCATTTTATGGTTCTGGCATGGCCTTGGTAGATGAGTTTGGTGGGTCAGAAATTTGTGAAGTACTGTCAAGAACTGGGGGGATATCAGCAGCGGCATGTTCGCCTTCACCCTGGACATGCCGCACCTTGCCTTTTCTGGCAAGTGTATAGTTCCCGGGTCTTTGCTTACTTGGCTCATTGCCCCCTGTAGAATATGTGAACAGGTAGATGAAAATAAAGGGAAAGAAGAAATGGGTATGGAGATGGTGACAAGAAAATGCAAATATATTTTGACAGCACAACAAGATTGTAAGAGACAGATCTGTAGTAGAAAAATAGCTTGCAAGGAGCAAGACTTTTTATGTAAGGAGTAAGGAGAATACGAAGCAGAGGAGCAAAAATAGCGGTTTTAACATATGGTAGTAAATGTATTATTGGAGACTATAAGTAATATAAGTAATAATAGAAAGTCAGCAGACAGCACTGGTGTAGACAGGGAAGAATGGGATAATAGTCTTGCGTGAGACCTATAGATCTCTGCTGCTGGAATGATAGATGTTTGGGCCGCAGCAAAATTGGCGCCAGACTGTTCCAGACATTTGGACACTGTACAGGTCATAACTCAGAGGTGACTGCACAGATCAACCCAGCAGAGTAAGTGAAATGAGTCTCTTCAGATTAATTTTATTGGCAATGCTCAGCTAGGGGAGCATAAAATCATTATTGCTAGCTACAGTAGGCATGGTCATATGTTGATTAATGTTGAACAGACAGGTAGAAGTGATCACTGAATGGAATCTGCTAAATTCTACTCTGTTATTTTGTTTTGCAGGACTGTACACTCAGTTCTTTCTGCCCTCTAGAAATTTCCTAACTTCCACTACTAGATACAACAGCTGCACATGCTTCCTGTGCTGTAGCCATGTACATTGCTGGATTATGCTGCAAAAGACCATCCACCATTCAGCAGTTTAACTCCCAAATTTTCTCAATGGCATAAAAACTAGAGATGGTCACTGACCCCCGTGTTTTGGTTTTGGATTCGGTTTTGGATCTGGATTACCGTCGTGTTTTGGTTTTGGTTTTGGTTTTGCAAAACCGCCATTGCGTGTTTTGGTTTTGGTTTTGGTTTTGTTTGGTTTTGTTTTGCTATTTTTTTGGAAAATCCATGTTTTTGGGCCTAAATTAACCCAATTTAGTGCTCCAACTGTTTTAGAGACAAGTAATCTAATTGTTGAGGTAATAAATCATCCAAAAAAACAGTTTAATTCTTCGTTGGTAGGCCTATTCTACACACAAAACAGATTGTCTTCCTCTCCATCTATGCATATTGGCAATGCAGCCATCGTCTTTGAATGTATATTACACCCTACACTTATAGTTAAATATGTAAAGAAATGGAAAAAGCCAGTTTGGTTTCTGTCTCTCAAGGCCCCCCTCCACTTGTATAAAATACCAAAAAATTCAGCCATTATAGACTGTACAATATTAATTGACATGGAGAAAGCCAGTTTGGTTTCTGTCTCTCTAGGCCCACCTCCACATGTATAAAATACTAAAAAATTCAGCCATTATAGACTGTACAATATTAATTGACATGGAGAAAGACAGTTTGGGGTCACTCTGTCTCTCTAGGCCCCCCTCCACTTGTATAAAATACCAAAAAATTCGGCCATTATAGACTGTACAATATTAATTGACATGGAAAAAGCCAGTTTGGTTTCTGTCTCTCTAGGCCCCCCTCCACTTGTATAAAATACCCAAAAATTCAGCCATTATAGACTGTACAATATTATGAAAAATGGACAAAGCCAGTTTAGGGTCACTCTGTCTATGACACCCTACCCTTAAGGATAAATTGCCCTAACAGCAGCCTTTCAAGATGGTATGTGATATGGAAATGCCACAAGTCCCTTTCCTCTTTGGGGGTAGATTGCACCCTACACTTACATAGAAAGTTTTAAAAAGATGTTATCGGCATCATCTTCAGCTTAATCCTCACCCTCATCAGTGTGTACGTCATCATCACAGACTATCAATTCATCGCCGCTTGAATCCGCCATTAGAGAACAGTCAGTGCTTGGATGTCTTGGATGGTGAAGGCCTTCCTCGTGGAAGATGTAGTTCATTTTTATAAACATCATTTTCTCCACATTTTTGGGAAGTAACCTTCTACTGTGATCACTGACTAAGTTCCCTGCTGTGCTGAACACTCGTTCAGAGTACACACTGGAGGGTGGGCAGCTTAGGTATTGCAAAGCAAGTTTGTACATGGGTTTCCAAATGGCCTGCTTTTCTTCCCAGTAAGGAAAGGGACTGTCTGACATTTCCATATCAACTACCTCTTGAAAGTAATCCTCCACCATCCTTTGCATGTTTATACTCATATTGGATGGAGTTATGGGCAAAGTGACACATTTTTTTGAAAAATCCTTCAAACCAGCCCAGATGTTAAATTGTTCTGGTCTGCCCCCCGTGTCTTCCCTGCTTCTTTTTTGGAAATTTAATTTTTTACGAGCAACAGCTTGAGAAAGTGAAGGACACGTCGTCAAGCCGAGGCCCAGTTCAGCGGCCAACTTGCTGAGCAATAGCTCCTTGCAAAAGTTCACATCTCGCTCATTTACAAGTAAAGACTCAATGTAGGTTTTAAACCTTGGATCAAGCACAGTGGCCAAAACGTACTGATCCGAGTTCAAGATCTTAATAACTCGAGGATCATTGTGAAGCGAATTAAGTACTTGATCGACAAGGCCAACATACTTTGCTGAATTGCTTGCTTTCAGCTCCTCCTTCATTTTCTCAAGCTGCTTTTCCAATAGTCTAATTAAAGGAATGACTTGGCTCAAACTAGCAGAGTCTGCACTGACCTCACATGTCACAACTTCAAATGGTTTCAGCACCTTGCACAGCACTGAAAGGATTCCCCACTGTGCAAGAGTGAAATACATCCCCCCTCCTTTCCCAATGTCATGACTTGTGCAATATGCTTGGATGGCTTTGCGCTGTTCCTCCATCCTCTGAAGCATGTACAGGGTGGAATTCCACCGAGTTACCACCTCTTGCTTAAGTTGGTGGCAGGGCAAGTTAAACTGCTCTTGGAGCTGCTGTAATCTCCTACATGCTGTGGCTGAATGCCTGAAATGGCCTGAAATTTTACGGGCCACCGAAAGCATCTCCTGCACCTCATGGTTATTTTGTAGGAAGCTCTGCACCACCAAGTTGATGGTGTGAGCAAAACAGGGAATATGTTGGAAATCACCCAGCTGTAATGCTCGCACTATATTGTTGGCGTTATCTGAAATGACATACCCTGGGGAGAGTCCGAGTGGTATAAGCCATGCATCAATCTCTCAGTTTGCGTAACAAATTGTCAGTCGTATGCCTGTTAGTGAAGCCAGTGATACAAAGAGTGGCCTGCCTGTGACAAATGTTACGTAGTGGTGTACATGCTGCTGCTGTTCCTGCTGGTGAAGGTGAATGACCAACCCAGTGGGCTGTCACAGTCATATAGTCTTTGGTTTGGCCACTTCCACTTGTCCACATATCTGTGGTTAAGTGAACAGTGGGCAGAATGGCATTTTTCAGCGCAATCTCTACATTTTTACACACTTTTTGGTATAGTTGTGGAATAGCTTTATGGGAGAAATGGTGTCGCGATGGAATTCTGTAACGCGGACACAAAACTTCAATTAACTGTGAAAAACCAGCTGCGTTTATTGTGGAGATTGGACGCAGATCTAACACTAACATTGCAGCCATGGCGTCTGTGATTCGCTTGGCGACTGGGTGACTGCTGTCATATTTGCTTCCCCTCGCAAATGATTGTTTCACAGTTAATTGCTGAAATGTAGGACTGCTCATTTTATTAACCTGCCTCTGGGATGACGATTCACCCCCAGCAGCAGCAACAGCAGCAGCAGGACTAACGCTTTCTTCAGAGGAATCAATAATAGTGCCGGAGTCATCCAGCCTTAAGTGGGATGCCGGGCTAACTCCGAGCGCTACTGAGGATATTGATGAGGATGGTGTGGTGGGTGTATTTTGTAGCCGTCGGTATGTCGGTGAGCGGAGGGTCTTAGCTGATGAGGGAGTGCTTGTATTCTTTTGGGAAGAACTTTCAGCTTTTCCCAACACTTTGCCATGAACTCTCGTTAAATGGCGTAACATAGACGAGGTTCCAGGATGGTTAAGGTCCCTCCCTCGACTGACTGTGGCTTCACATACACTACAAATGGCTATACAATTGTTGTCTGGATTTGGGTAGAAATAATTCCACACATAAGAAGTGGATTTTTTTGTTTTATGCCCAGGCATGACAATGGCCTTTTTCTTGTCACGTAACAGAACTGCTGCCACTGGTGCAGGACTTACACAAACAACCTCATCCTCATCAACATCCTCATTAGCGCCCTCGTCGCCTACACAAATCTCCCCCTCATCCTCTTCTAATTCCAAAGTGGCATCCTCAATTTGGGTATCACCGGCTACACTCGGGCTATTAAGGCACACATCAGCAGAATGCTCACGATTAGACATCCCACTGTTGGATGGACTCTCCACAGGCATTGTTGTCATTTGTGAATCAGAGCAAATATTCTCCTGTAATGCCTCACTGTTATCTTGCAGCTCGGCTTTGACGCGTAACAGTAGTTGTGCACCAATTGTAGGCTGGGTAACTTTTTGGGATCTGCCACTAATAGCCAAAGGTGAAGGCCTCATTCTCTCTTTGCCACTGCGTGTGTAGAATGGCATGCTTGCAATTTTTTTTTTATCGTCACTTAACTTTTGCTCAGTTACACTTCTTTTTCGCTTCAATACAGTAAAATTTTTTTGGGTTTTTGTTTTTTGCACTAATTTGAAAACACTCTGTTGTTTGACATCGCCTTGGCCAGATGACGTACTGGGAACACTAACATCAGGACTGGTGACAGAACCTGGTTGCTCATTCAGATCATATGTGGACTGCTTTGAATCCATTCTGAGCGCAAACCACTGGGGAGTGCTAAAAATTATTTAGTAGATACTGCTGACAGTTATGACTTTTGACAGCCAGAAATATTAATGCACAATTAGGGAGGACACCCCAAAAGCACTGAGGAGTGCTAAAAATTATTTAGTAGATACTGCTGACAGATATGACTTTTGACAGCCAGAAATATTAATGCACAATTAGGGAGGACACCCCAAAAGCACTGAGGAGTGCTAAAAATTATTTAGTAGATACTGCTGACAGATATGACTTTTGACAGCCAGAAATATTAATGCACAATTAGGGAGGACACCCCAAAAGCACTGAGGAGTGCTAAAAATTATTTAGTAGATACTGCTGACAGATATGACTTTTGACAGCCAGAAATATTAATGCACAATTAGGGAGGACACCCCAAAAGCACTGAGGAGTGCTAAAAATTATTTAGTAGATACTGCTGACAGATATGACTTTTGACAGCCAGAAATATTAATGCACAATTAGGGAGGACACCCCAAAAGCACTGAGGTGTGCTAAAAATTATTTAGTAGATACTGCTGACAGAAATGACTTTTGACAGCCAGAAATATTAATGCACAATTAGGGAGGACACCCCAAAAGCACTGAGGAGTGCTAAAAATTATTTAGTAGATACTGCTGACAGATATGACTTTTGACAGCCAGAAATATTAATGCACAATTAGGGAGGACACCCCAAAAGCACTGAGGAGTGCTAAAAATTATTTAGTAGATACTGCTGACAGATATGACTTTTGACAGCCAGAAATATTAATGCACAATTAGGGAGGACACCCCAAAAGCACTGAGGAGTGCTAAAAATTATTTAGTAGATACTGCTGACAGATATGACTTTTGACAGCCAGAAATATTAATGCACAATTAGGGAGGACACCCCAAAAGCGCTGGGGAGTGCCAAATATGAAGAAAAAATAATAAACCTCTATCCTCCTCTCTGCACTAGCGATTTTGGTTAGAGCAATTGCAAGAACAATATTGTATTCTCTGTCCCTGCTCTAATTAGCCTATGACTACACCCTGCTCTCTCCCTCTGTCAAATGGCAATTGCTGTGGAGGCGTGTATTTATAAAGTTGAAGTATCGCGAGAACCGAGCCCCGAGATCCGACGACGTCACAATGACGTTCGGCCTCGATTTGGATTCGGAATGGGCGGGAGAGTACCGAGCTGCTCAGCTCGGTACTCGGATACCCAAAGTTCGGGTGGGTTCGGTTCTCGGAGAACCGGACCCGCCCATCTCTAGTTAAAACTGTATAGATTCTGACAATGCCTCTTTACAACTTGCTGAAAATTAGTCGAGTAATTGATGTCATTGATGAAAGTTAGGCCAATTCATAGTTGCTAACTTTCTCAGAAAGACTCCCAAATCAAGGGGAGGTCTCTAGGCCTCCCACAGGAAAAAACAATTCCCCAGAGAGCACTTTCCTTTCGCAAGATGGAAGGGTCATGGCCCAATTTGATCGAGTCCCACCCTCCTCAATAAACACGACAGCAAGCAAGTAAATATCACATGCCTATAGCTTTATAAAGGGTGTTTACAGTCCCTCAGATACTCATTCTTTCTGTATTGTACTAAAATGAAAATGTGTGTGTGTGTGTGTTTGTATGTATGCATGTGTGTTTGTGTGTGTAGATTCTCTGTGTGCAGGAGTGGATTGGGAACTTAAAGTAGCTTCATGTGGACCAGACTAAAATAGCTGTAGATCGGGCCAACAAAAAAGTAGGTGGGTTTAGCACACTGTTATCTCCAGCCACATTGTTGGTAGGTGAGGCTAATGTAAAACGCAAAGGTTGGCAGAGTCATAACAACGCAAGGAGTTGCTTGTCACATTAGGAGGCCCTAACAAAGCATTGTACTAGAGTTGGCTCCTACATTTACCTAAATTTGTTTACCCCTGATATGTTAAACTTCTCATAGGGAAATAAAAAAATTCATCCAGTATACAGAGGAGAATAGGGAAAACAGATTTAGGGCCGAAGAAGGTTCGCCTTTAGTACTTCCACCTGATTATGGTCGACTGGAATATTGGCAGAAGAAACTTGACCAGTGTATTGTCTAAACAGGTAGTCAATCCTAAATTCACCCCCCCCCCCACTCAAGACAAATAGGCGCACTATGATAAAATTATATTCCATAAGATATTGAACAGCAAATACAAAGTTTTGATCATAATTGTTTAATCTTTCAGCTGAACCTTATTGAGCTATGTTCACTTGAGCAATTAAGATTTACAATGCACAAAACTAAACTGCCAGGGCAGCAAAAACCTCTTTGCTGATATCAAATTTGAGTTGGTGTACCTAGTTTTCCAATAAACTGCATAGGTTTACTGGGCAAGATGGAGATGTTTGCATCAGGTCGATGGGAGGAATTATGTGGAGTAATAGGGCACTTGCTAAGTTTGTGCTAGGTGTAAGGGTAGAGCCAATAAATGTGAATTTTGAAAACTGCGCTAGTTGAATCACAATACAGTGATTCAAACCAGAAAATCTGAACAAATTGTCGTGTTACTGGTATAAACAATGTGTGATGAAATTTGGCAGACTTTGCACATGCTGTGGCTGGATATGGGGAAATCAACATAACATAACAGAACAGAACTGCTGCCACTGGTGCAGGACTTACACAAACAACCTCATCCTCATCAACATCCTCATTAGCGCCCTCGTCGCCTACACAAATCTCCCCCTCATCCTCTTCTAATTCCAAAGTGGCATCCTCAATTTGGGTATCACCGGCTACACTCGGGCTATTAAGGCACACATCAGCAGAATGCTCACGATTAGACATCCCACTGTTGGATGGACTCTCCACAGGCATTGTTGTCATTTGTGAATCAGAGCAAATATTCTCCTGTAATGCCTCACTGTTATCTTGCAGCTCGGCTTTGACGCGTAACAGTAGTTGTGCACCAATTGTAGGCTGGGTAACTTTTTGGGATCTGCCACTAATAGCCAAAGGTGAAGGCCTCATTCTCTCTTTGCCACTGCGTGTGTAGAATGGCATGCTTGCAATTTTTTTTTTATCGTCACTTAACTTTTGCTCAGTTACACTTCTTTTTCGCTTCAATACAGTAAAAATTTTTTGGGTTTTTGTTTTTTGCACTAATTTGAAAACACTCTGTTGTTTGACATCGCCTTGGCCAGATGACGTACTGGGAACACTAACATCAGGACTGGTGACAGAACCTGGTTGCTCATTCAGATCATATGTGGACTGCTTTGAATCCATTCTGAGCGCAAACCACTGGGGAGTGCTAAAAATTATTTAGTAGATACTGCTGACAGTTATGACTTTTGACAGCCAGAAATATTAATGCACAATTAGGGAGGACACCCCAAAAGCACTGAGGAGTGCTAAAAATTATTTAGTAGATACTGCTGACAGATATGACTTTTGACAGCCAGAAATATTAATGCACAATTAGGGAGGACACCCCAAAAGCACTGAGGAGTGCTAAAAATTATTTAGTAGATACTGCTGACAGATATGACTTTTGACAGCCAGAAATATTAATGCACAATTAGGGAGGACACCCCAAAAGCACTGAGGAGTGCTAAAAATTATTTAGTAGATACTGCTGACAGATATGACTTTTGACAGCCAGAAATATTAATGCACAATTAGGGAGGACACCCCAAAAGCACTGAGGAGTGCTAAAAATTATTTAGTAGATACTGCTGACAGATATGACTTTTGACAGCCAGAAATATTAATGCACAATTAGGGAGGACACCCCAAAAGCACTGAGGTGTGCTAAAAATTATTTAGTAGATACTGCTGACAGAAATGACTTTTGACAGCCAGAAATATTAATGCACAATTAGGGAGGACACCCCAAAAGCACTGAGGAGTGCTAAAAATTATTTAGTAGATACTGCTGACAGATATGACTTTTGACAGCCAGAAATATTAATGCACAATTAGGGAGGACACCCCAAAAGCACTGAGGAGTGCTAAAAATTATTTAGTAGATACTGCTGACAGATATGACTTTTGACAGCCAGAAATATTAATGCACAATTAGGGAGGACACCCCAAAAGCACTGAGGAGTGCTAAAAATTATTTAGTAGATACTGCTGACAGATATGACTTTTGACAGCCAGAAATATTAATGCACAATTAGGGAGGACACCCCAAAAGCGCTGGGGAGTGCCAAATATGAAGAAAAAATAATAAACCTCTATCCTCCTCTCTGCACTAGCGATTTTGGTTAGAGCAATTGCAAGAACAATATTGTATTCTCTGTCCCTGCTCTAATTAGCCTATGACTACACCCTGCTCTCTCCCTCTGTCAAATGGCAATTGCTGTGGAGGCGTGTATTTATAAAGTTGAAGTATCGCGAGAACCGAGCCCCGAGATCCGACGACGTCACAATGACGTTCGGCCTCGATTTGGATTCGGAATGGGCGGGAGAGTACCGAGCTGCTCAGCTCGGTACTCGGATACCCAAAGTTCGGGTGGGTTCTGTTCTCGGAGAACCGGACCCGCCCATCTCTAGTTAAAACTGTATAGATTCTGACAATGCCTCTTTACAACTTGCTGAAAATTAGTCGAGTAATTGATGTCATTGATGAAAGTTAGGCCAATTCATAGTTGCTAACTTTCTCAGAAAGACTCCCAAATCAAGGGGAGGTCTCTAGGCCTCCCACAGGAAAAAACAATTCCCCAGAGAGCACTTTCCTTTCGCAAGATGGAAGGGTCATGGCCCAATTTGATCGAGTCCCACCCTCCTCAATAAACACGACAGCAAGCAAGTAAATATCACATGCCTATAGCTTTATAAAGGGTGTTTACAGTCCCTCAGATACTCATTCTTTCTGTATTGTACTAAAATGAAAATGTGTGTGTGTGTGTGTTTGTATGTATGCATGTGTGTTTGTGTGTGTAGATTCTCTGTGTGCAGGAGTGGATTGGGAACTTAAAGTAGCTTCATGTGGACCAGACTAAAATAGCTGTAGATCGGGCCAACAAAAAAGTAGGTGGGTTTAGCACACCGTTATCTCCAGCCACATTGTTGGTAGGTGAGGCTAATGTAAAACGCAAAGGTTGGCAGAGTCATAACAACGCAAGGAGTTGCTTGTCACATTAGGAGGCCCTAACAAAGCATTGTACTAGAGTTGGCTCCTACATTTACCTAAATTTGTTTACCCCTGATATGTTAAACTTCTCATAGGGAAATAAAAAAATTCATCCAGTATACAGAGGAGAATAGGGAAAACAGATTTAGGGCCGAAGAAGGTTCGCCTTTAGTACTTCCACCTGATTATGGTCGACTGGAATATTGGCAGAAGAAACTTGACCAGTGTATTGTCTAAACAGGTAGTCAATCCTAAATTCACCCCCCCCCCCCCACTCAAGACAAATAGGCGCACTATGATAAAATTATATTCCATAAGATATTGAACAGCAAATACAAAGTTTTGATCATAATTGTTTAATCTTTCAGCTGAACCTTATTGAGCTATGTTCACTTGAGCAATTAAGATTTACAATGCACAAAACTAAACTGCCAGGGCAGCAAAAACCTCTTTGCTGATATCAAATTTGAGTTGGTGTACCTAGTTTTCCAATAAACTGCATAGGTTTACTGGGCAAGATGGAGATGTTTGCATCAGGTCGATGGGAGGAATTATGTGGAGTAATAGGGCACTTGCTAAGTTTGTGCTAGGTGTAAGGGTAGAGCCAATAAATGTGAATTTTGAAAACTGCGCTAGTTGAATCACAATACAGTGATTCAAACCAGAAAATCTGAACAAATTGTCGTGTTACTGGTATAAACAATGTGTGATGAAATTTGGCAGACTTTGCACATGCTGTGGCTGGATATGGGGAAATCAACATAACATAATTTTCTGTAGTTTTATACATCTCTAAAAGTGAACCATACATGATGAGTGTTTACTGAAGAAGCAAGCAGGACCTGAGCTCCTCTATGAAGTTTATTTGAACTCCTTGATGAAGTATATTTGACGAGGGTCAAAGCACCATTGCGTAACCAATCTTTATCCCTTGCTTGTCTGTGCGTTCACTGTAATAACATAAACTGTAGACAATGAGACCTTCAGATTATGCATTGTGTTGATCTTGTCAGAGTCATTGAACTGTCCACTTATGCAACTGTGTAAGTGAAGGCAGGGCAGTGTCATAATATGGGGGAGGGTATTGGGGCTAAGCAAGAAGCCTCAGACTGAGAGTATGATTGTGAAAGGGACAGGGTCCTCCAACAGCACAGAGTTGTTATGTGAAACTGCTTTCAAATTGATGCAGTGGTACAGAAATCAATATCCAATGTATTTTATTAAGTAACCAAATAGCACCACAGTGTTTTGGTGTTTAATAAATAAATACCAAACTCTTTCTTAAAGGCTCCACCAAACCACAGTTGAATTTTACAAGCATTAGGGGTCTTTTTCCATATCAAATACTATGTATTATATGTGGGAAACATTTTTGCCATGCTTAGTGAACCCTATGTGAAATGCTACATAATGTCACTTACTAAAATATAAATTTATTGACTGTTCCATTTACTTCACCAAATGTGAATACATTGGGGCCAATGAAATGTCCTCCATTGACCTCCCTGATCAAAAATGTACCCTGACAAGAAAGTAATTTGTTTAGAAAAATTGCTGGTCCACCTTCAGGCTGAACTTTATATGTTTAGCTGTTTGTTTTTCTATCAGTTACCCAACATTCAATGTAAATGTTTGTAATTATGTGACCCACCTCTGTTTTCTCCTCCATTGTACAACCCAAGCATCAGCTTTTCTCTCTATCTTTACTGTAGAATGACTTGATAGGTGCTAATTATTTATTTATAAAAAGCAAGGTCAGGGGCAATTATTTCTAATGCAAAGCTGCAGTAAACAAGCCATCATATTATTTATTGTTAAGAAAGTTTGCTTGTTTGTTCTTTGATGTGGCAGGAGCATCTACTACAAAAATTCTTGTCTCAGTCAGTCCTGAAGGTGTATTTAACTAGAATTAGATTTTATTATCAATCATCATCTCTTGTACATACTTGTGTTCGCAATTTGTGTCCTACAAGCAGAACATAAAGGGCTAGATTTACTAAACTGTGGGTTTGAAAAAGTGGAGATGTTGCCTATAGCAACCAATCAGATTCTAGCTGTCATTTTGTTGAATGCACTAAATAAATGAAAGCTAGAATCTGATTGGTTGCTATAGGCAACATCTCCACTTTTTCAAACCCGCCATTTAGTAAATATACCCCAAAGTGTTTCTGCAGATGATCTTAGTAACATAGTTGATGAGTAACATAGTAACATAGTTGATGAGGTTGAAAAAAGACATCAGTCCATCAAGTTCAACCTATTTTGGATCTCCTGCGATCCTGCACTTATATTTGAAATTGATCCAGAGTAAGCAACCGCCAATCTGTTTCAATTGTGAAAACCCCCCGAGACTCAATATTGCAGTCCTATTTTTACCCTATATCCACTACTATCCTACATTATCTTGTGTGAGGCAATGGCCTGTCCACTTGTGTGATGTGGTGTATTTTGCACCTTGCATCCAAAAACAATAATCTACAATAATTAAGTCCATTGTGGACTCTTTGTACAGCATTTTAATACATGCTTGTTGAGTTTTTTCGATAATAATTACCTTTTCAGGGGTCACGTGGTTTGGACGCTATGCTGGCTGGCTGCGCGACATAGGAGCTCAGAGCACCAGGACCTGTTTTCCGCTTTATTTCGGGCTTTACATCTGTTTTCCACAACTTAGCCTCTCTTTATCCATCGCAGGAGGCTACAGTGACCTGAACCGCTCCAGTGGGACCCTGTAGTCCCAGTTTGAGGGAGACCCCAACGCGTTGGGTGCGGCAACAATACACATCCACCATCCCTTTCCTTGGGTGGCTCATGTTGAAGGCCTACTTCCGGTGTTACATTCCCAGTCTCTAGTCCCTGCTGCACTGCTGACGATCTACTTCCGGGGGATGGGGCTAGGTGGCTGCATCGAGAGGTACTGTAGAAGCCGGATCAATGCTGAGACAAGACCACCTTAAAATCCATCTGCACAGGTCTGACTCCTATATAGGGACCCTGCAAGCAATACCAGACCCATGCACTTTGACCTTATACATAGGTCTCACTTGCTGAGCCTCCTAACACCAGATATTGAACTTCTGCTGGCATGACTGCAATGCTGTTTAAGGGAGCTGATGAAACACTCACTCAGTGATATTCTTAGCTGCCTGGCATTACTATAACTGTCCTTCATCACAATTTGCCTATTTGGATGCCACAGCAGAGTCCAAATAGCGCGGTGGAACACTGCTCCTCTGTTCCTGGCCGCCCCCCAATCGGCAGCTTTATATCGCTCTGGAGGACACTACACAGAGCCTCAGAGTCAGTCGAAGTAAAAACTCTGAATGACTGCAGCTTCCTACCACTTTGCAGATTGTTCCTACACTCCAGGTATGTACAATTGCATTTGCTGTTTAAGGCTGTTCTCCAAGTATTGTCGAAGTCAAATAATTGGATGAAAGAAACTATATTGACTAATATTGTTTTACTGTGCGATTGCGATCAGTAGGCCATGTTGTTATGACGCAAACGATAAACAACGCACACATACACTTACACTTTCACTGGTACATAGTTATTTTTTCTAATAGTTCCAACCCACAGTTGTTTTGAACAAATGTTATTGAATTTCTAGTTAAATATGATAATGTTAGAAGCACTTTATTGAGATCTAAGGTTCAGGCTACAGGAAACATACCATGTTCGGTGTCATTCTAATCCCTTATTTATCCTTAGTGATCCAGTTCCATCGGCTATGAGAATGTAAATAGACCAGTTTGAACTAGCTTTCGTCAAGAAGATTAGTATGCAGCTGATGGAGAGCTGACCCCTGCAATAACCGTGGGCAACACGGAACAGCTGTAGACCGGTCGTGGTACCTGCAATGGCATAAGTGTTAGTATTGGAAGGAAGACAGATGCTGCGATTGGGATATCACAGTGTACCACGCTTTGTGGAATTAGCCACGGACATTGACACTCACCTTCAGTTATTTGAGTCCATGATGACAATGCATGATATGCCTGTAGCGGAGTGGTCGAACTATTTGATACCTAGTTTGATGCGCCGAGCGCAGGAGGCATACCATGCCCTGAACCCAGAGCAAGTAAGAGACTACAAGGAGATTAGGAAAGTATGCTGAGTTGGAGGGGGGAGACTTGGAGAAGTAATTGCAGCAGCTATTATTCGTGTACCGCAAAGTGCCACAGGATTCTACTGGGTTCTCTCCTTTTGACCTAGTCCGAGAAAGCTGGGAAGGGTCATTCCAGAAACCTGAGGTTCCAGTCTTGGAATATGTGGTACAAATGAGGAAAATACTGTAGAGGTTGAGGCAGCTCGCTCATGACCATACTTTGGGGATGTAGGAACAGCAGCGCCATTATTACAACCAGGGGGCTCGAGAAAGGGAGTTGGAAGTTGGACATGAGGTCTCCTGGCTAGGTCGCACTGATGCTTTTAAAATGATGCTTCTACCCAATATTATGTATATCTTACAGACCATACATTACATTGTGCCCAAAAGGCTGATGGCCCGCTTCCATACATTAATGTTGACCTATGTGTGGAAAGAGAAACACCCCCTCCTCACCCACAAATGCATGGCCCTACCCAAACCTTAAGGTGGCTTAATGCTTCCTTACTTATCACAATACCAAGACGTATAATGGCACACCTACAGGACTGGACACTTCCTCATGCCTCCAAGCCATGGGTAGATATTGAAAGGGTCTCATGCTCCAGCTACCCCTTGACTGACTTGCTTTGGACCCAAATGTCTGCCCGTTCCCCAACTGCCAATAGATTATTGTTCATCTCGGATGCCATGCAGGTGTGGATAGCTTCATCATGTTACATACAGATATTGGTCTTCCAACTTGCAACCTCTCCCTCCAAGCTGTAACTAGATTAATCCCATATTTGAACCTCTCCTCCTGGAGAGACAAAGGAATTAACTCCTTTACAGACCTGTTTGCCCAAAATCTTCTCCTTCCCTTCAATCTGCTCAAAAATCTTTACCACTTCCCTCCATCTGAGACATATAAATACCTGCAAATCAGACCTTGTGTAGCGACCATCTCCAAGATTCCACACTCCTTCTCCTCTTTGCCAACATCTGTCTTGAATAGACTGACAAAAAGTGCAAACAGAGTTGGGATAACAGTTTGGTACCAGTACCTCCACTCTTTAACCCCCTCCTCTAAACTCTCAGCCCAATTACGAAGGGAGTCAGACCTCGGCCTAACTTTTACCCCACAGCCATGGAAAACTATTTACTCAACCTCTCATCGCATGTCTAAATGCATCAGCCACACGGAAATGCAGGTCAAACGTCTAATCGGCCAATCCAATAGAAATTCTGTAGGCGCCAGTGTACTCAGGTGGCCAACATTTTTCATGTCTTCTGGACATGCCCAGTGATTCAGCCACTCTGGGGTGAGATTTTCACTTTGATCTCCCCTGTACTGAAAACCACCTGCGCTCCAGACCCTGCCTTAGCCCTCCTTCATGTACACCAAGCTTACATCCCTAAGCATGATCAGTACATTCTGGGACACATTTTGATAGTGGTCAGGGCCGCGATAGCCCAAAACTGGAAGTCCTTTGCCTCCCCATCAAAACTCGAATCGTCTAAAATATTCAATATAGTTTTGAAATGGGGACAATAGATATGCCCTTCACATCTGCATCTGCTCCCATTATGAGATGGTTTAGGTGGTATGAATACATTACAGATGGTCCGGGTATTCCACAAGGTGCTCCCACATCCTCACCCCCTTCCTCTTCAGTGGCCCTCATTGAATCCACCCAAATTACTGAACATGTCATACCTAATTGATACCTGTGCTATACCATACTTATCTTTAAGTTTACCTACATTCAGAACAGGAGATATAGCAGTCTATCTACCTTTCATTGTATGCATATTACTGATATAAATGTGTTATTTTACCCTAGTGACTATCTGCTCCCCCTGCTGCATGGGGGTTCCCCCCTGTGTTTCCTCTTGTTTTGACCTTCCCATTTGTTTCATTTCTGTACCTCCATATACTCTTGAAAAATTTCAATAAAAACTATTGATGGAAAAAATAATTACCGTTTTAGGATGGTCATTAATGGATTTTTTGAGTCTTTCACCAAAACTGATCTATATGTTTCTGAAGCAATCACTAGCAGCAATGAAATGCACTAAGCTGCTGTGGCTCATTTAATTCATTATGAGATCCCAAAATACTGTGGTATCTTTGCACATTTAACCGGATGTTTATTTACTACTTGGCTGACCTGGTTTATAGGCACCTTGGGAATGTTAAAAAGGCACTTTTTCAACTCTGCACATTAATGCTCATTATATTATATCACAAGGTAATGATTATGAATTGTGTTCTTTGCTTATTGACTTTCTTTGGTACAGTTGTGTTCCTAATACATGCATATTGCATATTGCATCTTACAGCTTTTTATTCTTCAATTCTTCAAGATTATTTGCCCAAAAAATGTCTCTTAAACACTTGCATAGATTCATTCCCTTAGAATTTCTATTTTGGCCTACCCTTATTTGCCAATCAGACACAGTAACATATTAACGCTAGTATCTTTTCTTGCGTATTGAAAGTATGTATGTCACAATCTTGAAAACTAAGCCAGACAGCTGATGTGCAAAATATCGACAGCCTTCTGGCAACAAAATTGTATTTAATTCTTGCCCATCAAGACCTCTTTTTCATAAACTTTAGGTTTCCAACTCAAAACTCAATGTTTATTCAGAATTGGTAGATCATGCAATAATCAGACATGTCCACTATTATTTTACTATAATTTCTATTATTTTACTCTACACCTGTTTTTCTTACACATACATTAATTTTAATTAATAACATTCACTTTTAATAAAAAGGCTACAAAATAAAATGAAAGGTTTACAAATTTCCCCAACATTTAGTAAAGACTATTATTGCTAATAAAAACAATACCTCCTTTTGAATATATTAGTGTTCTCTCCAGTCCCCTCTCCCCTCTGTTCTCTGCAGCCTCCTTTTCCCCTTGTTCTCTTCAGGCCCCTTTCCCTCCCTGTTCTGTCCAGTGAATTCTTCCCCCTATTCTCTCCTGTCAGCTCTCATCCCCGATAGTATTTTAATTATCGTAGACCTCCTGTGCTTCTCTCTTTTCTTTTCTTTGCTTCTACTAGCTGCTTTTTTGTGTGACTTCTTCTTGCTGTGTCTTTTTGCTTGATCCTCTCGGCTCATTTCCACTGACAGCATCCTGGATTTTTTCACATCAGCAATGCTGCAGGGAGCCCTTCCTCGTCATGCTGGCTCTCTGACACTGGACAACTGCAGCTCTACACTGGACCTGGTGGGCTAGACATTGGGAACATAGCAGGCAGCTGCTGTGCCTTCATCCTGGGTGGCCACACAGCAATTGTTACGGCCCTGATTTTTGTGTCAGCTTAACACCCTACTACCTACTATTCTCTACTACCAATTCACTATCCACTCCCAGTACTGTATTTTATCTGTCAACCGATGCTTATAAGCGCACTCCCTATCCAATTTTGAAAACACAAGACAGGGATCAACAAAACATGACCAATATAAATAGTGTTTCTAAAAACAACACGCATTTATTAAAGTCTTAATTAGACATGACCTTAGTGAGGCATGACTTTCATTACAAAAATATCTACATTAAAAACATAGTAAGCATAAAAAATACACACAAAAAAGTTAATATGAATCTACAATTTTTTTCTGGAAAATGATTAAAAAAATTCAACAAAAACTCAATCTCTAATTTTAGACATCTCACCTTCGAGTCCTTACATCCTACTAATTTGAATTAAACCCTACTCCCTCTACAATCAATATGTTTTCAAAAGAGGAAAGAGATGCTCTGGAAATACTGGAAGGATTAATGGAAGCACAACATTTCCACAATACTCCTCCAAAAAGAGACATATGTATCATCTTTAAAAAGAAGTAAAAATATTTTCCTTTCAACTGTCCCCAAATAAAATTATATACCTCCAAGAAGTTTGCAATATATTCTGATTTAACCTTCAGACAAAGGAGGAATTGTGGTGATCTGGTCAATAGACAAATACAAAAAAGAATCTTTAACACAACTGAAATAAATAAGTTTCTATTAACAACTAATGTTTTCCCCAACTACCAAATATACAAGTGAATACAATAAAATAATAGAAAACGCATACCAAGCAGGAACAATTAGTAAAACAGAGTTTTATTTTTTACAGATGAACGAATCCAAAGTACCAAAAGTCTACATGCTGCCTAAGGTACACAAAAAGAACTGACGCCTCTAGGACGGCCTATATTATTGGGGATAGGTGGTCTTACAGAGCAAGCCAGTATTTGTATTGATATCCATATGTGAGGGTCTGTCATATGTTTGCCTTCATATGTACAGGACACTACTGATGTTCTATAAAAGTTACATGATTTTAGACTCCAAAGCATGGTTGGAAACATGGAATGTTGAATTGCCCTACACAAAAATTCTCCACACAACAGGAATCAAGGCAATAAGATACGTTTTGTCTATGGACTATAATACAGAATTTAACAATTTTCTGCTAAGACTGTTGGAATTTATATTAACTAAGAATCTCTTCTTCTTTGATCATTTCTATTTGCAGATAAGGGGCATGGGGATGGGAGCCAATATGTATTTAGAATGGTGGAAGGTCGCCTTTAATATTGAGTGCCTGTCCTGTAAATCAGAACTAATAAATAGACTGCTTAGCTAACTAATGATATATATATATATATATATATATATATATATACACAGTGAATTACATTTTTGGATTCTACACTGGAAATTAGACACAGTACCGTATAATTTAATTAAATTGCAAACATGAGAACTTAGTTTTTCTGCCTAAGTGACATTTATATTATACACTATTAAGTATAACATCTTAAGTGCAGTCGTACAAGATAAATACATTTTTCTCCTCATCTACGCAAATCAGTGATGGCTATGATACCAGAAGATTACTGGCAGGGATCCATTATTAGGGACTGATATTGAATAATTCTGTGTCTACCTAAATAGGAATAAGATCGATTTTTGATTTAGATTTAAGATTAGGAGGTCAGGTGTATATAAATTTAGGGTTCTCCATTAACATGGATTCAAGCAAATGGTCTGATTTCAAAATTTGGCAGTCTTTTTTAATAATCAATTGCATCTGTCTAAAATCTTTATTATATTCAGAAATACAATTTAATACATATGAAGAATCACACCTTTTTATTTGTGTTTTCAATAAATAATTTCCTCTTCTCCTTTAGGTTAATATTCATATCTCTTGTCTCTAAACCTTTCTAGGTAAAAGGGCTTATTTTTCATGATCCTTACCTTATGTACATTTTTTCTTGATTCTTAAAAACTGACTTCTTGATGGAATGTATTTGACTACTATTTAGTCATAATCATTACAAATATAGGGTTTCATTATACAACATCTAGGGGTTATCATGGGTACTTCAAAAAAATCACTATTTCCCATAGGGTGATAAATAAAGTACAACAGTTAAAAAAGTCAATTCCCGCTTAAACTGATAAATTATTTAATGCATCAGTCATTCATTAGTCTGGATTTGGGGAAAACACACTACAAGTAAAAGATTTCTAGTGGCAAAAAATAGATTTTCGTGGTCACAGCTGCTTTAATTCAAGAACATACATTTCAAAACCTTATTATGTCCTCAAATCATCAGAACAACTTAGTTTAAGTGTTGCCAAACTTACAGTGCTTCCAAAATGCTATATCATGACAACAAATGGACCATCAATACGGTAACACAGTAAGCAACCCAAGAATTTTAGCTTTTTTATTTTATGGTATCAACCTCAGCTTCCTCAAGAAAAAAACCACAATAGAAAGACTTCCAAGATGTGTAGCCAAGAGCTGTACTTTTAAAGAGAGCCTGAAAATAATCTAATACTAATTCCCTATAGGAAGTAAGAAATTTTCACCACAGTGTTCTTGGAAAAAAATGGTCAAACAAGGGGGTACATATGGCCTGGTTCTTTGAAAGTTTTCTCATATTTTGAGGCAAAGTACTAACCTTAAAAGCATGCACAATAGATTGGATAATTTACACTACTAAAATGTTTATTTTGATGTAAGATATTGATTCAGGACTGGAAAGATCTTACTGGGGGAGATGACTAGTTGAAGGAGAACAGACCCCAGAATTCTCACATGCAGCCTTAGACATCCTAAGGCCCATGCAGCAGAGGGAAGTTGACTTCAGTTTGCCAGGGACACAAATTACATTAAGATTTGTGTCTTCTAGCCAAATCTACAAGCTAACTATACCCCATGGAGATGAAAATGACAAAAAATTGGATCTTAGCTGTCCCAAGACCCCCATCACACATTGCTCTTGCAACCTGTTCCTTGGAAAATCGTTATGAGTGGGTTGAAGGCCAGGGTGAAGCTGCCATAAGCTAACAAGACTCCAAGGTAATAGTAAAAAATATAACCTCCCTGATGGTACCACTAGAAAAAGAGAATTAGCAATACTCTAGATGGCACTAGTTCTGCTTCAGAGATATATGTAGCAGAGAGGTCCTGCATCTAATTTTAGAAGCAATCCCATTTAGGGGGGTGAAACTTAACTTCTCTTGGTATTTCCACAAGTCAGAAAAATACTAGTGCAAGAGTGTTTACATCACCATGACCTTACTGCAGGATTACAGAATGCACCATTCCTCAAAAGTAGTACCAAGTACATAGATATATATTGCAGTATTATTTTTATCCCACACAAGGAACTTGAAATATTGCTATTTGCAGCTGCACATTTGCACCTTATTGCATTTGTGTAAAATGTTGGTTTAACCCTATAACACGTCCACTGAATGTATTATTATTATTATTATTATCGTTTATTTGTTAGGCGCCACAAGGTTTCCGCAGCGCCGTACATGGTACAAACAGTAGACTATACAGGGTAAAACAGTACAGGACAATAAACACAAAGTACCAGTACTTCAGAAACTCCAAGCAGGCAGATACAGTAGAGACGGAGCAGAAGAACAGGTATGGAGACAGGAGGGAAGAGGGCCCTGCTCATTCGAGCTTACATCCAAAGGGAGGGTAAACAAAGTCAGGCCCAAAAGGGAGCCAGTGAAGCAACGGGGAGAGAGAAAGGGGGCAGGGGAGAACCAGAAGAGGTGAGAGGTTAAGTGGATGGTTGGTAGGAACAGGTGAGTTTTAAGTGCCCGCTTGAAGGAGCACAGATTGGGTGAGAGACGAATGGAGCGAGAGAGGTCGTTCCAGTGAAGGGGGGCAGCACGGGAGAAGTCTTGGATTCTAGAGTGGGAAGAGGTGATCAGAGTGGAGGAGAGGCGGCGATCATTGGCCGAGCGCAGGGAGCGGGCTGGAGTGTGAATGGAGAGGAGGTTAGAGATGTAAGGGGCATGAGACTGAGAGAGAGCCTTGTAAGTGGTGGTGAGGAGTTTGAAAAGGATTCTGTAGGGGAAGGGGAATGTAACAATTATTTCTTTGCAGAATTATTTTTAGGTAGCCAGGAGAGTTTTTTTTATGGCATTGCCTTCCGCACCCAGCATGCCTCAGTTTGGACATGGAACTGGCAGTTGTTTGGAGCTCTTTACATTTCTAAGAAATAAAATCTATATTTTATTATATTTGTATTAGAAAAATCTATTTAACATTTTTGTTAAGGAGAGGGGGATCTGAATATTTCATGAACCAGGGGAGCTTTAGAATACATACAGACGTACACATTTTTTGTACGTATGCACATCACATTTTACACTAATAAAACATACATATCAAAGTTTCATAGATGTTCTCTTTGTTGCAGAGGGTTGGCAAGAGATATTAAAAAACAAAATGTCAAAAACATCACCCAAAATTTCAGAAATGTAGATCAGTTATTAAAACTTATTTAAAACTTCTAACTAGCTCTTGAATTTTCTCTAGGGCATAGCTTAAGAAAATATATGGGTTTATAGAGACACAATATGGGGTTGTAATTTGTTTTTTAGGAACATTTCATAAGCAAGCTCTGTTTAGCTTTGTACTGGACACATATATAGTATCAAGTGACTCATGACATTTCAGTCTTTAACATTTAAACTAGTTTCTACATTTTATCTAATTTGTTTATCATATTAAACACAAGATTATGTGAAATTAATGTTTTCTTCTTTTTGTTCTTCATATGTCCATCATAATTTAAGATAAGATGGGAATTTTAGTTTAAGTGAGATACTGATAGAAAGCTGGACTTGTATGTAAATAAAAATATGTTCACAAAAACTGATGTTCATCACAGTCAAGAAAACCGGCCAGACCACCTGATGTGTAAAATATGAACAGACCTTCACAATAGTAACATAATTATTACTCATCATCCTGTAATCTTTATTTATATTTGTTAAACACATGTAATGTTTCCACATTCCAGGTATGTACACACATCCAATTGAGGGTTTGTTCTGGTTCATGGGCAATTACTGGCTGCAGGACCATTTCTGATCAACCCAAGATGGATTGTTGTTACTAATAGATAAAGTCTACTAATATAATTCCTCTCTGAGCATGTTTGATTGAAGCACTATATGGCTGGCTCATGCGCACGGCATTCTGAGACATTAATATGATTTGAGCATCATGGTCATAAGCAGTGCCCTGCTGTTAATCATTGACAGCTGTCACTGAAGACCGCTCTGAGGAGGTTATGCTGCACACAAATCAGCCTCACGTATGCAAAAGGGCATGAAGCTAAATATAGACTATAGAAAACCCCCCTAATTGTGTTCCTGATGGGGTATGGTAATGTGCACATTTAAATAGCATAGTCATTCCAACTAGATTTACATCACATTTCCTTTACCTTAAAGGCTCATATCTATGCTAGAGATACAGCCTTAATACATGTTTATTTTATAATCACTATACATTTATTTTATGGTAAGAATTAATATCTTGCGCATCCTCATATGCAACATATTTGCCAAGAACACCACAGATGCATACATATAAAATCCATTGTGAGAGTTATGTTGAAAAATTTACCATAAGAATGTTCTTCTCAAAATTTTCATAGATCCTCTTGCTACATGCTTTTTGACCAGGGTTTAGATTCAGTTTAATGAATCATATCAAGCAACATAGGTTTAAGCTGACTGGGTATTTTGACCGAATAATGTGAAAAAAATACCTCTAATTTAGACCATTAGTCTGTCCTGTGGTTAAATGACATTATGTTACTAATGGATCCACTGTGCAATGTGACACTAGTGGTGATCTCCACTGGGAATGAGAGGCATATAATACACGTGTACTTTTCAATACTAAAAGGATATACTAATGGCTTCATCACTTTTGTGTTAAGCAATCAACATTTTTTATGTGTGCTAGGAATGTGTGTTTGTAATGCAATCTTTGTTTTCCTGGGGTAAATGGGCTTCTTCAGACAGCTGGAAAGCTTTTGATAGGGATTGTGAAATTCCAGATAAGATTCATGTGCTGATGAAGAAGGTTATACACACACGCTGCCTCTAAATCTCCCCACTTAACATATGAAAAACACATTTCTCTGCTTTAATATGATACTGCTGGATATGTAATATTTGTAATTGGGATCAAGCTAAGACTCTTAAGTTACTTAAGAAAACACATTTTAGTTTTGTCAAGAATTTCAACTAATGAATGACTAAAGGCACATACACACAGAGTTTGCGCTGTATGGTGTTCTTTAATTAAACATAGCAATGCACTGCACAGCTTGCGTTAAAGTACAGTAGAGCGAAATTATCAACAATATATGGGAAAAAGTGTGTAGGAATTATCAATATTCTGAGAAAATTATTTCTATTATTATAATGTTGGAAAAATATAAAGCACAGCATGTCATTGTGTTTTCATGAAATAAATAAGGACGCTTTTCATCTTCTTTTAAATCTAAAATACAGTTTAAATTGAAATAGTTGGTGAGATTTAAAGAATATAAGTAAAGGTGTAGGACAAACTTTTTTTTTCAATGCTTGACAGACAGTTTAGTTCCAGTGCACAAAACTCCCAATGGAGCAATTAATGTCTCAAATTGGTGACATGGGAAAGATGCTGGTCGCTGATCAATTATGTTGGTCTGACTTTACAGGAATCAAAGGACTGGTTTCAAATTATGCATGTGTCAAGTAATAATGATAGTGTAAAATAATGCACTAACATGACCAAATTACCTGGTTGTATTAAAGTTCAACAGTTATACTTTAAGAAGGTAAAAAAACCTGAAGATAAATACACATAAAAAGAATACATTCCTGAACCTTCTAGATTGATATCATGTTTCAGTCGTCCCTGTAAAAGGAATTGGCCATTTATGGTCTAAAGTTGGTCATACACAAGGAATACTGAGATTGCACACATTCAGTTGCTCAACTGAATATAGGATTAAAAGAAGCCCAATATATTCTGGTTGGAATATGTCAGCAGGCCACACATTTTGTAGATTGGCTGCAAACTTTTTAAAAGTTTCCTTAACCCCTTCGCGCCTGAGGTGTTTCTCACCCCTGTGCTGAGCACTTAATTTTTTAATAAGCAGGTGTACCATCATATGAAACGGGATACTTCTATCTTTCAAACAAGGGTGCCCCCAGCTTTCTAATTGCTAGAGATAAGGAGACAGAGGCTCTACTAGAGCCTCACCCTATCCCTGATATTTCCCATAGAATATACTTGACTGTGCACGGGCAGAAATCAAACACATCATGGTGAGAAGTAATCTTTCCTTTGCATTCTAGAGGGTCATGTACAGGACAGGGCAAATCCCACTCATCCTTAGCAATCAAGTGGTTACATACCTGTTTGTGGTTTGTATTCAATATTTCTTTTAATCAATGGCGGTAAATTTATGCCTACAATCGGTATGCAACATTGCAGTCTACTTTATATCAGGCCCCAAATGTGTGTTCCAAATGATTGAACTGTTATAGTTGCTGTTGTCATAGGAACAATTAGATGTAATCTGCCCACTAGTCATATATCTATAGCAATTACAGTATCACTTAACAAATAAAAATGGACACCAAACTCTAGTAAAATGTCATCACCCCATTTTATAGCATATTATGGTCTTAGCACACTCTGCATAACGTAGCTAACAGGCAATGTATATAGATTCAGGAGGCTTTCATTGTCTTGGGTTCAGCTGTTAGTCTGTTAATTTGCACTTATAGACTAGATATTGCCTTTTAAAGGTCTCTAAGGATATGTAATGTACTGGGTATGTCTTTTTACAATAAAATACAATTATCTTTTTGTAACTGTGGTCAATTATTGTTTGGTGTTAAAAGGAGCATTGTCATTTGTGAGCAATAAATAGATTTCTTTAATTTTTGTTTTTTGCTTGTAATACTAAATGAGATGACTATGGCTCTGGGGTAAATGTTAATGTACACAATTCCTATTAATTTACCACAAACTTATCATGCTCATATTCAAGGGTGGATTGGCCATACTGAGTAAACTAAGTAAAAAATAACCACTTCAGGACTGGGGTGGCCTAGACTAGTCCCATATTCAGTGTTTTGGACCAGCATCTCTGTTGGCTGGGTGGTGGCTTGGGTCCCAGATTCTACTGTTGTTGTAATGGTGTATGGTGACAATGATCCTGATATTTAATATTTCTCTCTTTCTAGGTTGTTGCCTATGCTGTAGGAGGAGTCGATTCAAAAACATGCTCTTGGAATTAGCTTCACTGTTCCAATCACCAATGTCAATCTCAATTGAGGAGGACACTATCAAAATACAAAATATCAACTAACTGTTGGGACGTTAAACATGATCCAAACAAGCCAGCTAATTTGGACAATACCATGGGCTATTCAATCTTGAGCATCAGCTGATTGGGTTATACTATTTGTTATGTTGCCTTTGCACTGTATCAATGAAGCATACAGCAGAAATATTTTCAATGAAAGTATCCATACATAGCAAAGATTACACAGATCATGAGTCAAACCGTGGAATGTGATAAGAGTGAAAGAGTTATGGTAATTTATGTTGTATGTATGCACCTGCATGTTTAGAGCTGTGCACATCCTATGTTAACCAAGTCCAAGGCTACAGTATATTGTATTTGATGTGTTAACTCTTTGTTAAACACTGGCTTACTACTGCTAATAGTAGGCACAGTAGAGATAAGAATAGTTATTATTACTGGCTAAACACTGAAATTCTCTCTGCTCCCTTAGTGATGATTGGTCATTTTGTCCTACGTCCAGGTTAGTCAGTATATGCTTGTTCTCCACAATTTTTAAATAGATTCTCAACTGAATTGAAATCAGCTTTTTGACTGGGCCATTAGGACATTTACCTTTTTATTCTTGAGCCACTCCAATCTTAGTTTGGCCTTGTCTTGGGAGTCATTTTGAAAGGTGAATTTTCACAAGCTTCAGGTTTTTTTTAGCAGACTGAAAAGGTTTCTTTTGAAGTGTTTTCCAGTATTTTCCTTCTATTTTAACAAGATGTTCCAACTGATGAAAAACAGGCCATAAGAATAAAGCTACCACTACCATACCACAATATAGGTATGGTGTTTTTTTGTGAGGTGTGGGCAGTGTTAGATTTGTGTCGCATATACTGTTTTGAACTATTGCTAAAAAGACCACAAAAATGTTTTCCAATATTGCAACCGTGACAAACTCCAGGGGGTAAATGTATCAAGCTGAGAGTTTTTTGGCGGGTTTGAAAAACAAATCAGATTCTAGCTGTCATTTATTTACTACTTTCTATAAAATGATAGCTAGAATCTGATTGGTTGCTAAAGGCAACATCTCCATTTTTTAAACTCGCCGGAAAACTCTCAGCTTGATACATTTACCCTCAGATGTGCATTTACATGGTTAATTTTGAGTAATGGCTTCTTTTGTGCCATCCTTACAGGCCAATTTTAAGCAGAGCTCTTGATATGGTTGACTGGTGCACCTATACTCCAGCCTCAGCTACTGAACTCTTTAGTTCCTTCAGAGTGTTTGTTGGCATTTCTGTGGCTTCTTTCACAAGTCTCTTTCTTATATGAGCAGTGATTTTTAAGGGACAGCACTTTCTAGGCATCGTCTAGGTATCTTGATGTAGGGTCTACTTCCTGATAATTGAACCATTAATGCCCACTGAAGCATCCAAACACTTGGATAATGTTTTGTACCATTTTCCTAATGTTTGCAAGGTTTTACTTTATCTTTATCTACTTTCTTCTTCATTTCACAGCTATCCTTTGGATTCACAACCTGGATAATGTGCAGATTTTATCCGGATCACAAAAAAATAATTTTGAGTTTCTGTGATTTGAAATGAAAGTATCACAAAGAACAAAATGTCAGCGCAGTATTTATTATTTAGTAAGATGAGAGAATTGGTAAAAAGTCTGAAAAATGTTGCCGGGCACTGTACATTTGAGATAATGGTTTGCTTCTCCTATGCACATCAGTCACATTGTGGAGCCTTAAATATATGAGAACTATAATCTGCAGTGAGGTACGTAGAAAAGATTATATACAATGAAAAATATAATTTCTTTCATGGTATGGGAACCCTTACATGTTCAATATCCTTGAGAATGTCACAAAATATCTTTTCATATTGTAACAACATTGATATGTCTTTAATGTTCCTTTTATGGATATTACAAAAACATAATGGAACATACTGTGTTATATTTAAAAAAAAACATTAAATATCTTTTTTCATTTGCAAAATATAATGTATGGCTTTTTGTAACGAACAGTTTAAAAATGTTTACTATGAAAATTACACATTTTAGAAAAAAGACAAATGGTAAAAAAAAAAATATTTTAGAAAATGAAATTATATCAGTTGTACTGCTTTTAAGAATAACATTTTTCCATACATTCAGAAAGTTTCTTGTATAACGGCAATTTTTTTTATTCTCAATATCAGAGAACAGATGAATGTCTTTGTATTACCGAAACTGATGCAATCTTTTGTGCACTGTATCAGATGTCAACCTAAGGCAATCTATGAATCTTCTGATCCACGCTAACTCCAGCGGATAAAGATTAGAAATCATGTCTACCAATTGGTTCCTTGTCAAAATATCTACTTAGGAAGAGTTTATATAGTATGTTAATTACTGTAAAATTACTGTAAAATTATCATTCCAAGAAATCAATAGATAAATGATTTACTGATGATTTACAGTGGATCTTCCAATTTTGCGAAAAAAGTAAAACTCTACACATGTTCATTCCTGTTACAGTGTCTTCTTAGACTAACTTTGGTTGATTTCCCTAGAAGTTCCTGCAAGAAAAGGGCTTCACCAATATAGTAGTGTAGTCCAACATTAGAAATAATCTCTAATGCTTGAGTTTCGAAACTTCCCTAAAGATGACTACTTACCTAAAAACTATGTTAAAATAAAATGTATAATAGTTTTATAAAAATATGTATATTCTATAAATATTATTGAAAGTTTATCTATTAATATTGATATGGTGCCTACATATTACACATCACTTTACATATAAACTTTTATAATTGCATCCACATATTTTAATTAGTAAATGACACCGCCCTCTCTTTTTAATTTTTGCTCACATGTATGTAGATTTTCTAATTTAAAACTAAATGCAACAAGTAATAAGTACAGTGATAAAAATACACACACACAATATCAAGAAGTTGTATTAAATATTACAAATCATACAAAATAAGTAAATAGTAATAATTATAAGCATCAGACAGGAATTGTCAGCAGCCATTTTCACATAAGCATTTCAAGTAGTGAGCTATGTAAGTGCAAAAAGAGAAAATAAAAATGTAGATGATTATAACCTGACCAGATCACATAATTTATGTGCATTCAATCTTTCACACACATCTGGTCACACACATTTATTTATTTTGAACCATCAATTCAATCTTTTTGTCAAACTAACCAATAGTTTAACACAATCCTGAAATGAACAATGCTGGTAAATACATTACAATATTAGTCATGAAACATAATTGCCTAATATTGTAATAATGACATGCTGTACACATTTGTTTGTTGAGGCTTGCTGTTTATCTTTTGTACAAATGTGTTCATGCTGCTTGAGAAAACATGCAAATTATTTAAAATTCTAGATCAAAGTAGTAAAAATACAACACTGATTTTATAACAACATGAACAATAATTCATAAAAGCCATTAATGTATGATCAACACATTTTGGGTTATTCATTGAACTGATGTGTGCATGATTTGCTATCTTTTACCAAACAAGTGAACTTAATGGTGGAGTGACTTGGTGGAGAATTTATGATCATAATTTATTTATATAGCGCCACTGATTCCGCAGCGCTGTACAGAGAACTCATTCACATCAGTCCCTACCCCATTGGAGCTTATAGTCTCATATAAACAAAGCTGGAACAACACTATATCCACAACATATAACTCTTTTTCCAGTTTTATTACACTTCTTCTTTTCTGCTTATGAATTTTCTAGAACCCATTGGAATTGACACCAAGACAATGGGAGTGGGAAGGACCAGGCAATACGTCACCTCAGGGAACTTGTTCTGAGCATGCGTGGTGATGGTCATATGCACAGATCAGTGACTTCAAACGTGGTACTGTGATAGGGTGCTACCTTTTCAATAAGATGGTTTATAAAATTTCTTCTCTGCTGGATATTTCACGGTCAACTGTAAGTGATAGTATTAGAAAGTGGACACATTTAGGAACAGCAGCAACTCAGCCACGAAGCGGAAGACATACATCATAATACAACACATAAAATCACAGAGTGGAGTCAATGACTGCTAAGGCGCTTGGTGCGTAAAAGTCGTCAACGCTCTGCTGATTCCATAGCTGATGAGTTCCGAACTTCCACTGGCATTAATGTAAGCACAAAAACTGTGTGGCGGGAGCTTAATGGAATGGGTTTCCATGGTTGAGCAGCTGCATGTAAGCCTCACATCACCAAGACCAATGCTAAGCATCAGGTGGAGTGATATAAAGCACACCGACACTGGACTGTGAAGCAGTGGAAACATGTTCTTTGACGTGACAAATCACGCTTTTCTGTTTGGCAGTCAGATAGGCGAGTCTGAGTTTGACGGATGCCAGTAGAACGTTACCTGCCTGAATGCATTATGCCAACTGTGAAGTTTGGTGCAGGAGGGATAATGGTATGGGGCTGTTTTTCAGGGTTTGGGCTAGGACCCTTATCTCCAGTGATAGACAATCTTAATTCTTCAGCATACCAAATCATTTTGGACAATGCTATGCTTCCAGTTTTGTGGCAGCAGTTTGTGGTAGGCCCTTTTCTATTCCAACATGACTGTGCCCCAGTGCACAAAGCAAGGACTACAAAGACATGGTTTGATGAGTTCAGTGTGGAAGAACTTGACTGGCCTGCACAGAGCCCTGACGTCAAACCCATCGAACACCTTTGGGATAAACTGGAACGGAGATTGCGAGCCAGGCCTTCTCGTCCAACGTTAGTGCCTGACCACATAAATGCTCTACAGAATGAATGGGCCCAACTTCCCACAGAAACACTCCAAAATCTTGTGGAAAGCCTTCCAAGAAGAGTGGAAGCTGCTATTGTTGCAAAAGGGGAACATCTCCATATTAAAGTATATGTATTTGAATATAATGGCATTACAGTCTCTGTTGGTGTAATGGTCAAGCGTCTGTATACTTTTGTCCATATAGTGTATGTGCACATGCAGAATTGCACATATCTGACACTTGTACCTTCATAAGTCAGAAGTGGCAGAATGGGGGAGAGAGGGGTGGTGAAACATAAAAAAAGGTATTCTTCCTTGCGCAGTAAATATAATAGTTGCAGATGTAAGTGCAAGGTGTAATCATAAGTATGGCATATACTGTTTATTCACAGTATATGATTTTGAGTTCCAGTCCACCCTGAATACAATACACAATATTGTACACCGGTCATTTTGATGGCTTCTTATATTTTATCACTGCAACACACACACAATAAACTGTTGAACTGTAGACAGTCATGCCATATATTGTTTCCATTGAATATGTCAAATGATATGTCATATGAATTACTACTATTACTGTATATTCAATTCCACTTATGACATGTGGTTTGCTTACTGATAAAGTGTGCATAGAAGCCCTACATATATAATAAGAGACTTGGGCAACCTTTTGCCCTTGGGTTGCTCTTTAACTACATTTACTAGCATAACTGTCAGCTGTCAGAGGTGCAGCATAGTTGGTGAGTGAAATGCCTGCATCATAAACTAATGTTCTTTTGCAGTGTTCTCATAGCAAGTGCTGGAACCGTATGTACTTTTATGTGCCATAGAGAATAGCTCTTTTACTTACGTATCATGCTTGCCATTTCAGCTCCCACAGGCTCATAGATATATGTATATATATATATATATATATATTAGGGATGTGCACCGGCGACTTTTGAGGTCTCGTGTTTTGTGTTTTGGATCCGGATTTTCGTTATTTTTGGGGTTCGGATTTGTCTCGCAAAACACTTGACGAAAGGTCTCGGTTCGGATTTAAGGTTTTGGATTCGGATTTTTTTTGAAAAAAACATAAAAAGTTTAAAAATCAAGTTTTTGGGCTTATTTTCACTCCTACGCTATTATTAACCTCAATAACATTCAATAACAAGCATTTCCACTAATTTACAGTGTATTCTGAACACCTCACAATATAGTTATTAGTCCAAAACGTTGCAACAAGGTATCTTTCTGGACTGCGTAGAGGAGTGGGTCACCACAATATATATTAAAAACCCTGAACTTTTATGATTCGCACCAATAAATGTACCTGGACTGCGTAGAGGAGTGGGTCACCACAATATATTAAAAACCCTGAACTTTTATGAATCGCACCAATAAATGTACCTGGACTGCGTAGAGGAGTGGGTCACCACAATATATTAAAAACCCTGAACTTTTATGAATCGCACCAATAAATGTACCTGGACTGCGTAGAGGAGTGGGTCACCACAATATATTAAAAACCCTGAACTTTTATGAATCGCACCAATAAATGTACCTGGACTGCGTAGAGGAGTGGGTCACCACAATATATATTAAAAACCCTGAACTTTTATGAATCGCACCAATAAATGTACCTGGACTGCGTAGAGGAGTGGGTCACCACAATATATTAAAAACCCTGAACTTTTATGAATCGCACCAATAAATGTACCTGGACTGCGTAGAGGAGTGGGTCACCACAATATATTAAAAACCCTGAACTTTTATGAATCGCACCAATAAATGTACCTGGACTGCGTAGAGGAGTGGGTCACCACAATATATTAAAAACCCTGAACTTTTATGAATCGCACCAATAAATGTACCAGGACTGCGTAGAGGAGTGGGTCACCACAATATATATTAAAAACCCTGAACTTTTATGAATCGCACCAATAAATGTACCTGGACTGCGTAGAGGAGTGGGTCACCACAATATATTAAAAACCCTGAACTTTTATGAATCGCACCAATAAATGTACCTGGACTGCGTAGAGGAGTGGGTCACCACAATATATTAAAAACCCTGAACTTTTATGAATCGCACCAATAAATGTACCTGGACTGCGTAGAGGAGTGGGTCACCACAATATATTAAAAACCCTGAACTTTTATGAATCGCACCAATAAATGTACCTGGACTGTGTAGAGGAGTGGGTCACCACAATATATTAAAAACCCTGAACTTTTATGAATCGCACCAATAAATGTACCTGGACTGCGTAGAGGAGTGGGTCACCACAATATATTAAAAACCCTGAACTTTTATGATTCGCACCAATAAATGTACCTGGACTGCGTAGAGGTGTGGGCACTGGGCACCACAATAAAATATATAAAAAACCTTCAACAGGTCTGCATTACACTACACATACGGCTGCTCCTCCATCCTCTCCATCATATACATGTTGGAGTTTTAGCGTGTGACAACCTCTTGTTTTTGATAATGTCAGTGCATTTTGAATATTTTTCAATTTGCCCCACACCACTGAATGTACTTTATCTATGATACGCATCTATCTATCTTGACTGCGTAGTGTGGTGGCCCCGGTACACAATTTGGTACCGAGGCCACAATATAATTAAAAAACCCTCCACGTGTCAGAATTCCACCAAACAAGTATCTGGACTGCGTAGTGGGGTGGCCCCGGTACCCAATTTGATACCGGGGCCACAATAAAATAAATACACCCTCCACGTGTCAGAATTCCACCAAACAAGTATCTGGACTGCGTAGTGGGGTGGCCCCGGTACCCAATTTGATACCGGGGCCACAATAAAATAAATACACCCTCAACTGGTCTGAATTCCACCAAACAAGTATCTGGACTGCGTAGTGGGTTGGCCCCGGTACCCAATTTGATACCGGGGCCACAATACCTCCTCCAAACATGGTACAGACAATTCGTCATTGAGATCCCATCAAGTATGTTAAAGACAAACAGGGTCGAAGTGTTATTGGTTGACTTTGTAAACCAAAAAACTGTCCCTGTTGCACATAGTCGTGCAATGAAGACTGACTTTTTCATTTAAAGGCACCATCTTTCAAGTGTAGTGTTTGTAAGTCTAAGTCATATTATACTTTTGGTAAAATTGGTTTATTTTGTTCCTCTTTATGGTAACTACTAATAGAATTAAAGTATTAAATAGAAGCGGCAGTTCCTCTTTATGGTAATTAGTAATAGAATTAAAGTATTAAATAGAATTAAAGTATTAAATAGAATTAAAGTATTAAATAGAGTGGTATAGAGTTGTAGTGTGGTATAGATAGAGTGGTCCCCACAATATAATAATAAAACCCTCAACTGGTCTGAATTCCACCAAACAAGTATCTGGACTGCGTAGTGGGGTGGCCCCGGTACCCATTTTGATACCGGGGCCACAATAAAATAAATACACCCTCAACTGGTCTGAATTCCACCAAACAAGTATCTGGACTGCGTAGTGGGGTGGCCCCGGTACCCAATTTGATACCGGGGCCACATTACCTCCTCCAATTTCCAAGTGTAGTGTTTATAACATCTTAACACTACACTAATTCTAGCACGTCAAAACCTCTTGTTTTAAATAATGACAGGGCATTTAACTTTTGATTTAATTTATTGAATTTGTTGGCATTTTCTTTTACTTTTTGAACATGGCAAACGACTGTTGAATGGTCACATAATGCCAAAAAAAAAGTTGCAAGATGGAATTGTCCTTGGGCCCTCCCACCCACCCTTATGTTGTTGAAATAGGACATGCACACTTTAACAAACCAATCATTTCAGCGACAGGGCCTACCAAACAACTGTGGCTGAAATGATTGGTTTGTTTGGGCCCCCACACCAATAAAACAATTCATCTCTCCCTGTACAAACTAAACAGGCTCTACTGAGGAAAGATGTCGTCCTTATCCTCAACCTCTGATTCCTCTCCCCCTACAGTGTGTACTTCCTCCTCCTCACACATTATCAATTCGTCCCCGCTGGACTCCACAACCACAGTCCCTCTGTACTGTCTGGAGGGCAGTGCTGTACTTCATTGAGGAATTGATTATTCATTTTTATAAACATCATTTTTTCAACGTTGTGAGGAAGCAACCTCCTTTGCCGCTCACTGACCAGGTTCCCCGCTGCACTAAAAACTCTTTCCGAGTACACACTGGAGGGGGGACAACTCAGTTAAAAAATAGAGCCAGTTTGTACAGGGGCTTCCAAACTGCCTTTTGGAGTTCTACCACGTCACTACCTCTAGTTAATTTAGATTGCAAGGCTTGTAAATATAAATACTTTGAAGATAAAAAAAAGCAGGCTGCACAGACTGTGGAGCTAGAAAGTGAAATTAAATGGACCACGTTACTTTGGTGGCTATCTATGCCCCCCCCCCCCCCCCCCGCCCTACACTTGTAGTTGAATATAAATAAAGCAGCCTGCATAGACTGTAGAACTAGCAATTCAAATATACAAAGAAATGGACAAAGGCAGTTTGGTATCTGTCTGCATCAGATCCCCTCTCCACTAGGAGTAAAACAGAAAACTTTTCAGCCGTTATATAATCTAGAATATAAATAGAAATTGAGAAATGCAATTTGGTATCTGTCTGCATCATAATCATCAACATCCTCCTCAGCGCCAGCTACATCAATATCCTCCTCCCAGTGTACAACATTCACACCTTCATTAGCCAAATCTGTAACTGGACTGTGGGTGATCCTTCCAGCATATGCAGAGGGCGTGCTGCAAATGCTGGATGGAGTCACCTCTTCCCGTACAGTGATGGGAAGGTCAGGGTTCACAACCAACAACACCCTTGGACTCGCCTTGGGGATTTGTGATGTCATCTGTTTAGAAGGCAGAGTTCTTTGCTGTTTTGTTGTTGTTGCTGACAGCATAACTCTCTTAAATTTTTTGTAGGGGGGGGGAGGAGGGCTTAGATCCTTGGGTGAAGCTGGACCACTAGTCATGAACACGGGACAGGGCCTAAGCCGTTCCTTGCCACTACTTGTCGTAATTGGCATATTGCCAACTTTACGTTTCTCCTCAGATGATTTTAAGTTTCTTTTTTTGCTGTTTTTTGAGAACTTGGGCTTTTTGGATTTTACATGCCCTGTACTAGGAGATTGGGCATCGTGCTTGCCAGACGACGTTGATGGCATTTCATCGTCTATGTCATGACTAGTGGCAGCAGCTTCAGCATTAGGAGGAAGTGGGTCTTGATCTTTCCCTACTTTATCCTCCAAATTTTTGGTCTCCATTATATGTAGCACAAGATACTGCAGAATGTGTGAACTTGGTAATATTGCAGTACCAATGGACTTATACTGCTGGATTGGTTTTGCAAATTTGGTTATAATTATATATTTTTTTTTTAATTTTTTATTTTTTATTTTTTTTTACTTTTTTTTTATTTTTTAAAAACTTGGGAATAATGGGGAAATAACTATGCCCTTAGAAGCACAGAGCACAGGACACAGCACCACTGGACTGAACAGGACACGACACAGGACCCAGCAGCACTACGGAACTCAGCAGGACAGAGCACAGGACACAGCACCACTGGACTGATACTGCAGAATGTGTGAACTTTGTAATATTGCAGTACCACTGGACTTTTACTGCTGAATGTGTGAACTTGGTAATATTGCAGTACCAATGGGCTTATACTGCAGGATTGGTTGTGCAAATTTTGTGGTAATTAAAAAAAATTAAATTAGTTTTTGGTATTTTTTTAAATAACTTTTTTTTATTTTTTTAAACACAGGGGAATATTGGGGAAATAACTATGCCCTTAGAAGCACAGAGCACAGGACACAGCACCACTGGACTGAACAGGACACAGCACAGGACCCAGCAGCACCACTGACCTCAGAAGGACAGAGCACAGCACACAGCACCACTGGACTGATACTGCAGAACACAGCACAGCACAGCACAGCACAGAACTAAACAGCACAGCACAGAACTAAACAGCACAGCACAGAACTAAACAGCACAGCACGAGATCTACCAGGACAGAGGACCACCTAACACACCCTCCCTCTACCCTGATCAATGCCCGTGTGAAGATGGCGGCGACTAGCGGGGAATTTATAGGATCCGAGTATCGCGAGATCCGACAACGGGATTATGAGTCAGAGCCTCAGTTTCAGATTTGAATTTGGCGCCAATACCCGGATCTGTCTCGGATCCGACTCGGATCGGCAACGTTCGGGTGGGCTCGGATTTCATAAATCCGAGTGCGCTCATCCCTAATATATATATATATATATATATATAGAGAGATAAAAAAATTATATATATATATATATATATATATATATATATATATATAATGCATTTTTACAGTTGCTCCTGATTGCAAACACATGTTCTAACTTGCATATTCAGACTGTCATCACTAGTAATTGGCACTTACGCCTGACCTGTTGCTGGCGCAAGTGATACAACAGAAAAACACATACTTTTGAAAGGCCCAAAGCTTGAATCAAGCTTGGTACGCCCTATTGTACAGTGACTATGTGCATACGCCCATTCCCTTCCCCATTCTGCCCCTGAAATAATAGGCTGTAGTAAGGGTCCTTTGTGCTCATAGAGATTGCTGCATTCTCTGGCATATGGTCCAGTTCTGAGCATGCGCAAAGCTTGTTCTCTAGCATATGGTCCAGTTCTGGGCATGCACAAAGCAATTTTATGCAAAATATAGCATGCTTTGACATTTATGTGCTTTAATAAATCAGGCCCATGGTAACAAAGATTTTAGTGTTATTATTTGAACTATAATTCAAAGAAAACTGGCACTTCAAAATTTTCATACTTCTACTTTCAAATTACCTCTTCTACCACTGATCTACATTATACCACTAAAATAAGATAGATATTTACAATGCAGTACATGTACAATGTTTGCATATATTTAGTTGTAATAAGAAACTGAAAGCAGTAGATTATGAGCCTGATGCTCTAAGGTATGCAAAATGAACATATTGTCTTAATTTATTTTTTAAACACAAGTAAATTGGACATACACACAATTCGAAGCGGAGCTGAATAAACTTCTCTTAAACTTTATATGCGGATCTAGGTACACCTTACATATACGACACTTGACATATTGATACAAAGCCCTCATCAACACACACCCTTGCACCACACAATGGCTGATCAATACACACACGGAATGTCTTGTATATTTAGAAAACAGGCAATGAATGTAATGTATTGTATGAACATCTATGCTATACCACCCATGTTAATAGAGCATGTAAAACCTGTTGAGTTTGTACAATTTACTCTGTCATACTGTTTTATAATATATTTAAATTTTAATATATTAAATTTTACAACACAAAACATATTAAATTAAGCTATAGCTTGTGTGCAGTTTTTCTTGAATATATAAAAGGGCTCACTGTGTATTCCCCATAAACCTCACATCACCCTTTTTTAAAAATTCTAAACATTTGCATGCAAATAAACACACGGAGACTTGGATAAGTTATTAAAAATTGCCAGAGCTTTTATTATGAGTTTAATTTTAAATAAACCTATGGTGGCGGAGAAAGGGCACTGCGAAACAGCTCTCAAGCTGGTAACACTATAACACAAGTGGACTGGCGCAAACCACCGTACGTCCACAACCACAGGGGAACAAATCCCGTCATCACTTGCGCTAAGTTGGCGTCAGAGTGACTGCCCCTTTAAAACTCACTCTGCCCTCCCTCACCGAGCCGGACAGGGACCCTCCTCACCGAAGGACCAAAAAGGAGTTACTGGTGCCACCTAGGGGACAGTGAGCTACGACCAACTACCTGTGCGCCCACAAATCAGCCGCTGAACGCAGTGCCTTCCTACCGCAACATTAACCCAGAAATGCACACCTCGAGGAGTGGGTAGGTGGGATCTTGTGCTGTGGAATGAGGCAGCCCAGGAAGTGCAACCTACTATATCAATTAAGGTCCCTCCACCAGGAGCTCACATTGGTCGGGCCCAACCCAATGTTAAGCCCTTCAGGTTAGTGTTCAGCTTATTACAAACCCTGTCACCCTTTAAATGCGTTCGTCCTATGAAGCCTCACTTGTCATAAGCATAAGTTATTATATAAATATTGGTCTTGTGGAATTAAGGTAAACCAAGAATGATATTTCTTAGGTTAAATAAGAACTACCATTATAAAGAGCTGGTTGACGGTATTAATCATAAATAACGTTATTTAAACAGTCATCCATATATTTGCCAGACTGTTAGGACCCATATACCGCCAAAATAGATACCCTTTTACAGTATGACATTTGAGAAAATATGACATTTTATTGTGTTCATTTTTCCCTTCATTCAAACTCATCCCAGTAACTCTGTCACCCTGTTGATATGTCCTGTGATATCGCAGAATGTGGGGGAGGGGGTCTGTTTTTTGGATATTACTGATGTTACTGATATCACTGATGTAACATTAAAGAAAGATTTCAAAGGCCACAGCTTTTACTACAAAAAAAATACATTTTATCAACAATTTAGGTCCCCTTTTATTTTGACTCAAAGTGTTGCTAAATTAGCCCCTATTTTTAAAAGGTGGAGTAAAAGTGGATCTGTCTTCAGAAAAATAAATGGGTGCAGGCAAGCACATGGGCTTACAGGTGCCAGAAATCCCCCTTTAAGACCAGACAGAGTGATTAAAGTATGAAACAAGATTGTTATAGTGTCATTTCAATTACTATCAAGCATTTGTATCTGCATTTTATTGCAGAATTTGTAGGCATTTTCAGAGCAGGACATATATGTTTGCTTTATATACACTACCTGTGGTATTTATAGAATATGTAAATATACAATATGATTTTTTATTATGAAAAGTTTAAATGGCCTATTTATTAAACTAAAAACTGTGTTCAAGCCCCGAAAACAGAGCTTTTCGGAGATTAAACGCAAAATTTTTATTTACTATGACAGCATCACAGCAGACATCAGAGATATCTGCTGCTTTGCCTACCTCTTCGTTTTACTGAGCAGCCCCCATAACAGTGTATGGGTACTGCTCAGTAACGCTATGTACCAACAGCCGAATTGAAAAAAAAACATTTTAAAGTACGTCAGCTGAAGCTGGTGTACATTAACATAATTGAAAAATTTCACTGAAACAGCTCTGCTCCAAAGAGCAGAGCTGCACTGCGCATGTGTGGAGGGATCACATGATCCCTCCATGTCACATGCCTCAGGTTCTTTCATTCAGGGATCTCTGTGTGCATGCCCGAGTTTATTGGCTGGCGCATGCACACAGGGATTGAAAGAGGATACCACGTTGTAAACAGCATCGCACAGGAAGGAGAAGAGAAGACTCAAGTGAAAGTGTGTGTTACACTTCACAGTTTTCCGGAGCGGCTGTTCCTGTGTTGATTTTTTAATAAATATGAGAAATCTTTCAATCCGCATCTATGCAATAAGAATTGAAAAGTTTCATTCATATTTTGCGATGCTATGAATGAAGTCAATTCTTTGATGGATGAACGGATGGTATAACAATCCAGCACAGATGGACCCAAAAGAAAGAAAAACATAAAAGAAGTAATAAAAATGTAAAAATAGTATGTAACAAAACATTATTTACTTAACATGACATTTGGTAAGGGTTTCTGTGATAAATGCCAAAGGGTTGCTAAGATGGGTCTGGAATTATTCACAGTCAACAACACTCTGACTGGTATGTTTCTCATTGGTGGTGTTTAAAGGTTTTATTACAGTTTACAATAGGTGATTGGAAGTACACTAACAAGTTGGTATAAAGCTCTTCTTTACACAGAGAGCACTATTTATTTTTCTTTTCTTCCTTTTTTGGTATGTAATATACACCCTATAAGTAAATCTGTCACCTGAAATAGGTAAGCGTAATTCACTTTGCACTTCTCTCATATTATTGTCCTCTTGCCGATACATACTATTTTACTATTTCTTCTTTTCGGTACCATCTTCGCCAGAGTGTCAAACCATTGAGTTCAGCATATCCAATATGCCAAACAGCGCTATCTGCCCTTTGTCAGCCAACCTCTTCTCCCAATCAATAAAAAAAAAACTGTAAGGGCTGACATATAGCAGGGAGGCTCTCAATGGAGAAACTCAAATCTGCCTGTCCAATTTATTAGTATGTACGTGAAGAGAGCGTAGTTGAACCTGTCCAGTGCTAGCTATTACAGCACCTCTTACTACTGGCACACTTAACATAAAGGAGGGGAGTCAGTGGATCCCCAATAGCACTGCCCAAAGTGCCGTTTAACATATTGGGTGTGCTACCATGCAGTCTCCATCCTGATAAAAGGTTAGGGGGAAAAGTATCTTATTTTAGAACACATAACAAACAGCTATATTTTCAATAAATAAATAAAACCCAATTTACCCTTCCTCATGACAGACACTTTACATTGTTAAAATAAGAAAAAGTGAAAAAGTTGTTTGGAATCAGAGTGTGGCACTCCAGTAATAAACGTATTCATTTTATGGTTTCTGATTAGGCAAAAACAAATATTTATCTGCTGTAATTCTGGGAAAACTAATAGGCCAGCATGAATTATCATATAATATTCTCTAGTGTGCTTATTGAGCAGTCTTTTTATACTGTATAACAGTGCTTCCTTTTCCAGGGTCTTCCTAGAGTTACATAATCCACCATTGCAGTCACGGAAGGTGACAGCAGTTGGTATTGGGAAGACCATGTTGTACTTATCAGCCAACCAAATGTACCTGAACTAGAATGAAATATATATAAAAATATGCAATAAGCAATTTCTTTACAATTACTGTAAATTGTCAAGTATTGAATGTATCAACTCACGATCTAGACTTTTAGTCTTTTACCTTATTCTATTCCTTACTGGAAACTCAGCATACAGTAATAATGAAACACCTAAGAAATGTACAATAAATGTCATAGTAATAGATATAATTTCCCATTAAAATGTTTGTGGCCTAGCACCACATGTGTCTCTAAATTCAGAGATGAAAGCTCCATTCAGTCTGGCTGTGAATGTATTTATTTAAGGTATATACAGTAACCCAGACACACCTACCACACTGGGAAATATAAAATTAGTGTTTTTCAGTGCTTAGTGTTGCTTAATATTTAATGTATTTTAGGGGAGACACAGAGGCAGGAGGAGGGGGAGGGTCCTTCCAGTAATTTGCTGTGGTTCTGGTAATTTGTAATTACACACCTGGTACTAATTGTATTATATTTAATAATTAAATTTAAGAATTTGAGTTAGTTTGCAATTCATTATTATTCTGTTTCATGTATTTCTTAATTTGAATTGTTTCCATTTTACATGTACTCACGAAAAATCAGTTAACAACAGGCAAAGAAAGAGCAAAAATTGTGCATCTTTTGTATATTCTCTTACAAAGATAAACATTAACTGACCATATTTCAATATTCAACAACAGCAGCAGAATCCATAACAATTTTGATGTAACTGCAGTGTTCTATAACTGTCTCTCTGAAAACTCTTTCCTCGATTCTCTCCAGTCTTGCTTCCGCCACTTCATTCCACTGAAACTGCCCATTGATCTTCTATTGGCCCAGTCCAAGGGACACTTGACTTTGCTTATCCTCCCGGACCCTTTTGCGCACCCATCACCGCATTAACCTTTCTGACACTGCACTCTCTTAGTTCACCTAATACCACTTCAACCGTTCTTTGTCTTTTTATGCCTCTGGCTCCACCTCCTCCCATCCCTGCTTATCATAGCAGTCCCACAGGGCTCCTTTTTTGACCACCAGGTCTTCTTTCTGTATATCTCCTCTCTAGGTGAACTTATCCGTTTCTTCACCCTCCATTATCACCTGTATGCCAATGATACCCAATTCCCTTCACTCCTTTCTTGGGAGCCTTGCTTTCTCTCTGCCATCTCCTTCTGCATGTCTCAATGTTTTATTAAACTTAACATGGCCAAAACATTGTCTTCCTTTCCTCAGAGACTCCTCCTCTCCCCACCTCTCTATCACTGTTGATTACACAATTGTCTACTCTCTCCATCAAGTTTGCTGCCTCAGTGTCATTATTGTTCATTATTGGATAATTCTTCTCCTTCCCTCTCCACATCCAGTCTCCCTTGCCCAACCAAAACCCTGATCCATTCTCTTATCATTTCTTGACTCGATTACTGCAAACTTCTCCTTACTGGACTTCCCCACTCTTACTGGACTGTCTCTCACTCATCTTTAATCGATACTATACTGTGCTGCAGCAAGATCAAGATTGATCTTCCTTACTCGTAGCTACATTTCTGTCTCCCCTTTCTGCTAAGCCTTATGCTGGCTTGCTTTTCCCCTTCAGAATCTTCTTCAAACTCCTAACCCTAGTATACAAAGCCCTCTCTAGCATCACTGCTCTTTGTATCTCCTACCTCATCTCCATCAATCTGATTTCTAGATCCTCTCACACTGACTCACTCCTATATATCACCCATTTGTCTACCCCTCCGCTCTAGATTGTAAGCTCTCCTGAGCAGGATCCTTTTCTCTCCTGTCCTCCTCCTTTTGTAGCCTATGCCTTCAGCTTCTTCCTAGCTATGTTTTGCACCTTCTCGATGGGCACTCTGCTATTGGTCTCCACATGTCCCTGTCCTCTCACCTCCATCAGTGGCTCTGATCCTGTTTACTGTGCCCCCACTCATGGACACAGGCTTCAGCTTGTGCTGAATCATTCCCCCACGCCCCTTCTTCCTTCTTCTAGTTTGTTAAGAAATAGGATCATTTTTGCAGTCTTACTGATTCAGTTATTTGCTTGTGTATATATGCGACCAGAATTGTATCACACTTTGGAAGCATCAACTGTGCGATTACTGCAGCAACCATTTAGCTAATAATCCAACAACTTTTGATTGGTTTTGCTGTCCAGTGCTGGTTATAGTTCCTGTTTGATTCAGTGTGCCTTTGTATCGTTAATTGATTCTTTCTCTCTGTATTTAACCCAGGTTGTTCCAAGGATTCTGCTGTTTTTTCCACTCCTGACAACACTATAGTTTGCTGTACTGAGGATAGGTAATTGCAGCATATTCAACACATCTAACATACTATATACTGTTGAAAGAAAATCTACAGATGAAGCAGAAAGTATTGCCATGTACACTTTAGTGCGAAAAAACAATAAAATATAATCTGTGCTAAATAGTAACAGATCTCTAATTAGCTTAACTGTGTTTAGCTCCAGATACTCAAGTTTCTTGCAAAAAAAGCTTTCCTTTCTATCTTTTTACTTTGGTGCCAATGTACTGCAATTAATTCTGCTCTATCTGTATGCCCCTCAACATCTAAAGAATCCGGTGGCATCCAAGTTACTCATAGGTTGGGACAGGATGACTTCATTAAGGTAGTCTGATACAAGACTGATAAACAATGCACTTACAACAGCACTACTGGTATCATTATTCAAAGCATCAAATCTACCTGTGTACAAGTGGATAGGTTAAAAATGTAAAGAAACTGTTCTGTTTCCAATGTAATTGGAATTCATGAAAATAGTGACATTCACATTATGATACATGCCTGAGCAGAAATAACTATCACAATGCATATTGTGAAATCTGACAGAAAATGCAAAATGTATACCATTTCTAACAGATGTATATTCTAATTAAATAAGAAGTGCAATCATATTGTCATAAGCCATTAATCAGTCTTTCGAGATGCAGAACTGCAGGCTTGCTAGACAGCTGCACTGAGAAATCTGCCTAACATACAGTCAAGTAAAAAAAGAGCCATTGAATAATCTGCATATAAATGTGATTAGCAAATTATCTCTGGAAACCTTAGTAAACTGACAAAAGGATGTTCACCTTTTGTTCACCTGTTAATATCCAAATGAATTTCAAAATTGCAGCTGACCTTTTGACAGCATTTGTAAATTAGAGGGGGTTTTGGCATAACAAGCAATGGAAATATATCTGTATCTTCATTATACTTGTCACTGTATTTCATCAAAGTAGAGGTACAGTATGCAGCTAATTCTCCGGCTGCTGATTCCAGACACAATGATACATTAAAAATGTATAATTTGTTATAAAATGAAAAGAGTTAATAGAGAAAGCAGGCAAGCTACATGCATATACTACATACACACACACACGCACACACACGCACACACACGCACACACACGCACACACACACACACACACACACACACACAGTGGGTGCCTGTGTTGTTAGCTAGTGTTTTTTATTTTCTCTATATCTTGTATGTCATATTTGATTTAACCAATGTATATTCAGCCATTACATTGTTTTGGAAATAATTATGTTAATATGGTATCATAGTATCCATTTACACTACACATATCAAGTTTGGAGAGAAGGATGGCAAATACTCAAAAGTAGAATCCTTACTAAATAGGAATACTCCAAATTATGAAAACAAAATCAGCTTGTTAATTGTTTGTTATTTGTTTGATTAAAAAGAAAATGTCTGATGTTATGTACATTTTATTGGACCAAACACATGTAAAATATATTTTAATGAGTGCACTTTATTTTTTCAATACACATGCCCCTTTCTGTGATTCTTCCATGCACACCCCCCTTCCTGTACTTCTTCAATACACCCCACCTTCACCACGCCGCACATTTCACTCCCCACCACATATCCTCCTCCCTGTCCACTTCAACACACATCCACCCTCCCCGGCCCTCTTCACCATACATGCCCCCAATTCACTTGCCTTGATCTTGACATGATGTTCATGGCATTTGGACTAGGGAACCCAGACAGACTAAAAGGCCCAGACAGATGCAGGGGTCTGTCTCGGCCCCTTACAGTTGTATTGCTGTACCCCATGATGGAAATCATGATATCATCTCAGTGGAGAGGTGCAAGACGCACAAATCCCCCTTCCTATGCCTCCACATCACTCCCTGTGCTTGTTTGCAACTTACCGCCCTTGCTGTGCCTCTTTGACACACATCTCCCTCCATGTGCTTCTTCATCACACATCCCCTTACTGTGCTTCTTCACTACACATCCCCCTTCCTGTGCTTCTTCACTACACATCCCCCCTTCTTGTGCTTCTTCAGTACACATCCCTCTTCCTGTGCTTCTTCATACACATCCCTCTTCCTGTGCTTCTTCACTACACATCACAATCTTCAACACACATTCTCCCCATCTCTTTTCAATACACATACATCTTCCTGTACTTTTTTAATACACATCCCCTTTTCTGTGATTCTTCCATGCACATCCCCCTTCCTGTACTTCTTTAACACACCCACCTCTTCACCACAAATGTCACCCACCACTAGACATCCTCTTCCTGTCCCACTTCACCATATATGCTCCCTATTCACTTTGTTCTGACCTGATGTTCTTGGTATTCAAACCAGGGGACCCAGACAGACTAGAAGGCCCGAATAGATACAGGGGTCTGTCCAGACCCCTAGTCTGTCTGGGCCCCTTACAGTTGTATCAATATACCCTCCTGATGGCAACCCTGTGTGTGCCCCAAGACATTAGATAGAAGCAGGGCGCTGGCTCCGGGTTGGGATTCTTAATCAGCCATAGCTGATCAGACTAACCACAATATCATATTACCTGCCAGATACAAACCTGCCCCCAGTTTCCTTACTGGCTCAGTTCCCTGTCAGGTGAAGCATATCAGTCAAGCCCAGAATTGAGGGATAGGTCCGAGGTCACTCATTGTTTGGCTTTCCAGTAAGTGAAGAGTAATTTTTCTCTTTTCCAAACAGAGCCCCCCCCCAGAGCTCCAGTATCAGACAACTTCTGTTGATTATTAAATAGTATTTTAACACTCTTACCCGCTTACAGATCACATTGTTTAATTGTGAACAGGTAAGTGTATTGTCACATGGATCAATGATCGGTAAGACACCTGCACTTCACAGACAATTTTAAGATGCTTTAGCTGTGACCATCTGTCTAATGTAAACATACTGTAACACAGAGCAGAGTGGTGGGGGTGTATATGTTTGACATGCCAGAGCCAGGCTGGAAGTGAGGTTATGGGCTATGCATGCTGGGAAGTTCCTGATCTCTATTCTGCATTCTACTTATGTATGTTATGCTGAGTAAACACGTTATGTTTCACTCATGAGAGTAGTCACTCCAGTCTTTCTACACCCACATCTACAGGGTGTCAGAAGTTGACAGACATGTCTCAAGGTCTCCGCTGCATTAACCCTCTCATATTTGATGAAAACATCACTAATAACTGGATCCAGTTCAGAAGGGAATGGAAAGTATACTGCATACTGGGCTATCTGAGAAGTCAAAAAAGGTACAATCATATAACTTTACTAAATCTGGCTGGTACAGAGGCAGGTAGATAAAGCAGACATATTTGTCTATGAGGAATGGGAGGATAACGAGGATCCCAAAGTGCTTCTAAAATAATTTAAGTAGATAAGTTTACCTGAAAAGAATGGAATAATGGACAGACATATAATACCACAAACCAAAAGTGTGATGAAAATGTGTCAACATTAAAGCTACTAGTAAAAAAATGTAATTTTGTCGCAATCACCAATGAACTAATCAGAGACAGAATTGTTTGTGGTATTCATAATGATACTACACACAGTTGTTAAGAGAAAAAAAATTACTTTAGAAACTGCAATTCACATCTGTATACTTAATGAACAGTCTGAGAGGAGTACAAGGGAATTAAGGAAGGGGGCAGAAGTAAATAGTATACAGGGCACACCACCACAATACATGCACTGCAAAAACTGTGGCTGACATCACCCACCTGAGTGGCAAAAATGCCCGGCTGTAACTCCTGTAATAAATGTAACTACTTTGCAAAATTCTGCAAATCCAAATACACAATGGCAACTAGCACGCCATGTGAAACATAGAGGGGAAGACAGTCACATAGAGTTAATAACATGGAGACCAAGTCCATATCAGAACCCACCAACCCATCAATGCGAGAGTGTAGATTTTGTTGCTGAAAATCTTTACTAGCCTCTGTGTAAAACACAAAGGAAAGATACTGAAAATAAAAATTGACACTGGTGCCAAGTGCAATGTCATGTCAAAGACTGTCCTGCACAGAACAAACCCACAGACACTAATTGACCAGTCAGATTCAGTAAACCTTGTGGCATATGGAGGTCAAATTAATAAAACTATGGGTACAGCTACACTAGAGTTCATGTGTACTCCATTACAGTTTCATATTCATGGGGCAGCACTGTGGCTAAGTGGTTAGCACTTGTGCCTCACAGCACTGGGGTCATGAGTTCAATTCCCGACCATGGCCTTATCTGTGTGGAGTTTGTATGTTCTCCCTGTGTCTGCATGGGTTTCCTCCGGGTGCTCCGGTTTCTTCCCACACTCCAAAAAAACATACTAGTAGGTTAATTGGCTGCTATAAAAAATTGACCGTAGTCTCTCTGTGTCTGTGTGTGTGTGTGTTAGGGAATTTAGACTGTAAGCCCCAATGGGGTAGGGACTGATGTGAATGAGTTCTCTGTACAGCGCTGCGGAATCAGTGGCACTATATAAATAAATGGTGATGATGATGATGATATTGTTGATCAGGATGTCAGACCACTGCTAGGACTGCCTGATAGTGTTAAATTGGTCTTGATAAACTTGGGAGCCAAAATCCATATGGTACAAACAGAAACTCCAGAACTCAAGGAATTTAAAGATCTGTTTGACTGTGATACCATTGGTAAACTCCCTGTCATTTACCACATGTGACTGCATTAGTCAATCGTCCCCACAGTCTGTGCACACCAACACATCCCCACTGCCATGAATAACAAAGTGCTTGCTGAACTAGACTATATGACAAGGCTTGATATAATTGCCCCAATAGAGGAAGCAGGACAGTGGGTCTCAGTCATGATAGTTGTAGTGAAAAATACAGGTTAGTCAGACTATGCATAGACCCTTGCACTTAAACAAAGCACTGCTGAGGCCTCAACACCCATTGAGAACAGTCGAACAAGTTATTACTGGTGTCTGAGGCAAAAATCTTCCATGTTCACCACATTTATAACACCCACAGGATGATATATTTTTTTGCGTATTACTAATGGCTTGACCACCAGCATTGAAGTTTTTCAGTGATGCATGGAACAGCTGTTTGCAGGATACCCATGTGAAATCATTGTCGATGACATTCTCATCCGGGATCGCAACGTGAAGGAACACAATGATCGCTTCCGTCGAGTTGGAAAGCATCCGTGCCATAAAGTTAAAGCTCAACCCAGACAAATGCAAGTTCCGGGTGTCAGAAGTTCCATATATGGGTCACCTCCTCACCGACAAGGGGAGCAAGCCATTCACTGAAAAAATGGGCTGCATTCAGCAAATGCCGTTCCCTGAGGACAAACTCAGTCTTCAGCATTTCCTGGGAATGACAAATTACCTGTCAAAAGTTCTTCCCAACTACAGTGAGACAACTGCACCATTAAGATAGCTCTTACACCAAGGTACAGAATGGTGCTGGCAGGAGCCACAGCGGGCAAAATTAAAATTAAAACATGTTAACAAGCCCTCCAGTATTTCAGTACTTTAATGTGCCTTTACCGGTGGTGAACTCTACAGATGCCTAACAACAGGGACTGGGTGCTGTTTGCATTCCAATTAACAGGCAAATACCCTCCAGAGCACTGACTGAGACTGAATCACGATATTCACAGATTGAAAAACAACTTTTGGTGTTAGTATCTGCCTATCCCTACTTCCATGACTTTACATGTGGGTGTCCTGTCACTGTTGAGAGAGACTATCAACAACTCACAACCATACTGAGGAAACCTCTGCAAAATGCGTCTGTCCGCATACGATGAATGATGCTTAAGTTACAGAGATTCCATCTGGACGTCATATACAAACATGGCAAAGAATTATTTGTGGCTGATGACCTCTCCTGGGTCTACTTACCTCACACTGAGTGCCAACCAGTTGAGAATGAATATGACGTCATGCCTGGAACATCTAGTTTTGTTGGACTTTTATTTAGGGTGGTTTGAGATTGACTACCTACCCAATCTACCCAAGTGCTACTATTATTGCCAAACTCAAGAGACACTTTGCTACATATGGCATCCCACAACAACTCATCATATTGCCACACCCACAGTATCAGACAGGTTTGGGGCACATTCTATAGGCATCATAGCCCTGTATAGGCCAATAGCTGGTGTTTTTAGCAATCTTGCCTCTTACAATCACCTCTATTTTTCTGGTGGGTTCCAAAACTGCTAGTTCACACATTTCACATGTTATATGTTTATAATAGCTAAAAGTCGGGACATCGATTTGTAATGTGGTGCTATTGAAAATGGCACTTTTCTTCAATTTTCTATCAGTTCACCCTTTTAAGCAACCAAAACATAACTGTAAACTGGTGATTTTCCAAAACCGCAGCTTGATACATTTATCGCTAAGTATTAAGAAATACAACCAGATTATAGAATATGGAAATAGCAGAACAATAGCATGATAGAGAAAATGTGTGATTAGTGGGCCAATAGTTCTCTTTCACAAAATCAATTATTTGCAAATCTTTTATTCTTTAAACAAAGAGAACAGGTTGTTAAAAATATATTAAGCTGGTGATATTTTGACATTTTTCTAATTGTTATTTAAAATAAAAAATGTTTTCAGCAAATCCTCTTGTTTAATCCCATATGAGCATATTTCTGGCAATTCAGTTCCAAATTTGATTCAAGGCTCCTGAAAAGGACAAAATATGACAAACTGTGAAGCAAGCAAATTAGTTTTGCTCATCTTCAGCCTAATAATACAACAATAGTATAATGTTTCTACCAAAGGAACACATCCAACACTCTGAACTACAAATTCTGCAATTCACATGCCATTAAAAAAAATGTCCATCCTGCTTGGCTTTGTCTGCTTTGATGAGCGGCATACATAGCCAGCACAGAAAATATAGAAAAACTTTATATAAGCAATATGCACGCTGTCCTTAGTTTTACAACTGTGAATATTACTAGACAGATGCAATGATCATAATTTCCAAAAATTAGCTCAAATTATTGCAATATCATATTATTTTATTCCTTAAAGCAAAAACAGAATAAATATGGCATGGCGAGAAAATGAAGCGCTTTAACCGTGCCTGTGTAAACATTTCCAGCTATAAGAGTGAAGTTATGTGAGGAAGGGACACTGTTTTATGAAGCTGGAGTGAAATATGTACTGTGCAAAATAGTTGATGAAGTGACATAACTGACAGCATTCATAGCAGCTGGAGGTGTCCATGGCCTAATATAGTAATGTGCTTCAGGCGTACAATTAACCTTAACAGCTAGCTAAGTGCATGAACTGTATAGAAACTCTCCATGTCCTGGCTTTATGTGTTGCTGAAGCCTGATGACTGTATGATTTGTACCATTTCTGTATGTGTCTTCTTTTATTTATGTTGTGAGAACGGAATTATTGTAATCTAGGTAGAATGTAAACAATGGGAAAACATTAATAAAAGTTACATATGTTCAGCAGCTTTTATTCAAGTCTAGCCAAAGTTTTATGTATTTGTTTTGTTTTAGGACATGTGGGATTAAGTAACAACTCATGCCAAGTAATTCACTTTGTAGTGAATGTCACCTTTTCATAATTTAACTAACCTGGTCTGACTATATATAGTTCAGGAATTTTAGTTTTGTTCTACTAAATGTAAAAAGCATGTTGATAAATGTTTAGAATTAACTTAACATATTCTATTTCTTCTATGGGTATTTTTAGTTTTTCACAGATATCTATCTATCTACCTTTGGTATTGATTATGAGAGGAATAAACAGTATATTACAATATTACAGTGAAGAACAAATAGTAGAATAATATGCTCAAGCGAAGTAATAATAAATACAGCCGTTACTTATCGCAGGCGCTCTGGATCCAGTGTGCAGTCATTCAATCCTGAAGTCTGGGGACAAGATGTCTGAACACTAGATGAGAAGCTGCTGCTTATATACACACAGAAATACAGTAATACAATGAAGATGGTATATCTTGCATCTATTGGTCCAGGTCTGAGGAAGGTCCAAGGGGTTGTCAATCATTGGCTAGTTCATCCTAAGAAATCCAAAGGAGGGGGTCATCTCTCCAGGGGGTATGCTTGGCTCTTCCCGCCAAGATTCCTTAGTCTTAAGTAGTTCATAATTCCCTATCATTCATAACTTGTGTATGCACTCTGCGATTCCTTCGCAGAGTAAACCAAACAGTAGGAAATGTAAAGAGGTTTATTATGATACCACTCATGATATGATTCCTTCAACCTGTTCCGTATATTTCACTAATATGCATGTAACTTTAATATAACACATAAGTACTACTATATTTCGACATAACTGACTATGTGTTGCAACTACCATTAAAGTGTACTATTTTATAAGTATGCATGTTTGTGCGAATGTATGGTAAAAGACCAATTACTGTTGCTGCCACGTGTAGTGGATGCGTACGCCCTTTCACGCCGTAGCGTGCCCTTGTAGGCCGTAGCGTACCGTGCGCATCTTTTCAGACAAAGACAACCAAGTTTGCTCGACTTTAATTGAAATGACTTTATCCAATTTGCTGACTTCGACAAGAGCATAATGAGACTTGGTACTATAGTCACAATGCTAATGATTTAAGTGGTATCACCTGGAGAGGATGATAGGCAAGCAGCCAATCAGAAACAGCTAGACATTACGGGTGATAGTTATTATGAACAGTGAGCGAAGTGGAAATTTAGAAGTGGCGGTTTGGAAAACGTAATGGGAATGTAAGTGAATCGAACTTGATAGTTTTACAATGGGAGAAGTGGCAGTATGGCATATCACCGTATATACTCCCACTTCGACCACTGATTATGAACACATATTTTTTCAATAGCCGTCCAGTACCTGCAAGAGTTATGCCTCCTAAGAGGTGTATCTGTGACTGCCATCACGTTTAATTATGCTGCATCTCCAGGGGGGTGCTACACTTTTGTGAACATGCGATTACTGTACTAATCCTAACTTATGATTGCCCGCTATGCTCAGTCTCTCCATGCATAAAGACACGCAAGTCTATGATATGCACAAATCTAGATATAGTTGCAAAAGTACAGTGCAGAAATGGATATATTCACTCCACAAAAACTGACAGACACCTAACTCTAAATGAGGCCCATAATATGCAGTGATTTTCACCACTAATTTAAATTAAAGCATTTTCCAATTAGAGGCTGGGTTTCTGTCAGTCCACATTTATTTTAATTTTTTTTAAGCAAGTGCCCTGTAGAAAGTCTTCCAACCTCCTTTGTTGCATATAGGTAAATAAAGAGAGCCTGGGAAAAACAGAGAGATCAGATACTATTCTGTCTTAATGATTCAATGTCACAGGAAATAACATTTCTAAAATTTGTTACAATTATTAAACTTGTTAAGGAAACCTTGAAGACTTTGTTCTCACAAAGCATTTTTGTTACAATATGCATTAAAAACCAATTAGTATTTTAGACTGAATTGAATTTATACTGATAATCATTTGTTTGTTTTATTCTTGCATTTTAGACAGCTGTTAGAAAATGCAAATATTTCAAGTGGACTTATTACTTACCTAGGGGATTCTGAAGTCATCCTTAACGCTAACCTCCCTTGTATATGTTTACCAATTACCGCTTACAAATGGAGCTCGACTATTTTAGATTGATGACACAATCAGACATCTCCCTCCTTGTGCACCAATAGTGACTCTTAACTCTAACCATGCCACAGTATTATTATAACACCATTTGGCAGGGTTACTGTCTCCTCTGTTGATGCATACCATTAGTCTGAAATAAAATAAAAAAAACCCTGAGAAAATGACAAAGACTTGCTCCTAGAAGAGTCTTAATGCAAAGTAATGAAAAGAATCAAAACGTGAATAGCCAATCAGTGTGATTTTCCCATGCTCCAATCAGGCGCAAGCCCACATCTTTTTGTCAGGTTTTTTTTCCCATTTGGACTACTTCAGGGGAAAAAAAGAAGGTTCCTTATGGAGTTGGGCAAATAATAAAGAGTTAGTCAAGAGATCTGAATGGGTATTTATTTCAAATCAAATATTAGAACATGTTAGGACATTCAGCCTATCTTTTTTAAACTTTAAATTTTTAGTCTGGCTCCTATTACCACAGTGGTTCCCAGTGTTTTTCAGACTGGGGCTGGCTTGACCTGGGTAGGGGGGGTGCTGGTTTCCTGTTTAGCAGTCCCAGTTCCCTAAGGTAATTACATCCCTTACCACCATTCCCCTGGGGTGAATGGTGCCAGGGTAATAGTTTATTATTAGACGATTGTTAAGTATTGTTTTAGAACTTCAAGTCCCAGAATCCAGACAGGACCAGCTGGAACATGTAGTTTCACAATAATATCTAGCAGTAAAAAAAAGACAGACTATATGTTGTTATATTTTATTTGAAAACTGCAGCTGTTGGCAGATGATACAACAGTGGGTTCTGTAATGCATAGAAGGTCTTTTCAATCCCTGTAAATTCAGGCATCTAACTGATGCAAGTTATAGTTGATAAAAAAATAGCTATAGGCCTCTTTGATCTTGTTAAGACTACACAAAAAGTAATGTCCTTTATGTAGAGCTCATGAAATTCCACACAGTGGAGCACTTGAATGGGTCTGATGGTTTGTATTGTTTAACTGAATTGTGTGCAGAATACAGTGGAATGCCTCTGTTAAGATGAAACAAGCTAATCAATAATATGTTTCAGAATAAAGTCAATTAAAGACAATTGCAGGAAATGTTTCAAGATTCTTTTGGCTTAAAAAAAAACTTCCCAGAAGCTTGTAATAATGAGACAGAAACAAACACACATATGATCCCCTCATAGTATATAGTTGTTTTGCTGTGCAAATGATATTGGCCATACATCACTGCAGAATGATTTATGTAATTAATATCTTATAACCAAAGTATTATTATTATTATTATTATTATTATTATTATTATCCTTTATTTATTAGGCGCCACAAAAGTTCTGCAGCGCTGTACACAGCACAAACAGTAGACTAAACAAGGTGACACATTACAAACGGTTAACAAAAAATACCAAAACTTCAGAGACTCCAGGCAGGCTAATGCAGTAAAGACGGAGCAGAAAAGCAGGTATGGAGAACAAAGGGAAGAGGGCCCTGCTCAAATGAGCTTACATCCTAAGGGAGGGTAGACAGATATCACGCACACAGGGAGCAAGTTGAAGTAAGTGGGGAGAGAGCAGGGGAGCTGGGAGGAGAGAGGGGAAGAACAGGTGGAGGAGAGGTTAGGTGGAAGGTTGGTAAGCCTTTAGGAACAGGTAAGTTTTGAGTGCCCTCTTGAAGGAGGACAGATTGGGAGAAAGATGGATGGAGCGAGGGAGGTCGTTCCAGTGAAGGGGGGCAGCACGGGAGAAGTCTTGGATTCTGGAGTGGGAAGAGGTGATCAGAGTGGAGGAGAGGCGAGTACAAAGTAAACAGTCCTGATTTTCAGGGCAAGATCCTGATTTCCAGAACACAAAAGGTGTATGGTCTTCCAGGAAAGGATAACCTTAACTAAAATTTGCATAGCTTTGGTGGATTGGGTGTAGGACTTACATTGTGCTAATGTTAGGAAAAATATCCAATATCACTATATATGTGTATTTCTTTTTATATTTCACTTTCTTTTGTCTTGGAGAATATATTAATTTGTATAATGAAAGCTAAGTTTAACAAGAATATTTAGATTTAAACTGTATATGCAAGTTAGAATTCTCTGTATCTTTCTTTGAGATTTTAGTAGCAGTGTCTGCACACCAGTTATGTATTCTTCAACATTGGAATGAGCTTCGGCATATATGTATGAAGATTGCTACTAACATAAACGTTATTACAAACAAGGACATTTTCTATATAGTAGGCTATAAGTTATGTGAAAAGATCATTCAGTAACAAGGTACATTCTGTAAATTAAAAATGACACTAATCCTAATTTGTATTGAGGCACACCAAGAGCAAGGGGGTAATGCGCAACCATGAAATGTATGCCTAGAACATGTACATTTTGGAAAATGAAAAGGGGGTTAATTAGCATATGTGCAAAACAGAATGTTTGAATGTTCTGTTCTGAAGTGAGCAGTTGGCTGAATATCTGTCTCTTTTTGCATTGTGGTAGTCAGAAGATCTAAGTGTTATGTGAGCTTAATTTTGGCTCTTCACCGCAGACCATCTGTTTTCCATGAAAGCCGACTGATAGAAAACATTTTATGTTATCACATATAAATTTCAAAGAAGATAGTCGAGTTAAACTTCTTGCTTTAAAATTGGGAAATACTATACTTAATGCATATTATGAACATTGATAGATAACTAGTTAACCATTTATAGGGCCCATTCATTAAGGAACATAAATGAAGAAACGTGATGTATTTTGCGTAAAATACTGGCGTTCCCAGAACCAGACCATACGCCAGTGATCACAGCAACGTCCAATTCATCTTCTAGTGCAAAGTACCTTACTACAGCCTATAATTTCATGGGCAAAATAGGGAGGGGACTGGGCGTATGCACGTAGTCAAAGCACAGTTACGTTGTGCCAAGCGCAATGTCCGACTCAAGCTTTGAGTTTCTCTAAGGTACGTGTTTTTCTGTAGTATCACTTACACCAGCTACAGGTCTAGTGTAAGTGCCGGTTATTAGTGAAGACGGTCGGGTATGCAAGCCAGATCATGTGTTTGCAATCAAGAGCAACTGTAAAAATGCATTTTATGCACAGTAGACATTCATAGCATAATCAGTTATATTTTATGGGGGGAAAATGTTTTAATGTTTTGACATTAATGACTATATTATTAGCAGGTGACATTAATTGAATAGCTTTTATTTTCTGTGTGTTCTTTTGGGACTTTATTTTCCACATATATTTTGGACGTTTCTTGCAGTGTGTTGTCTGTTAGAGCAGAGTCAGGACCTAGATCCGTATTCAACCACAGACGCATCTTTATATCTGCTCCTTTTTGAATACAGATGTGCGTATGCCTGATATACTTTTTTTTAAAAAACAAATAAATACTGTATGCACAATACGTTCGTTTTGCGTTCCTTAATGGATCAGGCCCATAATGTTTATGACAATACAGTTCATTTTTGAATGTACATAGAGTATCGGTACCATATGACTATGAGGTCATAGACCAAATGCTTCTATACACGTTAAGGACCTCTAAGATGACTTCTACTGTCCTTTTTATTTCACAGCAAGGGGGTAAATATACAAGTATCACTTTCAAATCAAACCAAGCAATATGCTTATATAGGATAATTCTCATAAATGCTTTATTTTTACTGATACTTTCAATATGAATCATGTGACACACCTGGCATCACAGCTTTTCAGATATAAGTTGTATTTTATGGTAGTGCCATCAGGGGGGTATGGCCAGTACTGCTGTGAGGGGCCCAGACAGACTAGGGGGCCCGGGCAGACCTCTCCGTCTGTCCGGATTCCCTGGACTGTCTGGGCCCCACAGTCACCGACCGTGCTGCCCCTTTTATTTCTTACCTTCTCCGTGAGGCTACAGCTTTGCCTCCCAGACTCTGATAGGCTGGGAGCGCGGCGCGGTGACGTCATCACCGCGCGTCGCACTTCCAGTGTGTCAGTGACCGAGAGGTAGAGCTGCAGCATCGCGGAGGAGAAGGTAAGTTAATGAGCTATTATTTGTTTTGAGGGGGGGAGAGGGAGAGCCCGGGGGACCATAATTGTGGAGGGAGGGGGGGAACAGGGAGAGCCTGGGGGACCTGATCTGTGGAGGGAGGGAGGGGGGGAGGGGGACCTTAACTGTGGAAGGGGGGAGAGGGGGACCTTAATTGTGGAAGGGGGGAGAGGGGGACCTTAATTGTGGAGGGTGGAGAGGGAGAAGGGGACCTTATCTGTGATTGGGGGGGACATTAACTGTGATGGGTGAGAGGAGGACATTAACTGTGAGGGGGGAGAGGAGGACATTAACTGTGAGGGGGGGAGAGGGGGACATTAACTGTGGGGGGAGAGAGGGACATTAACTGTGGGGGGAGAGAGGGGGACATTAACTGTGATTGCGGAGAGGGTAGAGGGGGACATTTACTTTGGGGGAGGGGAACATTTATTGTGATGAGGGAGTGGGAGGAATGTACTGTGATGAGGGACAGGAGGGGGAGCATGTATGGTGAAGATGGAGGGGTGCACATGTATGGGGAGGGGGGCACATGTATGTGGAGGGGGGCACATGTATGGGGAAGTGGACACATGTATGGGGAGGGGGGGCCCCACCGGATTAATTAGTACTGGACCCAGAGAGGGTGGGGGACCCACCAGATTAATTAGTACTGGGCCCCACAGTTTCTGATGGCAGCCCTGGAGCCATGAACATGCTTCCAGTGTCCATGACGTGTATACTTACTGTATCAGGTTGTGCAGGATTTCAGCAGTCTTGAACTCACATATCACACAGATCTTGTTGAGTCAAACCCCAAACAGTTCTCTCACACCCATACATACCTAATCTCTGCTACCACCTATTGTATGACGGCAATAGGAATCCACACTCTGCTACACCAATGTACCCACTGGCACACACTTTCCTCTTTGGGTAAAGGGTTACAATTCACAGCATTCTCAATAACAGTATTCAATGGATTAACATATCAAAACACTGTAGCATACACTACTTTTCTTGATAGTCAAAGGCATTCAAAATTCACATACACACATTCATAGGGTTAACATGAATAAGTAAGATTTATCTTTATAATAAAGACTTGTTTATTCATTAGAGTATCAAGAGCAAACCTTTCATTTTAGATTTCATATAATAAGGTACAGGGCACTGGATATAATATATGTAAATTAAAGGGGTGTAAATACATAAAGGTAACAGTTGCACAACATAGTTCATATCGTCTGTATGCCTGGGGCAAAGCAGAAAATGTGGACAGTCCTCAATTAGCTTGAGTCCCCAAAGCTGACAATTTTTCATAACATGCATGGTGTTTTGAACATATTCTCCTGGTAGGTCCCTCAGAGAGGCAGTGTATAATCAATATGGCGAGGAGAACCCCCTGGGCGTGAATATAACTTGTTCAGGAAAAGTCCAAAATTCTTATACCATATCTTTTCTCTCATACCTTGCATAGACATAATTCCCCATTCATTAAACAGGTCATAATTGATGCACATTTGCATGCAAAATATAATAGTATTATAATATCAGTAAGTCTCATTTCAGAAGATCTGTGATTACTGCAGGGTATCTGGACACCAGTTATCTACATACCTTGCACTTTTTCAATCCCTGAGTTTAATTTGGCATAGCGATTTCCTAAAACATGGAATATGAAGAAGATTCTTATGATGTTTTAAATTTCCTGTCTTTGAAGTTGTCCATGGATTCCGTTTCTACCTAGCACAAAAATTTCATCCATTTGTTAATTGCCAAACCTAGCACCACTCCATGTCCACATCCTCTGATTTTACATTTTTTTTTAATTTGATCTAGATAGTTATCTGATTGGGACCATGTGACTTGGGAAACAGCCTATGTAGGTGTGAAAATCTTTTTTCTACTGTACATCTGCCCAGTAGGGTATCTGCTGTGAGAAAGAGATTGATTAAATGAAATTTGGATACTAAATCAAAAAATGGATACTGTCAATTTAGGGTGGTGTCAGATGGATGTTTTGAACGCTAGTATTTTTTCAGCTAGAAAAGCACTGGCAATCATTTCGCTCAATTGATCCTGTGCTGAAAAACTGATGCGAAAGGGCAATGCTCCTCCACTGCCAAACGGGATTACACTCTGGAGACGCTACATGCAACATATCCTGAGCACAATCACTTCTATGTGAAGGGCAGCAGGCTTTCCCCATTAACTTCAACGTGTCAACATGTTAAATAATTAAGCTGCATGTATGCTAGCACCTTTCTAGCTGGAAGAACACCAGTGTTCAAACCGCTTACCTGACACCACTTTATTCACTATTACATAAGTCAACAATGTAGAAATTACTATTTAATAATTCCTCATATTTTGTTACCATAAAAACCTGTTGCCTGAGACCGCAGAATTATTTTAAGCGCATGGCTGCCAGTCTGGCCATTTGAAATTTTGAAAGGCTTTAAATTACACTTAACCTGGTCACTGCCTTAAGAAAATGACAGTAAAATAGATGTACATTACAAAACCTTATTACTCTCCAGATGGAAAACTGATGTATACCGTGAAGCAATAAACGTAATGATGAACATACTTTTCATAGACTATACGCTTGTTGGTCAGGTGCAGTACCTAATGTTTTATTTTATTTAAGTGAATCACTTTACATTTGTGAATATGAAGCCATAAAAATGTTGTACATATTTATATAAAGCTGACTGCTAGTGGCAAGTAGTGTCACTGATATATTATTTCATTTACCTTTGTCTGCCTTGAAAGAAATAAACTTGTCTCCTGTTTTACATTTCACACAAATCTTCCAGGGACAAAGATTTACAGATGTGCATCATTTCAGACCTAGTGGTTCGACCAATATGTTAGAAATAAGACACAATGGCAAAAAATAAGTAATTACATCTTCTATATACATCATTAAAACAACAATCAGAATTACAACTCATGTAAAACACATTGAAAATACAGTGGCTCTAACACTTGATCAGGAGAAGAAAGCAAAGTTTTCTCTGGATACAATATAATCCCCCACCCCCAAATGTTTTGAAGTGGTATTATGGTTTCTAATAACATTAATAGACTATTAACAAATTAAAGTAGATCTTCCACTCCCCAGTAGAGTGGAAGAACAGGCCATTTTATTCAGGTGGAAAGTTTGGGAAATTCAATCTTTGAGTTTTGCTTTTGTTTCACCATCCCATACTGTATTTCTAAATGTGTCTTTTGCATTGTCTATAAACAATGAATGGAGCTGGGCTGACAGCCGGAAACTCATTCTGCTGTGTGGGATGTGGTTGGGGAGGACTGGCAACACTTAAAGCCATATTCAGTCACAACATAATGTGGAATAAGGCAAATATTTTGCAGAACAGTTTTGTAAATTTTGCTTATCTCTTCTTCAGGGTGAATATCTCAACCTGAATGCGTATATGCCATTTTGGTTTTTTTTTTCATTAAAGCCTCCTAACCATAACCCTGTTACCTTGCCTTAGTAAAGGTATAAACTTGAGTGCATGATAGTGAGTAAAGTTCATTCTCCCAAAACATGGGACATGATGCAAACAGTTTGTCAGGCGCCGTTTCTGTGCTGCTCCATCCACACAGGGACGAACGCCCTCTCTGCCCCAGAAGTCGAGTCTGGTTGCTCGGCAACCAGACGCATGGAGCACAGCCAGTCTGCAGGTCCTTCCATGCATTGCTAGGAAACGGGACGCTATTCTGAAACCCGGTGACGGCTACTGACATCACCGCTGCCAGTAAACCCCTCTCTTTCAGCACTATATAAGGAAGACTCTGGCACCATTAGGTCTATCCTATCTCCAGGTGTGTATATTACTGTGCTACTTTTGGTAGCCAACTTTTGGTTGGTTTTGCAAGTCTTCTCTGCTTTTCGACCGCGGCCTGTTTGACTATTCTTCTGGATCTTCCATGTGTACTGCGCAGAAAGCACAGCTTGACCTCTGCTTCCCTGAATAGCCGTTTGCTATAATCTATCTCACTGATAGCCCTCCTGGAGAACCGCGACCTGCGTGTCTCTTGCAGCTAAACCCAAACTCCCTTGAAGGGGTCCCTGGTGAAGACCAGAGGCACGTTAGACTCCGCACCTCCAGATAGGGCTGCGCCAATATCAGCAGATAGCTCTGTTAACCTGACACAGCTCTAGTTAGGAATGGAAGAACATGGTACACAGTGTAATGGGACATTGATGCAGTTTGATTTACAATTAATTGATATTGAGCACAGTGAGTCTTTGGAATAATAAGTATTTCTATATGTACCCAACTACAATTAGCACTTGTCATCTCTGGTATTATATATTTATAGGAGTTCAATGCAAAGAAAATTATACTCATTAGAAGCACAACATGTTAATTTTGCCTTTTATAAGGAGCCTATTGTGGGGTTGTTTTTAGAATGATTTAATGTGGATATTTTAACGTCATTGACCTCTTTATTATTGCCAAACATTGTGATGACAGGTCAACTTTAAGATAACAATAAATGTACTTACCGTATATACTCGTGTATAAGCCGAGTTTTTCAGCACATTTTTTGTGCTGAAAAAACCCCTTCCTCGGCTTATACACGAGTGAACTCCTGTTCTCCCGTCCCTCAGCTTTTAACTTCCACAGTGGAACGTATGTGCGTTCCACCGACAGGAAGTTTGGCATTTGGAACGCAAACTTGCGTTCCAAATGCCGAACTTCCTGTCTGTGGAACGCCTATGCGTTCCACTGCGGAGGTAAGTAAAAGGCTGAACTCCTCCTCCTGATCACTTATTGCACTGCTTCAAGCTGATGACCTTTGAGGTCTCAGCAACAATAGCATCAAATGTAATTGGCATTAACTGGCGCAATGAGGAGACATGGAACTGGGGCATTGACTTGCAGCCTATTTGCACATTGGACCCTTAATTGTGGACACTCATTATAAAAATCTAGCGATCCCAACAGCGCAGTGGAGGAGACCCCGGGGGAGGAAAACTCCATGATTCTGGTAAGGTGCAGCAACTTTAGAAGCCTGCCACAACCAATCAGCATTCAATGACAGAGAGGTTTTAATTCCAGCAAAACAAAATTTTATGTCACTGCGATAAGTGGCAAAAGAAAATCTATGTTATTGCAGGTGATTGATAAATAACAGCCTGAGTAAGACGTTTAAGTGTGAAGCCAGTAGTCTTAAACAAGCCCTAGCATAGTCAGATAAAAAGGTTTGCGTCTATGGGCTAGATTTACTAAGCTGCGGTTTTGAAAAAGTGGGGATGTTGCCTATAGCAACCAATCAGATTCTAGCTACCATTTTGTAGAAGGTACTAAATAAATGAAAGCTAGAATCTGATTGGTTGCTATAGGCAACATCCCCACTTTTTCAAACCCGCAGCTTAGTAAATCTAGCCCTATGTATGATTAGCGCATGCCGAGCTATGGTATGCTAAGCACTGGCAGTAGAAATGCAGTCGAGAAAATACACAGGTTTATTAAAAGAAAAAAAAGTTAACCACTGATAAAACACTTTATGCAATCATGAGATGACGATAATAAAACAAGCATTGCATCGACACAAGGGCTCAGGGCTGCCATTAATGAGTACAAGTGGTACTACTGTAAGGGGCCTAGACTGTCCATGTGTCACAACACCCACTGAATATCCCGGGGACAGCAAGCTTCTGTTCCCTGTTGTGTTAGGTGGTAATTGCATTTACAATAATGTAAATTCCGGCAGTGTTTACACCTACAGAATTATTACGATACTGAAGAGAGCGACATGTAAGAAAGACCTACTTATCTGTAAACAGAGAGGTAAGGAGAGGACGACACTTTCAAATGACGTCTCTTCCAACCGCGACTTGGATTTTTTTATTTTTTAAAGCGACAACAAACAGACCCCTAAAGTAAAGGTAGTACTTACATTGTCAGTGTTTACACTATAATTAAGTAGTACTACACCCGTTGTGTTCCCTTCTAAGGTAATTACCAATGACAGGTGCAATCAAGTGATTTTGTAACGATCGGGGCGCCCCCCCCCCCCCCCCTACCAGGGGCTTGCTGCCGACAGCTGCACACTGTGCAGGTTCGTTCAGCAGTGACAGTGTGCTGCCCGGCTGCTCTGATTGTGTTTAAAAAACAATCAGAGCAGCCGGACAGCACACTGCCACTGCTAAACGGACCTGCACATACTGTGCAGCCGCCGGCAGCCTTAGACATCAGAAAGGGGGCGGGCCTAAATTACCACCCCTAAAATCGACCCGGGTAGGACAAATGTATAGATCCGCCCCTGTGTGGAGGTCTAACAGGCATGTTGCAGGCATATTGTTGCTCCAGACTCCATGGCACACCTTTACCTCTTCTGGACCTGGGGGAGGGGGGGTCGGTGGTCAAAAAGAAGAGGGCCCTGCCTGTTTCATTATTCCTGGGCGTTACATATACCACCACAATATTTTCTCACACTTTGAATGTGAAGCTTATCCCTTGCGAATCTTATCAGCACTTGATGTATAGGATGAAGCCTTATCTCCAGTGATATATATTCACCATGATATGTTTACTTAACAAAGTTTATCCACCAGGTCTAATCTATAAACAAACACTTAATAAAGGCTTACAGAATGGAGGCTCTAAAATTTTGAACATTTAGACATTCAATCAGATTTCACTATTTCAATTGCCACAAACATGTTCGCAGTACAATCACCAATTAATCTGGAATTATATATGTGTTTCAAAATTTGCAGCACATGCTAACTGTTTGCATTTGACATTCGTATTAAACGTTTGGTCACTCGAGGTTTACATTTCATAATTTGTGGTTTGCATTTGTCTTTCATGCTGAAAACAACTGTGTTTGACAAACAAACTTCACTGCATGCATTCACTGATTGCGCTGGAGGTTCGCTGTTTGCTGTTCGCAATTAAAGTCCATTAACAAACATCAACTTAAGTTCAAACACTTTAGAACTGGATTGAACATGGTGAACCCTGTTTGACTTGAATTTAGCTCGATTTTTTAAACCAATCAAATATTCTAGGGATTTAGTAAGATGTTTGAATTTTTGTACAGTTTTGACACCTGGTACTCACTTATTATGATGCAATTCTGTAGCGACCAGGTGAATAGACATTATACCCTATGATCTGCAATCGCCTCAAGCACAGAGCTTACAGAATGAATAGGATGAGTGCAAAACACCGAAGACACTAGGCTTTTCATTTGAATATACAGTCATTTTGCAGACAAACCCTCCTTTTAAAATTTTTCATCAAGATTGGTCATAAGGGGCAAAATCCCTGAGATGCTTTGGCCTTTCCTGAGACACCACAATATCTTAAGCTCTGTTACATGCAGCATTAACTCATTGTGAAAATAAAAAACATTATCATTTCTAATATATACAGATGTATATACAAACTTTATATTGGCAATTAGCTCACCACATGCCATTAGAAAGAATGGCAGGTGATGCATTAAATAGAAATTCAAAGCCTGTTACATTTGTGCGTTTAACCATATAGCACCATTGGCTATGTCACACTTTACAAAATGTAAAATAATACAGTTTAGTAAAAGACAATAAATACAAGGGTGTTGAAAGGCAATTAAATAAACAGAAGGAAGAGGTCCCTGCTGTAAGGTACTTACATTCTAATTAGATAGATGGAAAATAAACAGAGACAAGAGGTCAAAATAAACATATAGCATATATATCAACCTGGACCACAAGAGTCAAAGTGCATGAGGGGTCATTAGCTTACATGACTGCTTCACTCAGCAAGTGACATTTGAGAATGGTTATGAAGGATGAGTATCAGCTTGATATTAGAAGGTAGGGAGTTTATGTATAGTAAATTGGTGCAAGTGACTATTCTACAAAGATGCCTTCAGACTATGCAACGTATTGTGGGTCCCTAATTCTATACTCACCTCACAGCAAATGAGCAAAGTAAAATAATAGCTTGCCATAGGTGAGCTGCATGCTTATTTTTATATTTATGAGTGTACATCAAAATAATATGGTATGTTATTAGTTATTCATTCAGGCATTATAAGTAACTGTTATCAACAACAACTGTTCCTGTTGATTTTGCTTCCGTTAAGCATATTAGCAAATATTTTCTGCTTCATGTTGCACTGTGTGCATAAAAACAGGTGCTAACATGAAGCTGGTATTATCAATATAAATACAACAAATATTGCTTCGCAGAGGTAGAATAAATGCACATCTTTTAGTATGTCATTCACACCAAGGTACATACACAAAGTAAATAGAATATGTTCAGATACATTTTAAGCCATGTGTACTTACAGTATATCTGGGTACAGATGCCACAGTTCTCTACTGCAGGGGTCAGTAACCCCCAGCATGCATGCCAGATAGTATTGGGGCATTACTGCGGCATAATGTAAATTGGGGACACTTATGTTTGGCATAATATGAATTGGGGGCATTAATGTGGCATAATATGAATTGGGGGCAATTATGTGTGGCATAATATGAACTGGGGGGCATTACTGTGTCATAATATGAATGGGGCATTACTGTGGCATAATATGTATTGGGGCACTTCTGTGGCTACAATTAACTGGGGGTATTACTGTGGCATAATATAAACAGGGGGCACAACTATGTGGTACGATATTAATTGTGGCATAATATGAATTGGGGGGCATTAATGTGGAATAATATTAACTGGTGCATTACTGTGGAATAATGTGAATTGGCGGAATAACTGTGGCATAATGTGAATTGGGGCACTTATGTGTTGCATAATATGAATTGGGGGCATTACTGTGGCATAATATGTATTGGGTGTACTTATGTAACAAAAATTAATGGGGGGGGCATTACTGTGGTATAATGTAAATGGGGCACAACTATGTGGTATGATATTAATTGTAGGCACAACAATTTGGCATACTATTAACTGGAGCTCTGTTATGAGGCATGATATGATGGTATGATTTGTGGGCACAGCTATGAGGCATAATCTGATTTAGGGGCAAAACTATGCGGCATATTAAGAATTGGGTGTACTACTGTGTGGCATAGTACAAATTGATTGGGGACACTTGTGTGGCAAAATATGAATTTAAGTTACCACAATGTGGCGTAATATGAACTGCGGGCACTACACTGTGGCATAATATGACTTGAAAGTACCACTATGTGGCTTAAAATGAACTTGGGCACTACTCTGTAGCATAATATGAATTTAGGCTACTACTATGTGGAATAATATAAACTGGAGTCACTCTTCTGTGTCATAATATGAATTGAGGTTACTACTATATGGCATAATGTGAATTGGAGGCACAGCTATGAGGTATAATTTGAAATGGTGGCATAACTATAAGACATATTGTGAACTAGGGGTTCTACTATGTGGCACAATATGAATAGGGGGCACAACTATGTGGCATAAAATTAACTGAGTCTCTACTATGTGTCATAATATTAACTGGGGGCACTAGTGTGTGGCATATTACGAATTGGGTCTACTAAAGCAGCATAATATAATTTGGGTGCACTACTGTGGCATAATATGAATTTAGGGTATTTTTTATTATTTATTGTTCCCATTACTATAATGGTGTCTTGAAAATAGCATCATAAAATAACAACTAATTAAAATGTATATATATATATATATATATATATATATATATATATATACATACATATATATATATATATATATATATATATATATATATATATACATATATATATATATATATATATATATATATATATATATATATATATGCTACACTATATGGACGTGTTAAATACTTTTGTGTCAAAAAGATGAAAGCATCATAGGAGTGACACCTTTATTGGCTAACCAGAGATTTTTTTTATTATTATATATGCTAGCTTTCAGAGCACAGAGGCCCCTTCATCAGGCAACTTTACAAACTTTACAAATGAATGACTAAGAAACAGGCACAACATTGTGCTCTGAAAGCTAGCAAATACCCAATAGTGGGTGTATCAGGGGCGGTAGCCAGCTTGTGATAGGTGGGAAAATGGTAATACTTAACCTGCCTAGGAGTCTACTTGAGGGTACTAATATACCTTGTTGGCGAAACATTAAAAGTTTGATAGTATTATATCTGCATACGCTAACTGTTTAACCTAGACATATTGTTCTCTCTTATCCCTGATTAAACACTCCACTTAATGACATTTAAGAATAACTTATCTAACCTATATAACAATTAACATAAATAAGCACTGCATACAATAACATATATTAACCAAATGCATAGGATCAACAAATGAGAGTAAATGGTAAGGCAATGAGACAATGACAGATCAGAGTACCCAGAAAGGGGCAATAGATCGCAAGTGTCATATGCTTCAATCGCTCGAGTCTAAACATCTAACCACATGGTTTCACATGGTGAACGAAATGAAAAGAAAAACTGCTATCAAAGTGCAAGTAAGAAATAACTACACACACTTCATTTATGATCAGAGACCACCAGTACCACTCATCAGTGGCTTTATGGCTTCTACTACTGCATTATGCCACAGGAGATTAGGAAATGTAGAGAATAGTGAGTGAAAGTTCAACCCAGAAAGATAGAAATGGAGAAAGCGTATTCAAATTATTCTGCTAAAGGAAATCGGGGCATGCAGAACTGCTGCAGAGTGGAGAGTGGGCTTTTTAAATTGAAAGTTGCTCAGATATGTGGGTGTCAAACAGAATATACAAGAGAGGAGTCACTTTCTGAAACTATAACCTATTTGCTGTTGAGTCCTCAGATTTAAAGTTACAGTTAACCATACAAACATTATTACACATCAAAGTATTACTGGTGGTAAGATTTGTGAGGTCTCAAGTACCGCGGCAATCCTTGTTCCGTTCTTGCCATCTCAGGGTGGTGATAACAGAAGAAAATTAATGAAAACAATCTTTATAATTTAAATAAAGCCTTTTTTTCAATTGCAATTATTTTTATTTTTTTAATATTGTAAATCTATTTTGAATTTTTTTTTTTATTATTTCCACCCAGTGGAAACGAATGCCAAAGGGCTTTCATGCACATATGCGCATATCCTTTCAGACTGGCCAGGCAAAGCTAACCCTTACCAATTTGAGCCAGCATCAATTGCATCTGAATATCGCTCACCTGTAGGATTTTAATGATAAATAGTTACAATAGGGGATTTTCTATCACAGCAATAAGTGGTGATAAAAATCAGCCTTGTCTAAGCATATTAATAAATAGACTCCCCTGTCTGTTGTCATGTGATGCAACTACACACCTAACATTTAATTCAAATCTATTTCTAGTATATAGTACATAGCACTTCATTACAACCTAATACCCAAAAATATAGTCCCCATGCTAGTGTACAGTACAACGCCCATTTTAGTTTACAGTAAGTGTTCCTTGCCAGTATACAATACAGCTCATATGCCAATGTACAACAACCAGTGTCCACATGTCAGTATACACAGTGTCAAATGCAAGAGAATTACTAATCATATAAAACTGCAAGTGTGTGTGTGTGTGTGTGTGTGTGTGTGTGTGTGTGTGTGTGAATTAATTGATAGCATTAGCCTTGTGAGGCTCATATAAACTCTGTGGCCAGCCATGGGTTAAACTTGGAACCTAAATCTAAATTAATGTATCCCCTTGATTCTTTCTAAACTCATTTTAAAGTTCTGCCCAGAGGGAATTTATGGATAGAAAGCTCCCAGACTTGCGGATACAGACGAGTGCCTTGTGGCACAGGTTATAAACGACGGTCTTTGAAATTTAACTTTAAGGTAACATTAATAACATCTGTGATATCTAATGACACTGATATGCGATCAACAGACATCTCGACTGCAGATCCAGAGCAGCTGGATTAAGTGTGAAAAGGGAGATAAGGACACAGGTGAATGTAATTTATTTTCTGAAATATCATACTTACATGAGTTATGTGTGGTATGCAAATGAAGGGGATGACCTGTTGTGTGGAGGCAAAATCATCTTTGTCAGACATTTTGGTGTGAAGTTAAGTCTGTCTAAGGAACACATGATTTGAAAGGTGTTTGAACCAAAGTCATAAACAGCTAATTTGCATTTGCACAGACTTTCTAGTTCTGACATCACAGTAGAAGAGAGGCTGCGGGGTTCTTGCAACATGTTAAAAAGTCCTTCAAAATTGTCACTTCATTGGAGCCAATTTCATATTGATAAGTGTCATTTTTATTTCTTCTTCTCCCAGTAAAATATATCGAAATAGGGCAGACCATTTGGTTTAAGAAAACTCTGGGTCAAGGGAATTAATTTGGTTTGTGGTAACTCTGATGGAAATAAATTGTGATCGATTAGTTTAAAGGGAGAACCAAAGGCTTCCTGAGTAAAAGTGTCAGCTCTTCACAAAAAACCTTGGTGGTGGCATTATTGCTAATGCAAAATTAGTGTGTGGCATAGTCAGGGAAAGTTTTAATTATTTTAAATAGACCAAGTGGTTGTTTTTGATTAACATTTTGCCACACACACGTCAGATGAATGCTGGAATGTGACACACCCCATACACAAATACATATTTATCTGAGAATACAGCGTAACCGCCATGCTAACATACATACTTACCTGAGAAAACATTACAGCTCCAATGCCAGTTTACAATAAATCCCTAACACTATTATGCTATTATGTATTACAGCTTCCTTGTCAATGTACAGTACATTCCTAAATCCAGTATACAGTATGACTGCCATGCCAGTGCCAACACAGCTCCCATCCTGGTATACATTACAGTTCCCTTACATGTCAGAACATAGTATCGTCCCCATGCCAATGTACAGTATAGCCTCCATGTTGAAAGTACAACACAAAGACAGTATACAATATAGTCACATACCAGTGGACAATGCCAACGTAGAAAAGAAACACAATTAGTATTCAACAACTCAAGCCAGAAAGTAGGCATTGGAGGAATATGAAAGCAGAGATTAAAAACTGGGTTCAGAACAGTAAACTTAGTTATGGAGTACAGGAAATAAAGACCTCCTGGGTAAGGGCTGGCAGCACAGCTTCTGCTTAAGCCTATATCTAAAACTGCATAAGACAATACAGACCAGGGGGTAAATGTATGAAGCTCCGGGTTCTTCAACACCCGCGAGTTCGGCGTCTTCAGCGCTTAAATTTAATAGCGGTGCTGCCTTGTAAAGGGAAGTTTCCCTTTAAAAGGCAGCGCCGCTTTAAATTTAAGCGCTGAAGACGCCGAACTCGCGGGTGTTGAAGAACCCGGAGCTTCATACATTTACCCCCAGTTGTTTATTTGTGAATAAATGATTTCTGTACCAGATTGGTGTGTGGTAAATAAACAAGAGCAGGTGCACACCTAAAAGAATACATGACAAAGATGTGCACCAAACACACACAAACAGACGCTTATGATCTCTACATAAATGTAGTTGTATAACAAAACTAGAACAGCCAAATCCTGTCTCTAAAGGGTTCTAAAACACAAGCAGTAAATGGAAGCACTGGTACAGTTGCGTAGCCTAAAATCCTCCACCCATAGAAGACTAATTGAATTACTTCAGCTTCATCTAAACTAGGGCAGCTTTCATTTTAAGCATGTAGAATAATTTATTTCTTTTTATTAAGGCACTTAAATTGAATATGTCCATCGTTAGGCCAGTTGATTATTTATTTTCAGATTTATTAATATTTCTTTATCTAGAAATTAATTAAATGCTTGTTGCTTGACTTCCAAACATTATTGGAAGCAGGAACACGAAGCGTAGAAGAATGTAGAGCAGAGTAATCATGGATATTGCATCAATATAAATTAGGTCTTTAATTCAAGTAGTTAATGATTTTACCTAGAAATGAGGAAAAAAATGTAAATGTGTTATGACCCGATATGAATGTCCTTGTAAATACAAAAGCTATTTATCTAAGCACTCAAAGTTGCTCTAGATAAGGTCTAAGTCATATTGCTTGTTCATTCAAATGAAGAGAGAATGAGGACATCATCAAGATTCTGGTAGTATTGTTAAAATGTTCCTTTATTTATGTGCTATTTTCTTAAACTCTGTCTTTGAATTTATTGAGAGGATCTTTTGTTCCTGAAGAAAATGTAAGTGCATGAGTCATAAATAAATTAGGCTTATTCCACTTACACATATTAACTACTGTATGCTTCTAAAGAATAAAAGAATAAACATAGCTTGTAGTTTGAAACTATATACTTGTCTATGTTCCTAAGCATATGCTTGACTTGGGCAACCTCTGGCCCTGGTGCAGCATTTTCTTCACCCTTGCCACGCGGGCTGCATGCACAGCCATCAAAAACCTGGTGCTGTGCATTTTACCTAGGGGATGTGACCAAGCATAGGTTTAGGCTGCCAGTACTGCTTGTGCAGCCTTGGAGGGGTGTGTCTATGCAATCCATTAAAAAAGCTATTGGACCGGTCACATACTGCTCAATTGGGTCCATGAATGGTGGATGGGGCATAAGCACATCCGCCCCCACCATCTTTGCCCTCAAGGGAAGTTTTGGCCCAGGTGCCCCTGTGCTTGGCAAGTACCATGACAAGGTTTATACAAACTTGACACCTGATTAATATCTGAGGAGAGAATAGTCCATTCTGTATTACTTGCTATGCTGAGGCAAAATAAAATGTAATTCATGGATTCCAATGGAGCACTGCAATCAATGGATCAAATTATCATGTCAAGAAAAAGCTGGAAAGGTAAATATTTTAGTATTTATATATATATATATATATATATATATATATATATATATATATATATATTTCACTAATATTTTTTTTTTACATACAGTAAAGTAACAGTTTGACATATCTATAATGCAGCTTGTGGGTGTGAACTTTATTCAAAGGGAGTAATCGAACACCTTGGCAACTTTTAGGAAATGAAGACCCCAAATAAAGCAGTATACATGCTACAGATATAAACCAGTTTGATATATGAACTTTGTTTAATAGAGATGTAAGAAATTGTATGGTGAATTGTATTTTGATAAGGTTTTAAAAAATATAATAGGTACCGTATATACTCGAGTATAAGTCGACCCGAATATAAGCCGAGGCACCTAATTTTAGCACATAAAACTGAGAAAAGTTATTGACTCAAGTATAAGCCTAGGGTGGAACACAGCGCTAATTTAACCACAAAAACCTAAATAAAAATGATAGGTTCAATCTATGAAATCATTTTTAGCTAAACCATATAAATAACAGTACATGACAAGGAACATTCATAAATGATCCATGGGTAGCACCTAACCAAAATAAATTAAAGATAATGTAAGAAACACCCTAGGGTGCTCCGAGGGAGAGGGATTCAGCTGCATTACACACATGCTGCAGAGACATATCAAATTAACTGTCACAAACTTAGATATATTTCTATTTTTTTTTTGTATTTGTAAAATATTTTTATTCAACACGTTTCATGAGATCAAGGATATTTCTAACACTTATTGATTTACAATTTGATCACCTGTCATGACACCTACTTTAGTCACTAGCTCCATTTTTAAAAGCAGGAAATAGACTGGGGGAAAAGAAAAATTGTAATTGACAAGCACTTGCTCTTTGACCCCTGTGTGTAATATTTTGTCACAAGTGGGAATAAAAAGGGATTTAGGCACAAAGTTCCCACTTTCTGGAATACAAGGGAGAAAAGTAGTTTTCAATGGGCAAAGCTGCTGTAAAAGTCAGCCAGATAGGAGTAAAGCATATGAAGTATTGTGATATTATAGACAAGTAAACACACATCTCTCCCTTGATCTTTTTGAGCAGCAATACGATATTTTCTTTCAAGTCAATTAGCTTCCATAACAGTGAAAGTAAATACTGCAACATTTAAATAGTTTGCTTTTACATGGGATACAATCCTAAAAACAAGGGCTGTGTATTAATGAAGGACCTGGAGTTAGGCAGCTAGGCACACTGTTGAACATACACACAACTGCCCTGTATTCACAGGCTGGGATATATTTAAAACCTAAGCCATTTGATTGCTTCAGCCAGCCGTCCTTTCTGATTATAAGCTCAGCCAAACCGAGTAAAATGCAGTGGACAAAGGAGGTATAGAGCCAATCAGGAAATAGATTGAGAGATGCTAGGCAATCAGAAGCTTAAGCAAACACATTGTGGGCGGTGTTCTACAGGTATCAGGTTAGGCTGTGCATTAGTTCGTACAAGAGAGATTTTTTACTTACCCCCGCAGTGGAACGCATATGCGTTCCAACAACAGGAAGTTCGGCATTTGGAACGCAAGTTTGCGTTCCAAATGCCGAACTTCCTGTTGTTGGAACACATATGCGTTCCAATGCAGAAGTTAGCAGCCGAGGGACCGGACACCAGGTAAGTTCACCCGTGTATAAGCCGAGTGGCCTTTTTCAGCATACAAAAATGTGCTGAAAAACTCGGCTTATACACGAGTATATACGGTAATTAAATGTATCTGTCTATATCATTAACAGGGGTTTCTTGATAAGCATTTTTGGATGAAGAGTTCTCACCATCTGACCTATATAGCATATACAGTTTCCAGGAGGTGGCTGACATCTTTGAATGGGGGGCAGGCACAAACAAGTGGCACAGGATTTTCAACCATCTCTCTGCAACAGAAAAGTGGGTGCAGAAAAAACTGTGCAGATGTGGCTTGTCTAATGTAGATATGCTTTATATAGCCAATAAAATATATGAAAACATGTTATGTAAAGGAACAATAATCAAATACAACACCTACCAGTCCCATCTATCAAATATTGAATGCAGAGACTATTCTATTGACCATACAGAGTGCATTATAGTGACCTCTATATAACACAGAGAGCATTCTATTGACCTCTATATCAGAGAGCATTTTAGTGACTGATTTACAATACTGGGAGCATTCTAATGCGCAATATACAATACAGAGAGCATTTTAGTGACATCTGTACAATAAAGAGAACATTGAAGTAACATCTGTACAATATAAACAGCATTATAATGACCAATTCACAATCTTGAGAAAATACTAATAAGTTCTATATAATACATAGAGCATTCTAGCAACATCTATACAAAATAGACAGCATTCTAATGGCCAATTTATAATACACAGTGCATTCTATTCATAGAAAGAAATTACTGCACTAATAACATGGTTAAAAAGATCATTGTTCACATGGCTTCCTCTCCATGTTATATGCCTGTAATGGGCATTCTGAGCTTGTTCTCCTCAGACTCAGTGGCAGCACTACCATTAGTCCCGAGGCCATTTAAGATCAGAAGAGGCCCCCTCCCTGCTCTTTTCAGTGCAGAGTTTGGGGCCCTGGAGGTCACATCAGTATAACAGGGCCCCTACCCAAATTCTGCCATGGGGCCCAGCAATGCACTGTTCTGCCCCTGTCTGACACAACATTGTTATAAAAATATACAATAAAGCCTTTAGAAAAGAACAGCCACATTTTAAATAGATTTCATTTTCACAGTCCTAAAACCAATATGTGGCCAGTGATTTGCTCCAGGAAGCTGTAATGTTATTAACAGCTTAACTGCTGATCGTCAAGTCTTGCCATTTAAAAATGGCTGCTTTTTTATGAGAAGCCAAGATTGGTCTCCTAATTATGCTGTGGTTCCCTTTGAACTGCAAAAATTAGCACTGTAGATATTTTGATTTCCCTATAGTATGTTGGTAATTGTTTTTCCAAATGCATCTGGTCCACATTCAATATTTAACCACATAGTTTAATTAGACTTAGACAATTAATCATTAAATAAAATAACTTCAGCCACTTTAATTTATATAATTGTACACCACCTGTCCACCATTACTTTTGTAGTGCAAAAATTCAGATCTAGATCTCTTGCAGTGACCCGATTCCTTACCCCTCCTGTGGTTCCAGTACTTACCCTTCCTGTCATACTCATTTACTGGATTACTGCAGACTGTATAGCCATGGCTGTCAACTGAGAAACAGGCAGGGTATGCTGCCCAGCCCCTCCAGTCAATGGCTGCCAGTGGTAGCAGGAACATGTAGTTCTACAGAGCAAAGCACACAGACATGTATTTATAATAATGTTGACTTGAATAAAACACTCACAAAAAATCCTGTTTCACCACTTTCACATAAACTAAAATCTTCTCTCTTCATTCTTTGTTGTAATCTAATGGCAAATTCTTCTGTTTATGGAATCAATAAGTGTAGTATTTTGTAAGTTCATAAAAATCTTTGTTGCAAATTGAAGTGTTGCACTTACTTGAATAATATGGTGCTTTAACATTTGCCTGTGTGTGGCTTAGATTTTCTGTTAATCCAAAAGCATTCTACCGGTAACAGTGATTAAATCTGTGTTCAAACATGCAAGAAACAAATCATGTGTAGACTGCCAAAACAAATGAAAACATCTAGCACATGGAATCACATTTACTGGACATCCAAACAATAAAGGTTTCAAAATCCATCTAATGAAATTGTTACGGTAACAAATATGAGTGACTTACCTGTTACTCAAGAGCTAAGTCCCAGTGACTGGAGACTGGTAAGGCAGGAGCAGGAGGACTGGCCGTAGGTTGAGTCAATGGATGATAGATTGCTGCAGCCAGGGAGACTGGGACAATCCAGTTCTTGGACCAGCTCAGTTCAGAATGCAGTGGGGCAAGACATGGAAGTCAGGAGGCAATGGTTTAATCTAGAGAAATGGTCAGGTTCAAGAAGTGTACAGGAGAGTTTGCGACAATAGTCATAGTGTCAACAGGTTAATCCAGAGATGAGGTCAAGGTCAAGCAGTAGTTTTGGTACACAGGCAGGTTAATAAGATAGTTAAACAGCCAAGTCCCTTACTCTACGCACGTTCCGCCTCTGTGGATGTAAAGAGGTGGAACTGAGGGATACACAAATATTGTAATTTGAACATAGATGTAGGCATTTTTCGAGTCTATGCGCAATTGAAAAATGCAAATTTCTGTTTAAAAACAGGTCTTGAAAATTACTCAGAATTAGCCCCTTCGTGTACAATATCTTTAACTTTGAAAGTGAGCGTGAATACATTGTAATAATTTGAAATACAGATTGTCAGCTTGATTGTTTCACATACTTTATCTTTTTCAAATATACCAGCATTTGTATAACCTTCCTGTTTATACTTTATATGACAAAAAAAAAGAAAACAAACAGCAAAACTGCAAATTGAAACACATGTTGTAGCTAAAGTTGAAGAACAAATAAATCAGCAAAACAAGTGAAACATAATTTGCAGTTTTGGAAAGGTTGCTCATTTATATTTCGGCTTGCTTGGTGTACAGGATCTAGGATCCCAACCAACTTTTAAGCAATCACAACACTAATGAAAACAGATGGGAATACATAGAGGAAGCCAAGGCATCATGACAGGATGTCATATATGTGGGTGATCTTTATATTACATGCCAAAATTGCATTCCAAAATTGCATCAACTTTGAAAATTATATGCTGGGTAAATAACAAATAACAACATATTTTAGAGCTTTGTTCTTGATAACCCTACAGATCTTTAATGCAAATATATTCAAGAAGAACTTTAATGCTTTTAAAGAAAAATATTTTTAATATTTATTAATTGGGAGTATATAATATATACATGGTATATTGTGCCATGTTTTTGTGGGCACAGAACAAGTATGTACCGTGTAACTTACATGCATTGTATGTATGGTTGTACAATACATAAATTACTACTTTGCATTTCTTTACTGTTACCATGGCCTGTCACAGACTGGAACACTGATTGGTAGAAGTTTAACATAGGCTGAACCCGCTATTGCGCTGGAAAATAATAAAAAAAATATAGTGTGTTAGACTAGTACTAATAACATTCAGCAGATATGTATTTGATAGGAGGTTTAAATTAATATAATTGTTAGGGGACAATTTAATTCTATTCTATTCTATTCTATCAACTATTAGCGTTGATACGGTAATTTTAATACTGATTTTTGCTCTCACCACTCTGGGGCCGCAAGTAAAAATCTGGGTTAAAATTATCGTATTAAAGGTAATAGTACTAACGCCGCGGTAATCCTAGACTAATGTGGTAAAATTGAATCTGCCCCTTGGAGAGAGTTACACATCTGTATTGTTATTCTATTAATAATTCAATTCTGTAACAATTCAAGTAGGTATGATGCATATTCACAAACTTTACTTTAAAAAGGGATATCTTTAAAAATGTATAAAGCATTTATTCGCAACACAGAAATTCATAGCAAAACCATTTAAAAACTAAATCTATAATAGTAGCTGAAAATCCAATATGTTTTAAATTCAAAGTAAAACTGTGGACTGTGTATAAAGAATGTAATGTATTTTTTATAAGTATTCCCAAGTTTAAGAACCTTAGTCCAGCAGATAAGCTGTATATCATTGTCCAAGCTAATTAGGGATCACACTATCTCTTATTGCCTGGATTACTGCATCCTCATCCGTACTGAACTCCCCCGGACTCGTCTTACCCCTCTTCAGTCCATACTCAATTCTGCCACCCGACTTATCTACCTCTCCCGTCGGTATTCATCTACCAACCCTCTCTGTGAAGCCTTCACTGGCTCCCCCTCTGCTTCAGAATCCTCTTCAAACTCCTCACCCTCACTTTAAAAGCCCTCTCTAATTCTACTGCTCCATATCTCTCCAACCTCATCTCCACTCATACTCCTTCTTGCCCTCTGCGGTCATTCAACGACCGTCGCCTTACCTCCCATCTGATCACCACCTCTCATTCCTGCATTCAATACTTCTCCCGTGCTGCCCCCACTTCTCTGGAATGATCTCCCCTGTTCTACCAGGCTTTCACCTAACCTGTCAGATTTTAAATGCTCCCTTGAAACCCACCTGTTCAGGTAGCCTACCCTTCCTTGGCTTGCCCTTCTCCATCCCTCTTCTCTCCCACTCTAACTAACCTTTCTATACCTCACCCCTCTTTCTCACTTCCTGCTCCACTCCCCTCAGCATTCTTGTCCCTCACCTCATCTTGCCATTCTGTGTCTCCTGTCATTCTCCCCCTCATCTTTAGATTGAAAGCTCCCTTGAGCAGGGCCCTCTTTCCTCATGTCCTCCTCCTCTTGTTTTTCTTTCCCTTTAGCCCTTCGTCCTTTCTCTCCATTTTGTCACTGGACTCCTGTCCCCATCTGTCCTCTTCTCCCGTGCCTCCTCTTCTCCATATCTGCCCTGATCCTGTAAGTGTTGCCCACTCTATTGGGCACAGGCGCATCCCTTTATTCACTACCCCATCTCTCTGCTTCCCTTCCTATCTGTACATTGGAATTCACTTTTACTTCTTTGCCCTATGTACTTCTCTCTGCTACATTGGCACTTGTTTATACTTATTGCTCTTTGTCTAATTTTATTACACTTTGCTTACTTCACTTTGTTTTGTACTACCTTGTATACCATGTTTTGTATGCCCTGTATTGTCACCTTGTACTGTTTTGCCAAACTCTATGTATGATGCTGCGGACCCTTTGTTGCGCCTTACAAATAGAAGATAATAATAATAATAATAATATTGCTCACATGGCGCAATAATGTGTTTAGATTGTCTTTATTGACTTCAGGTCTCACATACCACAAGGACATAAAAAAAGTACCTTCAGTTTTCTGGAGGCCACCCTAAAGATATGCTTCAGTTTTGCTGATGGTAATCTGGACTAGGAATCTCCCTATTAGTCAATCATAGCTCATCACTGTGGCTCTGCATGATTCACTCCTCTTTCCTGGAGAGCTGCAAATCCAAAACTTCCTATCAGCACATAAACATTTGGTTCCACATTCTCAAATGTTATTATTATTATTATTAATTTTTATTTATAGGGCACCACAAAGTATCCGTAGCGTTGTACAAGGACAAACAATGGCACAGTACAAGGTGAAACAGCACAGTACAAGTAACAGTAAGCACTATAACTCTGGGGGCTCAGGCACAGCATGAAAGAGAGGGAGGGAGGGGAAAAGTGAGTATAGGCATATAACTATGGCCCAAGAGAGTGGGCACGGATGACAGGTTGAGAGTCACTGAGGGGAGTGGAGAGAAGCGAGAGGAGACAGAGGGCAGAGGGACCGAGAGGAGGTGAGCTGAGTAGCTGGAGAGCGCAGTTAAAAGTGATGGAAACAGGAGGTAGGAGAGCTCTGCTCAAAGGAGCGAACAATCTAAAGGTAGGGGAAGACAGACAGACACATGGATGACACGGAGAGATGGGAGAAATGGAGATGGAGTCGAGGAAGGGGGAGAAGGGAAGAAGGGATGAGAAAGAGAGTTAGCCGACCGCTGGGAGTTTAGGCATGAGACTGGAAGGCTTTAAGGAAAAGGTGGGTTTTTAATGTTCGTTTGAAAGAGGACAGATTAGGGGAAGTTCTGATGGAGCGGGGGAGCTTGTTCCAATGGAGGGGAGCGGCGCGGGAGAAGTCTTGGATACGTGCGTGAGAGGAGGTAATCAGAGGGGAAGAGAGGCGACGATCGTTGGACAATCGCAGTGGGCGGGAGGGAGTGTGAATAGAGATAAGGTTAGAGATGTAGGGAGCAGTGGAGTTGGCGAGGGCCTTGTAAGTCAGAGTGAGGAGCTTGAAAAGGATTCTGTAGTGGAAGGGGAGCCAGTGAAGGGCTTGGTAGAGTGGGGAGACAGAGGTGGAACGGCGAGAGAGGAAAATAAGCCTAGCAGCGGCGTTAAGTACAGATCTAAGGGGAGCAAGATGAGAGGGGGGAGGCCGATAAGGAGAAGGTTGCAGTAGTCCAAGCGGGAGATAATCTGAGAGTGGACGAGAGATTTGGTGGCATCCTGGGAGAGGAAGGGCTGATTACGGGCAATGTTGCAAAGCTGGAAACGGCAGGATTTGGCGAGAGAGTGAATGTGATGGGCAAAGGAGAGAGAGGAGTCGAGGATGACACCTAGGCAGCGGAGTTGGTGAACAGGGGAGATAGAGGAGTTGTCAACAGTGATAGAGAGGTCAGAGAGGAAGGAGGTACGAGAGGGAGGAAAGACAATGAGTTCAGTTTTAGCAAGATTGAGTTTAAGAAATCTAGAGGACATCCAGGAGGAGATGGCAGAGAGGCATGCGGATACCCTAGAGAGAAGGGAGGGAGTGAGATCAGGAGAGGAAAGGTAGAGTTGAGTTTCATCAGCATAAAGGTGGTACTTGAGGCCGAAGGAGCTGATGAGTGCACCCAGAGAAGAGGTGTATAGTGAGAATAGTAAGGGTCCAAGGACAGAGCCCTGAGGGACCCCGACTGGAAGGGAGGAAGAAGGGGAGAGAGAGGTGGAATCAGAGAAGGAACGGTCGGCAAGGTAAGAGGTGAGGTAAGAAATATGCTATATGATCCTGCTGATGGTTTCATCCAGTGGCGAAACTACCATTGGTGCAGCATAAGCAGTGCACCTGAGCCAAGGAGATAATAGGGGCCACTGCATGGCAGATGTAGAGGGTTGAAACTAGCGATCTGTGGACTCCAGTTTCCGTCTTCCCGCCTCCCCGTTTTTCTGCACCAGGGTCCACAGCTCGCTAGTTCCGCCTCTGGTTTCATCCTAATGAGACTTTGCATAGTATGCCGTGAGAACAGTACCGTTTAAATAGCTTTGATCAACTAGTACAGACCTTTTCAATAATCAGTGCAAACCTGCAGCTGTAAAGCTTTTTAACAGCCTATTATAAACACATTTGCAGTCAAAACCTTATAAAATACTTGTCGATTCTATTCATTCATCAATTAAACTACAGGGATATGTGAAAACAATAAAACCTTAAATTTCTACACATATATATTTATATATGCAGTATATGGAATCATCTGACGACTAGTATATAATCAAATGTATATCAAGATATAACTGCAAAATGATTGTCTCACTACAGGTGAGGCAGACAGTTCATACACATTATCCTTATATTCAACTAAAAAATATAAATCGGCCTTACATTTTACATACTGCTTAATCATTTTGCTTTTGAACATACAATATTATTATCAGATTATTTCCACTCCAAATACATATATGATCATAATCCAGAATCTCACAAAAATAAAAAAGTAGACAATGTCATCTCATTTATTTAAGCAAAGACATTAAAGTGAGTGCTCTCATTTAGGCTCTCTAGATGTAGAGACTGAAGTTTAAACATCAAGAGGATCTCCCAGGAACATAGATGACTGCATTTATCATCTTCTGTATTCGTGGCTTTAACCATATCTACACACACTAGAGTCAATCCAGCAGGATCCGCTACATGAATGTCTGCAAAATGTTTTGATACACTATGGGGTAGATTCAATTAGCCCGCGCATTATTACTGATACTACGGTAATAGCAGCACATTATTATCCTTACTACATTAATTTCTACGTGGAATTTTAAATGAGATTTATTTGTATTAAAAAAAATACAAAATCCAGTGCAGTATCAACAGTATTATCAGAACAATTCCAGATAATAAATAAATCATCTATGTAATGGCCAACACCAGGCTTTCCCCTGAAATGGGCCTTCCCACAGGACCTCCTGTTTGTACCTGTCCAAATGTAAACTATCGAAATCTGGGGCAAACCTGGTGCCCATGGAATTCCCAAGTACTTGTAAATAAAAATGAGTGTCAAATAAAAAATTATTCTGCTCCAAACTAAATTTAAAAGAATTGAATAAAAACTCATGTAGCTCTCCAAAGATCTCCATGTCATTATTTCAGGAGTATTACACTACATGGCCAACCAGGATAAAGTATCCATAGGTATCATTCCACTCTATCCCCTGAACTGTTTTGAGAATATGCATAGGGTCTCTGACATGGTATCTCAAGTAAGGAATGTGCCTCTATAAAAAGTACATAACAAGAAAAGATAGAAGTGAGGGACCCTAAATCAGAAATTATGGGATGCCCAGGAGGTGATGTGAATGACATGCATTTTTCGGAAGGTGACAAAAAATAGGTGTAACTGGGTATTTAGTAAACAGAAGTCAAACTCTTCCCTTGATTTTGCCCTCTCCATCATTTTTTATGATATTCGAGGCAACATTTTTAAGTTCTTTCAGGACATTTTCAAATTATCACATGTATCAATCTTTCCTCAATTTCACATAAATCTTTAAATTCAACATTTTTTTTTTTACAAAGTGTTTTTTTTTATAATAGAACCACTTTTAAAACTACTGAACTTTGATTTCTTTACCATTATTTTTGATTAAAAATCATACATGGTGACCAGCTTTTCCTTAGTATTCTCCCCATATTTTTCTCTATGCACAGGACTTCTAACTTTTATCAAATGGTGCTTTGTATGGCTGTTATAATCCACCACACATCGCCATCAGTTTCTGGTGGTTTAGTGCTCCAAACCACCCATATGTACTATAGGGTGGTTTGAGGATTGAATTTAAAAGCGACGGTGGTTTAGTTGTTTTTAAACCACCGGTGGGTTGGTCAAAACTGCCACCAAACCCCCAGAGAAAAGAGAGCTTATTTTAATACCTGATTCTGGTAGGCTAGTTTGCTCAAACTTATATAAAATTAATATTGCTAATGGGGGCTCATCATTTTTTAAATTTATTATTTCATGATGAGTGCACCATTTATATTGCACACATGTGGCACTACAAGTACCATCATGCACTTATGCCTACTAGCACTTGTTAGCCCATCATAAATAATGATTGCCCCCATTAGCAATCAAATATTATTGCCTCTTAATATGATCATATTCATATTACCCCATAATATGTAAAACAATAATATTTCCCCATAAGTTAATTAAAAATTAATTTTGTCCACATAATCATTAAATAATGATTGATACAATCATTCATACGTCAATGGTGACTCCTCAGGTTATGCTCAAACAGCAATCTTGCCTCTCACAACCACCTCTTTTGTTTTGGCTGTTTTGCTGGCGGTTTGTGAAACCTCCACTGCATCCATTCAACAGTTTGCATGTAGTCAAGATACAAATTCGGGATGGTGATGTTGAACACTTTGCTTATCAAACGGCAGTTTTTAGGCAGTTTATCAGCGGTTTTGCCTTTAATAAATCAGGCAGTTTAAAACCCACCCGTAAAAACACCTAAATATGTCGGGATAGCAAAACCACTGATTGATACATTTAGAGTTCCCATATTAGTTACATGCCTTTTAACCTTTTTGTGGAACTTTAACTCTCCTCCTTACCCTCTAAGGGCTAGATTTACTAAGCTGCGGGTTTGAAAAAAATGGGGATGTTGCCTATAGCAACCAATCAGATCAGTCTCCTCCACTCCCCCTCCCCTCACTGACTGTCGGGCGTGACATCATCATCAGGGCCCGACAGTGTCAGTGAGGGACGGGACCCTGCAGAGAGGAGCAGCGTTATGGAGTGTAAGGTAAGGAAAGTCCTGGGGGCGGTTATTTTGGAGGGGGGGGGTTGGCAGATTATTTTTTTGGGGGGGGGCGGATATTTTGGGGGTGGGTGGCGGATTTATTTTGGGGGGGCGGATTTCAAAATTGCGCCTAGGGCGCCGGGGATCCTAGCACTGGCCCTGGCCATAACCGTTGCTAACAGGTGCATAAAACACACATTTAACCATGAAGTCTCCATAGTCAAACATTAGCAGGGTCAGGGTTGTACTGAAGAGCTCAGTGGCTTTCAATGTGGCACTGTCATAGGATGCCAGGGGCGCACGCAGGGGGATTTCTGGGTCTCCAGAAACCCCTCCCCTCCGTTAAAGAAGTGCCCTACATATTGTACTATATAGCAGCCGCGGCGCTGTCAAAGAAGCGTCCGCGGCGGTGCTGTATTGTATACAGCACCGCCGCGGATGCGCGACAGCTCTCTTGCTTTTTTTTTGGTGGAGGGGAAACCCCCACTTAAAAATCCTCTGTGCGCCCCTGGATGCCACCTGTCCTACAAGTCAGTTCATCAAATTTCTGCCCTGCTAGAGCTGTCTCGGTCAACTGTAAGAGATTGTGAAGTAGAAAGGAGAAACAACTGCTCAGCCTTGAAGCAATAGGTCACACAAGCTCACAGAACATTACAGCTGAATGTTGAAGCATGTAGCATAAACAGATTGTCTGTCCTTGGTTGCAGCACTCACTACAGAGTTCCAAACTCTACTTTTAGAGTTCCAAAGCATGCCTCAAAGTTGGATCAACCTCATTAATAAAGAGGTTAATGAGAGGTTAGAAAACTATTTTTGTTTAGTTTGAAAAAGGTGCTTTAGAGGTAAACTATTTAATATGTATTTGTGGTCAATACAAAGATTTGTCTAATGAACTTTTTATACTATGGATCATCACTTGCTTATAGAAGAAATAAAGTTTCATAATAGAAATGGGAAAGAGTGTACTCTAAGGTTGATTAAATTCCATATCATATTAGTAGTAATAGTAGTAGCGTTAGTTATAACAAATTCACTTACAGAATTTTAGAATGGAATGTCTGCCTTTCTTACAAGACATGGCATGTATAGCCATACTAAGTAAAGGGGTATAGGGGTTGATTGATGCAAGGAATTTATCTCCCTCTGTGAAACTTAATTGTCAACTGTCAAATTGGGAGTTATTTTTTACCTGCCTCTGGGTCAACATGGTTAGACATTGGACCTGTGTCTTACTATGTAACTGTCATGTTTTAGTTTTGTTTGAACCATGCAACCAATGTGCTGAAGATGGGAATTTTATATAATATAATTTTCATGATTTACTGTTAACCTTCTAGAATTATATGTAATCTTACCTTAATATGGCCTAAAATATGGTCTGTCCTTAACATTGTTATAATTAGCAACAACAATCTCATTAAACAAAGACATAAAAAATAACGTTCTATGTTTTTATTAAATAAAAGGATTCATTTTTTTATCTTATCTTTTTATCTTTGCTAGTATCTCATCATTTTGCAACTGTACCAAAATTTAAGCTGCACTGATTCAGACATCTCATGTAACTATTGAACAATCTCACACATCAGCCTGGAAGTATTTTTTCTGATTCCTTTTATAGAAAACAGCTTTGACTGATTGAATTTTCTGGGCTGTCTTGCATGAACTGTTCACTTCAAGTCAGGTCAGGCTATTGTTGTTGCGCTGCGTGATCCACATTCTCTCAGGTATAAGCTCACAGACTGACATCCTAAACTTCTGTAGAGTTTGCATCTTGAATCTGGCGTTCATTCAAAGACGGTCAACCTTCTAGGGCAATGGTTGCAAATCAGCCTAAAACCATGATACATCCATCACTGTGATTTAAGTGATTTTAAGTTACTGAAAAGCATGCTTCATTTTCTCCAAACAAATGTGCTCCATTTATGCCAATCAGCTCCCCTTTTATCCCATCCAATCTATGCACATAATTGTCGTCCAACAACCTTTTAGATCATCCAAGTGGTCTTTACTAGATTGAAATGCATGGCAATGTACTTTTTGGACTGTAGCAGTTTTCCCATGCTGTTAAGAAACAAAGATCTCTCCTGTCTGTTTGCTCTTTCGTCTGTGCCATCACTGCTACAACTATGTGTAGGATCATTCCTGCAGTTCACTGATTCATATGGTTGCTAGGTAAATAGCATTAACCTACCACACTTATGCATCTAATCATCCTGCAGTTCTGATTGGTGCTGCTGCCTGTATAAACCTCTTTCTGGCTTCATACTAATGCTGGTGATAGTTCTTGCTTGACCTAGTGTGCCGTGTATCCTGACCTGTTCTGCACTGAACCGGATTGTTTAAAGGATTTTACTGTCTTCTCCACTCCAGACTCTTGGCTTGTTAAACTACAGATCCGCATCTAAATCTCTACCTGCCCTGCCCCCTGGCCTGTTTATAGAAATTTTTACTGTCTTCTCCACTCCTGACTTTTGGCTCGTGTGAGGAAACAGGGTGCTACTGGACTGAGAACTTTGTATTCATCCCTCGTTTCTCACGATTTAATGTGCTTTTTAATTGTTGGCCCAGTCTAAGTATATACTCCAGAGCATCGATGTATTTTGTGTATTATTATTTCATGTTATTAGGTACATTTTGCCCTTGCTATTACCTGCAATACTGTATGTAGTATAAATATAAAGAATATTGCCATACTGTGTGAAAATAACAGGACAGCAGCAGTCATTTTGCTAGTGTTAAGTAATGTAATTACCATTTGTCTCAAATGTCCATTGTTATTAGAGATGGTCACTGACCCCCGTGTTTTGGTTTTGGATTCGGTTTTGGATCTGGATTACCGTCGTGTTTTGGTTTTGGTTTTGGTTTTGCAAAACCGCCATTGCGTGTTTTGGTTTTGGTTTTGGTTTTGTTTGGTTTTGTTTTGCTATTTTTTGGGAAAATCCATGTTTTTGGGCCTAAATTAACCCAATTTAGTGCTCCAACTGTTTTAGAGACAAGTAATCTAATTGTTGAGGTAATAAATCATCCAAAAAAACAGTTTAATTCTTCGTTGGTAGGCCTATTCTACACACAAAACAGATTGTCTTCCTCTCCATCTATGCATATTGGCAATGCAGCCATCGTCTTTGAATGTATATTACACCCTACACTTATAGTTAAATATGTAAAGAAATGGAAAAAGCCAGTTTGGTTTCTGTCTCTCAAGGCCCCCCTCCACTTGTATAAAATACCAAAATATTCAGCCATTATAGACTGTACAATATTAATTGACATGGAGAAAGCCAGTTTGGTTTCTGTCTCTCTAGGCCCCCCTCCACTTGTATAAAATACTAAAAAATTCAGCCATTATAGACTGTACAATATTAATTGACATGGAGAAAGACAGTTTGGGGTCACTCTGTCTCTCTAGGCCCCCCTCCACTTGTATAAAATACCAAAAAATTCAGCCATTATAGACTGTACAATATTAATTGACATGGAGAAAGCCAGTTTGGTTTCTGTCTCTCTAGGCCCCCCTCCACTTGTATAAAATACTAAAAAATTCAGCCATTATAGACTGTACAATATTAATTGACATGGAGAAAGACAGTTTGGGGTCACTCTGTCTCTCTAGGCCCCCCTCCACTTGTATAAAATACCAAAAAATTCAGCCATTATAGACTGTACAATATTAATTGACATGGAGAAAGCCAGTTTGGTTTCTGTCTCTCTAGGCCCCCCTCCACTTGTATAAAATACTAAAAAATTCAGCCATTATAGACTGTACAATATTATGAAAAATGGACAAAGCCAGTTTAGGGTCACTCTGTCTATGACACCCTACCCTTAAGGATAAATTGCCCTAACAGCAGCCTTTCAAGATGGTATGTGATATGGAAATGCCACAAGTCCCTTTCCTCTTTGGGGGTAGATTGCACCCTACACTTACATAGAAAGTTTTAAAAAGATGTTATCGGCATCATCTTCAGCTTCATCCTCACCCTCATCAGTGTGTACGTCATCATCACAGACTATCAATTCATCGCCGCTTGAATCCGCCATTAGAGAACAGTCAGTGCTTGGATGTCTTGGATGGTGAAGGCCTTCCTCGTGGAAGATGTAGTTCATTTTTATAAACATCATTTTCTCCACATTTTTGGGAAGTAACCTTCTACGGCGATCACTGACTAAGTTCCCTGCTGTGCTGAACACTCGTTCAGAGTACACACTGGAGGGTGGGCAGCTTAGGTATTGCAAAGCAAGTTTGTACATGGGTTTCCAAATGGCCTGCTTTTCTTCCCAGTAAGGAAAGGGACTGTCTGACATTTCCATATCAACTACCTCTTGAAAGTAATCCTCCACCATCCTTTGCATGTTTATACTCATATTGGATGGAGTTATGGGCAAAGTGACACATTTTTTTGAAAAATCCTTCAAACCAGCCCAGATGTTAAATTGTTCTCGTCTGCCCCCTGTGTCTTCCCTGCTTCTTTTTTGGAAATTTAATTTTTTACGAGCAACAGCTTGAGAAAGTGAAGGAGGACACGTCGTCAAGCCAAGGCCCAGTTCAGCGGCCAACTTGCTGAGCAATAGCTCCTTGCAAAAGTTCACATCTCGCTCATTTACAAGTAAAGACTCAATGTAGGTTTTAAACCTTGGATCAAGCACAGTGGCCAAAACGTACTGATCCGAGTTCAAGATCTTAATAACTCGAGGATCATTGTGAAGCGAATTAAGTACTTGATCGACAAGGCCAACATACTTTGCTGAATTGCTTGCTTTCAGCTCCTCCTTCATTTTCTCAAGCTGCTTTTCCAATAGTCTAATTAAAGGAATGACTTGGCTCAAACTAGCAGAGTCTGCACTGACCTCACATGTCACAACTTCAAATGGTTTCAGCACCTTGCACAGCACTGAAAGGATTCCCCACTGTGCAAGAGTGAAATACATCCCCCCTCCTTTCCCAATGTCATGACTTGTGCAATATGCTTGGATGGCTTTGCGCTGTTCCTCCATCCTCTGAAGCATGTACAGGGTGGAATTCCACCGAGTTACCACCTCTTGCTTAAGTTGGTGGCAGGGCAAGTTAAACTGCTCTTGGAGCTGCTGTAATCTCCTACATGCTGTGGCTGAATGCCTGAAATGGCCTGAAATTTTACGGGCCACCGAAAGCATCTCCTGCACCTCACGGTTATTTCGTAGGAAGCTCTGCACCACCAAGTTGATGGTGTGAGCAAAACAGGGAATATGTTGGAAATCACCCAGCTGTAATGCTCGCACTATATTGTTGGCGTTATCTGAAATGACATACCCTGGGGAGAGTCCGAGTGGTATAAGCCATGCATCAATCACATCTCTCAGTTTGCGTAACAAATTGTCAGCCGTATGCCTGTTAGTGAAGCCGGTGATACAAAGAGTGGCCTGCCTGTGACAAATGTTACGTAGTGGTGTACATGCTGCTGCTGTTCCTGCTGGTGAAGGTGAATGACCAACCCAGTGGGCTGTCACAGTCATATAGTCTTTGGTTTGGCCACTTCCACTTGTCCACATATCTGTGGTTAAGTGAACAGTGGGCAGAATGGCATTTTTCAGCGCAATCTCTACATTTTTACACACTTTTTGGTATAGTTGTGGAATAGCTTTACGGGAGAAATGGTGTCGCGATGGAATTCTGTAACGCGGACACAAAACCTCAATTAACTGTGAAAAACCAGCTGCGTTTATTGTGGAGATTGGACGCAGATCTAACACTAACATTGCAGCCATGGCGTCTGTGATTCGCTTGGCGACTGGGTGACTGCTGTCATATTTGCTTCCCCTCGCAAATGATTGTTTCACAGTTAATTGCTGAAATGTAGGACTGCTCATTTTATTCACCTGCCTCTGGGATGACGATTCACCCCCAGCAGCAGCAACAGCAGCAGCAGGACTAACGCTTTCTTCAGAGGAATCAATAATAGTGCTGGAGTCATCCAGCCTTAAGTGGGATGCCGGGCTAACTCCGAGCGCTACTGAGGATATTGATGAGGATGGTGTGGTGGGTGTATTTTGTAGCCGTCGGTATGTCGGTGAGCGGAGGGTCTTAGCTGATGAGGGAGTGCTTGTATTCTTTTGGGAAGAACTTTCAGCTTTTCCCAACACTTTGCCATGAACTCTCGTTAAATGGCGTAACATAGACGAGGTTCCAAGATGGTTAAGGTCCCTCCCTCGACTGACTGTGGCTTCACATACACTACAAATGGCTATACAATTGTTGTCTGGATTTGGGTAGAAATAATTCCACACATAAGAAGTGGATTTTTTTGTTTTATGCCCAGGCATGACAATGGCCTTTTTCTTGTCACGTGCCAGAACTGCTGCCACTGGTGCAGGACTTACACAAACAACCTCATCCTCATCAACATCCTCATTAGCGCCCTCATCGCCTACACAAATCTCCCCCTCATCCTCTTCTAATTCCAAAGTGGCATCCTCAATTTGGGTATCACCGGCTACACTCGGGCTATTAAGGCACACATCAGCAGAATGCTCACGATTAGACATCCCACTGTTGGATGGACTCTCCACAGGGATTGTTGTCATTTGTGAATCAGAGCAAATATTCTCCTGTAATGCCTCACTGGTATCTTGCAGCTCAGCTTTGACGCGTAACAGTAGTTGTGCACCAATTGTAGCCTGGGTAACTTTTTGGGATCTGCCACTAATAGCCAAAGGTGAAGGCCTCATTCTCTCTTTGCCACTGCGTGTGTAGAATGGCATGCTTGCAATTTTTTTTTTATCGTCACTTAACTTTTGCTCAGTTACACTTCTTTTTCGCTTCAATACAGTAAATTTTTTTTTGGTTTTTGTTTTTTGCACTAATTTGAAAACACTCTGTTGTTTGACATCGCCTTGGCCAGATGACGTACTGGGAACACTAACATCAGGACTGGTGACAGAACCTGGTTGCTCATTTAGATCATATGTGGACTGCTTTGAATCCATTCTGAGCGCAAACCACTGGGGAGTGCTAAAAATTATTGAGTAGATACTGCTGACAGATATGACTTTTGACAGCCAGAAATATTAATGCACAATTAGGGAGGACACCCCAAAAACACTGAGGAGTGCTAAAAATTATTGAGTAGATACTGCTGACAGATATGACTTTTGACAGCCAGAAATATTAATGCACAATTAGGGAGGACACCCCAAAAACACTGAGGAGTGCTAAAAATTATTGAGTAGATACTGCTGACAGATATGACTTTTGACAGCCAGAAATATTAATGCACAATTAGGGAGGACACCCCAAAAACACTGAGGAGTGCTAAAAATTATTGAGTAGATACTGCTGACAGATATGACTTTTGACAGCCAGAAATATTAATGCACAATTAGGGAGGACACCCCAAAAACACTGAGGAGTGCTAAAAATTATTGAGTAGATACTGCTGACAGATATGACTTTTGACACCCAGAAATATTAATGCACAATTAGGGAGGACACCCCAAAAACACTGAGGAGTGCTAAAAATTATTGAGTAGATACTGCTGACAGATATGACTTTTGACAGCCAGAAATATTAATGCACAATTAGGGAGGACACCCCAAAAACACTGAGGAGTGCTAAAAATTATTGAGTAGATACTGCTGACAGATATGACTTTTGACAGCCAGAAATATTAATGCACAATTAGGGAGGACACCCCAAAAACACTGAGGAGTGCTAAAAATTATTGAGTAGATACTGCTGACAGATATGACTTTTGACAGCCAGAAATATTAATGCACAATTAGGGAGGACACCCCAAAAACACTGAGGAGTGCTAAAAATTATTGAGTAGATACTGCTGACAGATATGACTTTTGACAGCCAGAAATATTAATGCACAATTAGGGAGGACACCCCAAAAACACTGAGGAGTGCTAAAAATTATTGAGTAGATACTGCTGACAGATATGACTTTTGACAGCCAGAAATATTAATGCACAATTAGGGAGGACACCCCAAAAACACTGAGGAGTGCTAAAAATTATTGAGTAGATACTGCTGACAGATATGACTTTTGACAGCCAGAAATATTAATGCACAATTAGGGAGGACACCCCAAAAACACTGAGGAGTGCTAAAAATTATTGAGTAGATACTGCTGACAGATATGACTTTTGACAGCCAGAAATATTAATGCACAATTAGGGAGGACACCCCAAAAACACTGAGGAGTGCTAAAAATTATTGAGTAGATACTGCTGACAGATATGACTTTTGACAGCCAGAAATATTAATGCACAATTAGGGAGGACACCCCAAAAACACTGAGGTGTGCTACAAATTATTTAGTAGATACTGCTGACAGATATGACTTTTGACAGCCAGAAATATTAATGCACAATTATGGGGGACACCCCAAAAGCGCTGGGGAGTGCCAAATATGAAGAAAAAATAATAAACCTCTATCCTCCTCTCTGCACTAGCGATTTTGGTTAGAGCAATTGCAAGAACAATATGGTATTCTCTGTCCCTGCTCTAATTAGCCTATGACTACACCCTGCTCTCTCCCTCTGTCAAATGGCGATGGATTGCTGTGGAGGCGTGTATTTATAAAGTTGAAGTATCGCGAGAACCGAGTCCCGAGATCCGACGACGTCACAATGACGTTCGGCCTCGATTTGGATTCGGAATGGGCGGGAGAGTACCGAGCTGCTCAGCTCGGTACTCGGATACCCAAAGTTCGGGTGGGTTCGGTTCTCGGAGAACCGGACCCGCCCATCTCTAATTGTTATGAGGGGCAGTTTAGATTTGGTTTGTAATCAGAACAATGTCTGAGTTAACTAGCTGGCAGCCCATGCTAATTAGCTAGGTCAACAGGTAATCTGAGAGGTAATGAGGTTAGAACTTCTAAATGATATGCAATGTGTCTCCACAGTAATATATTGGGTGAAATAGCATTGGGAAATATATTAATATGTATCAATATAAATGTTATTTTATCAAAATGTATCACAGATTCAGATGGCGTAACACTGCTGATACAATGAGTCTTGCTGTTTCATGTAAGCGTGCAGTTGTCATTCCCTGCTATAATATTGTAACCCCATGTTTAGCGTATCCAACCAAAATAGCTAATTGAGTTAAGCCATTCTATTGTATAATCAAGGTAACAGGGACAGTATGTCTAGCAGCTAAAGTGTCCCTGCTTTAAGAGGGAGGTATGAGGCATTTGACCCTACTTCCTGTGTATACAGGGAAGAATAGAGGGAGAGCAGAATGCCAATAGAGCGAGTCTAGCTTGGAGGATCATGGTGTACAAGACATCAGCAGAAATGACTCTCATGAAACCCTACCAGGACAGGGTCTGTGTGAGCCAGTAACTGTTTTGCTAATCGGTAGTGGTAATATTGCTGGAGGGTAAGACTCTGAAAGAGACCGAGATTATTACTTTGGAGGGCTGACTGCTTTAGGCTGCTGGAGGATACATGCTACCATTTACCCTAACACTTGTGAACATCTTGTGGTGCTGTGTTGCCTTAATAAAGCCTTATTTTGGATATATTCTGGTCTACCCAAGTGAGTTGAATCCCACAGAGGGTAACTGCCATCCCAGCTAAGGGTGGCATTCTCACAGCTCGTTAAATGGATCTTGATATATATTTCTACTCCTGTCTGGCCTGTCTGTTATTTGCATTAACCCCTGTCTGTCTAATTGTCATTTTGCAACACTACTCCATCTGGTTCCTTACTCCCTTCTACTGTGTGCTCTACACTTCACCAGGCAAGTGCCGGTCTGATTCTCAGTTTACTTTATGAAACCATCAAGGTTGCTTACTTCCTCCTACCGTGTTCTGTCCGCTCCACAGGGCAATTGCAAATCAACAACTACTACTACCCGAGCTTAAGTTCTGGGGCAACTGAGTACTGAGAAACATATTTAGTTCCTTGGAATTGGGGCTGCTAAAGGCGAACATCTTGAGAAGCGGTTATAGTAGTTGAGGATTACATACACCTTGTCCTTAACATTATCACCAGTGCAAAAAACATATGTTGGACCCGTAAAATCTCCAGCAATCTCCTGCCCAGATTTTGGCCAGTCGACTTCAAGCCTTATAACAGGTGGTACAGGACTTATATACACATTTGTTTGCAAACTCCAGCCAAACCCTTCGTGTCTAGAGGAGCGGCATGTGGGTATTGAGATATCCCTATTACAAAAAGACCCACAAACCTGGACATTCAGGCTTAATGATAACAGTCCTTGATGATTACCTGTTGATGCCTTTTTCAATGCCCTAGGGCTCCTGTGTGATAACCCCGATAGGATAGGTACAGCAGAATCCAGTCTTTGTGCACTTAGACATGGGCATAATTCGGCAGATGAATATTCCAAGGAATTCCGTAGGTGGTCAGTTGAATGTAGTTGGAATTACACAGCTCTCCATAGCCAAATTGGAGTGGGACTGTCCAACCATAGTAAGGATTTTTTAGTTCAGTTTCCTGTTCTAAATACCGTCAGGTTTGCTCATGAATGAATGAGTGAGATCCTGCTGTCTCAACTGGTATCGGCTAGACTTCCCTGAAGTTGCGGAGGTATTCACCAGGGATTCTCGCAAGGGAATTTTGGCTTCAGCGGCTTCCACCCTGCAGGAGGTTGCGGCCCTCCAGGGAAGTTCCCAGTGAGACAGGTAGAGAACAGATCTAGGCAGCATAAAAAATACTCAGTCCAGAAGTCAAATGGTCATAATAAGAATTACCACTTTATTGTGGTTCATAAATACAAAAGTTCAATGAAGGTTGAATATACTGCAGGTGATGAATCAAGGCTGTGTACAAGAGAGTAGTAACCATCAGCAAAGTTCAGTAGTGCAGACAGAATACATAATGAGCATTGGTCCCAGCAAATACCACTAAGGAGTGGAAGATAAATACAAAGTTCACATGAAGTGTTAAATATACTACAATGATGGGCCACGGCTGTATACAGGAGAGTAGGAGCCATCAATGACGTTCAGTAGTGCAGACAGAATAAATAGTGAACATTAGTCACAGCAAGTACCACTGAGGAGTGGAAGATAACTACAAAGTTCAATGAAGTACTGAAGATGAATAGATCAGCGGAATCTAATATGCAGCAACGATGAACCACAGCTTACCACAGGATAGTGGAACGAGTCAGCAGTAGTCAGCGGTGCAGACAGAGTAGACAGCGGCAAGGTAATAACAGCAGAGGTATCTGAATCAGGCCAGGTGTAGACTTGAAGAACCAGAAATGAAACGGTTAAAGGAGTGACCTTATAAAGGAGGACTGACCAATGCCAAAACTGACTAAAACACAGGTGAAGTAATCACAGGTGCAAAGCGTGGCTGACAGTCTGTACTAAGAAAAGATATTTAAAGTGATAGTTACTGTTTTGAGGCTCGGGTGGAGATACCCGGGGATCGGAGTGTGACAGATACGTTGGAATCTCTTATGAGGTTGTCCTTCCGAATAGACGGAAGACACAAGGATCGCCAGCAGAGGAAAGAGTCATCTTCTGTTGTCACTCATTCTCTCTCTCCATCACTAATAGAGACAATCCTGAACCTATGCAAGTGGGTAACTACCCAACGGTAACTACCCACTTGCATAGGAGACGCCAATGGTTATGTCTTTAATGTAGCGGCGTGAGACATTCAGTGTGTAAATGCTTAAAGAAGCCAGAAAACTTAAGGCATAGGCAAAGATGTGGAACTTTTCCTAGGCCAAAGCACCTCTCTGGCTCCTACCTCCCTACAGAATCTATTGCTGGGGCTGTTTGGAGGAAGAAAATTAGGTTTATTTATTAAATGCAAATACTAATAATTTAATGTTGGGGCTAGTTGGAGGGAAATAGCTCTATTTATTAAATGTGTATGCTATTAATTTAATGTCAGGGCTGGTTGGAGGTTTTTTAAATTTCATGTACCCATATTTGTTTTCCATATAGGGGCCCCAAAATTTCAGGATCCAGATAAGCAGCAACTGAGCTAAAGACACCAGCAGTCACAAGTCATGAAAGCAAAAAGAACAGGTAGGAGAGTGCTGGACAATCTGCTACCTGTACGGAATCTGGTGTGGCAGTCCCGAATTTGGGTGACTGTTTCACCTTGTCAGGATTTAATCTGACTGCAAGGACAGTTTGTTGGCAAATCCTGATTCACACTGTACTGCTTGTGAAGACAGAGCTTCGTGCACCTAGAAGTAGTGCACACAGTTTTGCATGTGTATTTGTCTAAAACTTGTCTAAAATTATAACCATATTACATCATAGGGGCCCCTGTCTTAAGTGGCCCAGGGCCCCCAGAGCCTTAATCCAACTATATTGATACTTTAGTGGTTCTTCCATTGATCCCACTGCCTGCCTTCAATCTTGCACTGGTCCCATTCTCAGATCACTGTGTTGAACATATGGCCAGCCCCTATTCCACTGATTATATCACACATCCTGCCTCCCTTGCAGTTACTATATCACCAGCAAACACTTGCAATAGCCCAAAATCTGACAGATAATAAAAAATAAAACTTTTACAGCAAATAAGGGGATGTAATACATTGGGATTGCCCTGTCACCAGAAGCCAAGGGCTAGTTTATGATGTGGTTCAGCGCTGGAGGACACAATCTTTAATAGAACTCTAGTGAAGAATGAGAGATGGCTTACAGAACATTTGTTTTCCCTATTTGCTTTACAGGAGTGGGCACATTGGGCTGAGGATAGGTTGTCCTAAAGTGCACTGTCTATTTAAGAATAAATATATCTCATTTGTTTATTCTTGCCATGATTCATTTTGTCAGTATTTCTCATCAACTGGTAATTTGTTTATCATATTCCATATATTATATGTATTAGTTCTCATCAGAAGGAGACTAATAATTCTACCTGCCTACTCTCCCTCAAGATCCACTAGACTCCTGAATTAAGAGGAATTCTTAATTCGGAACTCTGGGCAGAGTAGGCCATCCTCCTGGGTCCCGCCCGGATCCTGCCATGATGATACAATTTGCGATGAACAACAAAATCAAGCACAGCACAGTGGCGTAGTGGTTAGCACTTCTGCCTCCCAGCACTGGGGTCATGAGTTCAATTCCCGACCATGGCCTTATCTGTGTGGAGTTTGTATGTTCTCCCTGTGTTTGCGTGGGTTTCCTCCCATACTCCAAAAACATACTGGTAGGTTAATTGGCTGCTATCAAAATTGACCCTAGTTTCTCCCTCTTTGTCTGTCTGTGTCTGTGTGTGAGTGTGTCTATATTGTCTATATTAGGGAATTTAGACTGTAAGCTCCAATGGGGCAGGGACTGATGTGAATGAGTTCTCTGTACAGCGCTGAGTAATTAGTGGCGCTATATAAATAAATGATGATGATGATGAAGTCCCCGCCCCTTTATGTGTGATGAAGTGAAGCGCATTGTTGAGTGTTGGGGGGGCTGTGATGAGGCAAATCATGAAGTCATGCCCCCACACTTGTCTCTTGGACCTCCCCTATGGGATATCTCAAGTCTTTCTGATATTCAACAGGTTATCTCTTAAGGGAATAAATTGCTAATTAAAACATTTATGCTCACTAGTTTCCTTGTGTCATGCAGTTCATCATCTTTTAATTTTGAGAAGATGCCGCAAGATATTTTTAGTCTCCTGGAACTCCTACAAGACTATGGTCTCCAAAGAGTACTTTGTTGTGCTAAAAATAATCCCTGTATTTAACATGGCTTTATGCCCAGTTCACATTAACAAGAGTTAAAATTGGATTATCTTAATGTAATAGTCTGCAGCAGGAGAGCATTTAAACAGGGCACATTTAATTCTATGCAGCTAGAAAAGAGTATATGACTAATAGATGAATTAAATAGTGCAGGGAAAGAACCCTAAGTAACATATGCAACAACATATTTTGAAATACAGCTTTGATTTGGAAGTATTCTTCCTCTGTGGAGTATTGCTTAGAAAACAATGAAAACAAAACACACAAAAAAACCTAATAAACTATTCCCATAGTATTAGAAAACAAGCCATTGGAATTATCACTACAATATAGAAGTGCTAAACGTCAGACCGCTTAGCTTAGGTTTTGGAACCTGTACAAAGCTCGGCCCGGCTTGTTCTGATTGTCCGGAGAAAAGAGGCTCATGCATGTTTACTCATCTGGTTCAAAGGAAATACGTTATAGTGCAAACATCTCAAACAAGGTTCACAAAACAGACGTGGATGTTCATGTTCATCCAGGGACATGACAATAATCAATGTGCAATAAGTTGCATGAAAGGCAAAACTTGACAAAAATAATAAGGACTGTAAACAAAGCGATGGTACTTAACTTTGATCAATTGCTATTTGTTTATTGAAAATCTTAGTAGTAAGTGTTTTAAAACATTAATTCACAATGTGCTCTGTATGAGTCAGGGAAAACAGGAATGCATGTAAGTTTATGTTCAATTTCGCTGCCATGCATATACATAGGTGCACGTCTCCTCTCTGCTTTTAGGAACCATTTGATTGATTGCTGTATGAGATGGGAGATTGGGTAGGTACATTGTGACAATACTATACTGGCAATACTAAATATGCCATCCCTTTCAGACTATCCCTTTAAAATATTATTTTCTTTTTCCTCTTAAACCTCTGCTTATTGAGCCTCATTTATGTCCTAAATAAGCTATGTGTATGTGTTATGATTAAGGTGACATTTCATCTATCTTTATTTCATGTGTCACATTTGTACATTTCAATGTTTTAATCAAGGAACATAAATAGAAATTTGTGAGCCCCATAGTCAAATTTTAAAGCGGTACCCAAGTTTCTAGCAGGGACACATCTCATCATATCCCCCATCAAATCCTTTCTTTTCTCTCCCATCACAGACCTTTCCCAACCGACCTCCACTCTCAGCTGCATACTGCTCTGCACTGCCTGCTCAGAGAGTTCCCATCCCCTCTGAGAAGACTTTAATTTTGTAGCCCTAGAATGTGGGCTCACACAAATAGCATTCTAGGGATTCAAATGCCTTGTAGTGTTGGCGGTCATATTGCAGGGTTCTCGATAAGATTCCTACAGCTGCAGCACTCAGAGGAGATGGCAGACAGGAGCTGGGATTGGAGAAGGTGGAAGTTACAAAGGGCCTCTCAAATTAGAGGTCCTCCTACCTCTGGTCCTCTGGTAGTTATGCCCATGTTTTTATTACAGTGATACCTCTGATCCTACAGTATAAAGAAACTTTGACATATAATGTGCATATAAGTGCTGCAAAAGGTGCCCAATCAAAAGAATATATATATATATATATATATATATCCACATCAAGCACCGCATCCAGCACTTCCCATTAAACTGAGCAACATTTTGCAACCCCCTGTAGTTGCTGCCATCTTGACCACCTGTTTAAATATGCAACTATGGAGATGTATACAGCGTCGGACTGGGCCGGAGGAGGACCGGGAGATCCACCGGTAGGTCCTGATGCCAGATAGCTCCGCCCTCTTCTGTGGTGGGGCGGGGCTAGGTGCTGCGTGGGGGAAAGTGGGGCAGCGTTGGACTGGCCTGCCGGGGGGGTCCCCGATGATTGATCACTTCGCCCTCTTCACTGGTGGGGTGGAGGAGGCTGCCGCCAGCGTGGGTGGAGGCTGGTATATAGACTGCACTCTTCTTCAGCTGTGCGCTGTGCGGTACCTTAGGTAGGCACAGCACGGCTATGTACTTTACACAGGCCCAGTCTTCTATTGTTTACATCTGAATGCCCCGTCCCCGCTTCTGACCACATGTATCACTGGAGAGCTTCTCCACTTACTTCCTGCAGGCACTATTATTAAGTGGCTTCATCTGAGGTGCGCTGGGGCGCGCGGTGCAGTAGAAGAGGAAGTGCTCAGAGGCTCCTTCAGAATGAATGGGTCACTGATGTGCAAGGTATGGTCCCCCCCTTTCCTTCCCTCCATGTTTGCCAGTCTGTCTTACTGCTGCTTGTACCCTAATTTGGTTTCTCTATCGCCCCCCCCCCCGTCTCCCCTTTGTTTCTATAATAATGTCTTGAGATGCTTTGTATAAGCAGCAGTTATATATAAACGTGTCTTCTGAGATATACTCACATTGTGCTGGACATTTATAGATCATTCAGAGTTATTGTTTTATTTTATGCATTATAGTATGTCCACAACAGGTCAATTAACTGATATAGTGCACTCTTTATCCAACAATAAATATGACACCTGACAAATGTCCCATCTGTAAAGGACACTACACATGCACTGCTTCACTTACAAATCTACTATATTTAAATCTGCCTAGCTGCCTAAAGTATCTCAATCCCAGCAGTCAAATCCCTCCATGGTTGTCTGTCCTACCCTGTTTGATTCTGCACCTCTCTTTGTTTCGCTATGTGTACCTCTGGCCCTCTCCCTACTCTGTCTCTTTTGAATGTGCTCCATGCTTTTGTATTTGTACCAATGTCCACCTGTCTCTCTCCCCATGTGCATTTCTCTCTGCCCAACCCCTCCCTCCCCCCAATGCCCCACTCCCCAACTGTTTGTGTGTGGCTGGCAGCATTAGTCGCATCTGCCCATGTTGTTGGGTCATTCACCACTAAAAACTTGGGCCTGTAGAAGGAAAGAACAGAAAGATGACAGAAGAGACAGAAAGCATAATTGTAACATTTAACTTTTATTTAGGTAAGTGTATATACGGTATTTGTATATATTGTATTTATATTATCAATGGTTGAAGTAGAAATTTGACGGGGAGAGCATTTGCCACATATGTTTTTCACACTTATCCCCTTGTCACATATTTTCCCCCATTCTCCCCTTGAAGGGAGCCCAATCACGATTATTTTACACAGGCCAAATAAATTCATAAAACACACCCAGGATTTGCCATGTCTCCACCGCCTACAATCACTCCTTACAACAAATGGGGGTGCCAGTGTTCTAGTATATGGTGGTACACCGCCACATCTTCTAGTGCCCTTATTGTAACACTATCACACTCTAGCCACTTACATTTCACATACCGCTGCGCTATAAATATATATATATATATATATATATATATATATATATATATATAGTGTGTATCATCATCATCAGTTATTTATATAGCGCCACTAATTCCGCAGCGCTGTACAGAGAACTCATTCACATCAGTCCCTGCCCCATTGAAGCTTACAGTCTAAATTCCCTAACACATACACACACACACAGACAGACAGACAGAGAGACTAGGGTCAATTTTGATAGCAGCCAATTAACCTACCAGTATGTTGTTTTTTTGGGCGTGTGGGAGGAAACCGGAGCACCCGGAGGAAACCCACGCAAACACAAGGAGAACATACAAACTCCACACAGATAAGGCCATGGTCGGGAATCAAACTCATGACCCCAGTGCTGTGAGACAGAAGTGCTAATCACTAAGCCACTGTGCTGCCCACTGTGTATATGTAGATTTATTTAATTATTTCTTATTTTATAACGCCAATATCATGATAGTATTAAAAGTAATGGGACCAACAAATAAGCGTTCATGTTATGCCACACAATAGTGCCCCCGGTTCATATTATGCCTCATAGTTGTGTCCCCGGCTCACATTATCCCTCATAGTTGTGCTTTCATTTCATATTATCCCTTATAGTTGTGCCCCCTGTTCATGTTATGCCTCACAGTTGTGCCCCCATTTGCAAGGTCTGCTTTGTCATTATAGACCACACTGTGGTGCTATAGGTTATCCTCTGTGGGCTGACCACATCCCCTTTAATGACTGACCACACCCCTCTTGCAGTTGGCAACACCTCAATGTATTGGGCCCCTATCACTGCATTCCCCCGGTGGGCCCTTTATGTCCCAGTCCGACACTGGATGTATACACACACAGAGGAGGGAGGAAGGACATTAGGATTGTATTATTTTTGCATTTTGCATATTGGCAGCTGACCATTATGTGTATTTTATACTGCAAATTCAATTTTTTATAAATTTATATGTAAAATATATTGGGCTCTATTCACTAACATACTAATCTGCATAGTGCCCTAGAACTGAGTTTTAGGAGAAAAGCAGCTCTATATATAATATTGACCTATTACATATAACACAGCTCTGCTCCAAAATGGAACAGATGTGACAGAGGATTTTGGCACAGGGAGGAGGAGAGGTAGCGACGCGACAGGCTGCATTACGATTATTAATATCATACACGCCACCCTTGCTCTTACTCTACTCTGTTGAAAGAGCAGGAAGGCGCTTTCCTCCATATTTGCTTTGGTACATAGAGCCCAATGTCATTCCTATTATTAAAAACAAAAAAACAGGCACTTCAAGCGTCTCCATAGACACATTCATGCAACATTGCTATAATTTATGTCAAATTTGATATACAGTAGGATGCACGTTTGTTGATAGAGTTTTTGCCTGAATGCTACTTTGTCATAGAAAATGACAAACTTATGTAGACACAGGAATGGATATTGCAACTGAAGTGGCATTAGTGGGGTACGAAATTTTGGAGCTGATTAGAGTGACAGTGAGTACTACGAGAAAAAATTTACGAAACTGAGTTGCACCAACAGGTAAGAAATGCTGACTGACGTTAATATTGACAAAAGAAGTCCCCGACAATGTGGTGTGAAAACACGAGCACCAGTAATGACAGCAGGCTGTGTTGACGTTGTTAAAAATGGCGATCGCTATATCAGTATTTTTAAAGCTGCATTGCCGGGACCCTAACCCTATTCCTAACCCTAACCCTATTCTTAACCCTAACCCTAACCCTATTCTTAACCTTAACCCTAACCCTATTCCTAACCCTAATCCTAACCCTATTCCTAAGGCTAACCCTAACTGTAACACTTAGCTCCGATGAGAATCGGCTTTGCCGCTTTACAAATAGAGATATAGCGGTCGCCATTTCAAATGACGTCAAAACAGTTTGCCGTCATTACTGGTGGTCGTGGTTTCTCAGCACACTGTTGGGGACTTCTTTTGGCATTACCAAGGTCAGTCAGCATTTATTATGTGTTGGGCAAGTCAGTTTTGTATATTTTGTTTCGTGGTAGTTAATGTCGGAGTTACCAGCACCGTTAATGTGGCTACCACCAACTACTGGCTACACTAAGAGACATACCGCTGACAACCGAAAAACTAAGGGATGTCATTGCAACATGGCTTATCCCGCTTGGATTCTCCTGAGGATATGTCATTTGTGATAGCACCACTAATATTGTGAGAGTATTACAGCAGAAAGAATTCTATCACATTCCCTGTTTTGCTCACACAGTCAGGCTGGTGGTACCGAGCTTTTTAAAAATTGACAGTGACATGCAGGAGATGCTTTCTGTATCCCAAAAAATTTAGGGACATTTTCAGGATTCTGCAACAGCATATAGGAAATTGCAGCAGCTGCAAGTACAATTTATTTTGCCCTGCCACCAACTGAAGCAAGAGGTGGTAACAAGGTGGAAATCTACCCTTTATATGCTTATGAGGATGAAGGAACAGCACAAAGCCATCCACGCTTACTCCACAAGCCATGACATTGGGAAAGGAAGGGGAATGTTTTTTAGTCCAGTGCAATGGAGAATACTTTTCGTATTGTGTAAGGTGCTGAAACGATTCAAAGTATTCACCTGTGAACTGAGATCAGACACTGATAGCTTGAGCAAAGTGATTCCCTTAATTAGACTTTTGAAAAAGCATCTTGAAAAATTGAAGGAGGAGATGAAACAAAGAAATTACTCTAACTATGTCGGACTTGTAGATGGAGTACTTAAATCGCTTCGGCAGGATCGAAGAGTTATCAACTTCTTGAAATCGCATCACTACATTTTGGTGACTATGCTTGATCCTAGGTTTAAGAGCTATGTCTTCTCTTTATTTCCCACTGTCCCAGATCACAAGAGATGCAATGAGCACCTGGTGAGCAAGTTGACAGCTAAAGTGGTACCTGACATGACAGTGTCCCCTCCTTCAGTTTCTCAGGCTACTGCTGCTAGGAAAAAACTAAACTTTTCAAATAGACCCAAAGTTGATGCAGATGATTCAGCAGAAAATTTTGACATTTGGTCTGGTCTAAAAGAATTGCCCAAATATCGTGACAGCTCTGTCATAAAATGAACTACAAATTTCACGAGGAAGGCCTTTACTGGCATTTGGATCAAAGTACAGAGACTTCTGTAATGGTGGATTCCAGCCTGGATTAATTAATATTGAGTGATGATGATGTACACACTGATGAGGGTGAGGATGATGACAATGAGTGCAAGTGCTGAGATTTAGCTGAGAGAAGGAAGCTAGCTGATGCTGGTATGCTTTTTGGGTAGAATGACATGTTGGCAATTTTATGTTTTTCTACAGTAAACTTTCACCTTTATTAGAGATGTGGTTTTTTTCTTTAAAAAGGTAAAAGCTTTTTTTTACATTTTTGATTACCTGACTTAAAACCACTGTGCACTTGAACATAGGCTTTAGCACATGACATAGAGAGATTAGTAGCATCATGGCTGAGACTGGAGAGTGACAAAAACAATGTGACTGAAGACTGGAGAGTAACAAGAACATTGCTATCCCTGTTTCTGTGTCACCAACGGCACGGAGACTAGAGAGTGATAAGCACAACGTTACTGAAGGCTGGAGAGTGACAAGAAGAATGTGACTGGAGACTGGAGGGTGACAAGGACTGGTTCTGTATGAGTTGTGGTGCAGTAGAATGTGACTGGAGACTTTTAAAAACACTGCCAGCCCTAATACTTGAATTTCTGTTTCAGCACTAAAAACTGCCACCTCTCCTATTTTTGGGTAAGCTATGGCAAAGTACAATGTGACTGCAGATTTTGAAGAACTCTGCCAGACTTATTATTTCTATTTCAGCAATGACAATTATCAATGGAGGAATGCCACGTAGACTGACAACAACACTGGGACCTCTCCTGTTTCTGTATAAGCTATAATAACGCAGTACAATGTGACTGCAGATTTTGAAGAACACTGACATCCCTATTATTTCTATTTCAGCAATAACAATTAGCAATAGAGCAATGGGCCTCTCCTGTTTCTGTGTAAGTTGTAACTCAGTAGAATGTCACTGGAGACTTTTAAGAAAACTGACACCACTCCTTTTTCTGTTTTAGATATGATGCTGCCCAAGTGCACTAGAGACTGGCAAGAACCATGCTACCCCTTCAGTGTCTCACTGTGATATGGTGCTGGATCGCCGTGGAGGGGGTGGTACTTATAGAATCTAAAACTTGCGAGATCCAATGATGCAACAATGATGTTTTGCCTTGCGCGAAAGTACCGAGCCCAGCTGGCGAAGTTCGGGTGGTCTCGGTTCTCAGAGAACCAAGCCGAAGCATCTTTAATCTTTATAATCTTTAATCTTTATTTGCCCATCTGGGGTTTCTTGTCATTACATTCCTCACTTTGAATTTGGTTGTAGGCAGTAGGTGCAAGTGCAGGATTTTAGTAGAATATTGTGTTTAAAAAAATTCTGGTTTAAAGAGGAAATTCGAGTTTACCTGTGTTTCCTCCTCCTCTCCACACTATGAGACAGCAGGACAGAACTTCATTTAAATCATCTCTGTCTATTACTTTACGATTGCTCTCTTCTAGCAGCAACTGGTACTGGCCCTAAAATCTTGATTGTACAGCAAAGATTTTTGAGGCCCTCAAACCTGCCAAATTTGACTGACTTTAAAGCCAGATTGAATAAGTCAAACAACTGTATAAATATTAGAGATGAGCGCACTCGGATTTCTGAAATCCGAGCCCACCCGAACGTTGCGGATCCGAGCCGGATCCGAGACAGATCCGGGTATTCCCGCCAATTGCAAAACTGAAAGCGAGGCTCTGAGTCATAATCCCACTGTCGGATCTCGCGATACTCGGATCCTATAAATTCCCCGCTAGTCGCCGCCATCTTCACTCGGGCATTGATCACGGTAGAGGGAGGGTGTGTTAGGTGGTCCTCTGTCCTGCTATATCGCGTGCTGTTCAGTTCTATGCTGTGCTGTGCTGTGCTGTGCTCTGTGTTCTGCTCAGTCCAGTGGTGCTGTGTCTTGTGCTCTGTCCTTCTAAGGGCATTGTTATTTCCCCATTATTCCCAAATTCTAAAAAATTTCAAAAATAGTTATAAAATTTTTTACAAAAAAAGTAATTATAAAAAAAAATAAAATAAAATATCCCAAAACAATCCTCCAGTATAAGTCCATTGGTACTGCTAGATTACAAAGTTCACTGATTCAGCAGTATAAGTCTAGTGGTACTGCTATATTACAAAGTTCACTGATTTTGCAGTATAAGTCCATTGGTACTGCTATATTACAAAGTTCACTCATTCTGCAGTATAAGTCCATTGGTACTGCAATATTACAAAGTTCACTCATTCTGCAGTATAAGTCCAGTGGTACTGCAATATTACAAAGTTCACACATTCTGCAGTATAAGTCCATTGTTACTGCCATATTACAAATTTCACTGATTCTGCAGTATAAGTCCAGTGGTACTGCTAGATTACAGAGTTCACTGATTCAGCAGTATAAGTCCAGTGGCACTGCTGTAAAACTCCAGTCCAGTGGTTCTCTCCTGTGCCGCATATAATTTTTAAAGGCTTTGCAGAGTGTGTGTGGCTTAGGAGTACACTCTCTTGTGCTACATATCATGCAGAACAAAAATTTGGAGGATAAAGTAGGGAAAGATCAAGATCCACTTCCTCCTAAAGCTGAAGCTGCTGCCACTAGTCATGACATAGACGATGAAATGCCATCAACGTAGTCTGGCAAGTCCAATGCCCAATCTCCTAGTACAGGGCATGTAAAATCCAAAAAGCCCAAGTTCAGTAAAAGTAGCAAAAAGAGAAACTTAAAATCATCTGCGGAGAAACGTAAACTTGCCAATATGCCATTTACGACACGGAGTGGCAAGGAACGGCTTAGGCCCTGGCCCGTGTTCATGACTAGTGGTTCAGCTTCACCCAAGGATATTAGCCCTCCTCCTCCTTCCCCCCCCTACAAAAAAATTGAAGAGACTTATGCTGTCAGCAACAAAACAGCAAACAACTCTGCCTTGTAAAGAGAAATTATCACAAATCCCCAAGGCGAGTCCAAGGGTGTTGGTGGTTGTCAAGCCTGACCTTCCCATCACTGTACGGGAAGAGGTGGCTCGGGAGGAGGCTATTGATGTAGCTGGCGCTGTGGAGGAACTTGATGATGAGGATGCTGATGTGGTTATTGTAAATGAGGCACCAGGGGGGGAAACAGCTGATGTCCACGGGATTAAAAAGCCCATTGTCATGCCTGGTCAGAAGACCAAAAAATGCACCTCTTCGGTCTGGAGTTATTTTTATCCAAATCCGGCCAACCAATGTATGGCCATATGTAGCTTATGTAAAGCTCAAATAAGCAGGGGTAAGGATCTTGCCCACCTAGGGACATCCTCCCTTATACGTCACCTGAATAACCTTCATAGTTCAGTGGTTAGTTCAGGAACTGGGGCTAGGACCGTCATCAGTACAGGGACACGTAAATCCCTTGGTCCTGTTGGATACACACCAGCAACACCCTCCTCATCAACTTCCTCCACGATCTCCATCAGATTCAGTCCTGCAGCCAAAGTCACCAGCCAGACTGAGTCCTCTTCAATAAGGGATTCATCCGAGGAATCCTGCAGCGGTACGCCTACTACTGCCACTGCTGCTGTTGCTGCTGTTAGTCGGTCATCTTCCAAGAGGGGAAGTCGTAAGACCGCTACGTCTTTCACAAAACAATTAACCGTCCAACAGTCGTTTGCCATGACCACAAAATACGATAGCAGTCACCCTATTGCAAAGCGTATAACTGCGGCTGTAACTGCTATGTTGGTGTTAGACGTGCGCCCGGTGTCCGCCATCAGTGGAGTGGGATTTAGAGGGTTGATGGAGGTATTGTGTCCCCGGTACCAAATCCCATCGAGATTCCACTTCACTAGGCAGGCGATACCAAAGATGTACAGAGAAGTACGAGCAAGTGTCCTCAGTGCTCTTAAAAATGCGGTTGTACCCACTGTCCACTTAACCACGGACATGTGGACAAGTGGTTCAGGGCAAACTAAGGACTATATGACTGTGACAGCCCACTGGATAGATGCATCACCTTCCGCAGCAACAGCAGAAGCTGCATCAGCAGCAGCATCTACACAACGGCTGCTCGTGCAAAGGCAGGCAACATTGTGTATTACAGGCTTTAATAAGAGGCACAACGCTGACAACATATTAGAGAAACTGAGGGAAATTATCTCCCAGTGGCTTACCCCACTTAGACTCTCATGGGGATTTTAAAGTCAGAGGAATACATTCTGGCCACTGTTCTCGATCCTCGGTTTAAAGCGTATGTTGTGTCTCTGTTTCCGGCGGACACAAGTCTACAGCGGTGCAAAGACCTGCTGATCAGGAGATTGTCAGGAGACAGCTCCACCTTCATTTTTTTCCACACCTGTGGCTGCGAGGAAAAAGCTCAGTTTTCATAAAAGACCCGCTGGCGGGGATGCTGAGAACATCTGGTCCGCACTGAAGGACCTGCCAACCATTGCAGACATGTCTACTCTCGCTGCATTGGATGCTGTCACAATAGAAAAAATGGTGGAGGATTATTTTGCTGACACCATCCAAATAGACATGTCAGACAGTCCATATTGTTACTGGCAGGAAAAAAAGGCAGTTTGGAAGCCCCAGTACAAACTGGCTATATTTTATCTGAGTTGTCCCCCCTCCAGTGTGTACTTGGAAAGAGTTTTTAGTGCAGCGGGTAACCTGGTCAGTGAGCGGCGAAGGAGGTTGCTTCCTCAGAACGTTGAAAAAATGATGTTCATAAAAATGAATTATCAATTACTCAATCAAGTACAGCACTGGCCCCCAGATACTACAGAGGGACCTGTGGTTGTGGAGTCCAGCGGGGACGAATTGATAATGTGTGAGGATGAGGAAGTACACACTGAAGGGGGCGAGGAATCTGAGGATGAGGACGACATCTTGCCTCAGTAGAGCCAGTTGAGTTTGTACAGGGAAAGATGAATAGCTTTTTTGGTGTGGGGGCCCAAACAAACCAATCATTTCAGCCACAGTTGTTTGGTTGGCCCTGACGCTGAAATGATTGGTTTGTTAAAGTGTGTATGTCCTATTTCAACGTCATAAGGGTGGGTGGGAGGGCCCAAGGACAATTCCATCTTGCAACTCATTTTTTGGCATTATGTGACCGTTCAACAGTCGTTTGCCATGAGCACAAAGTAAAACAAAATTAAAACCAATTAAACAAATTAAACCAAAAGTTAAATGCCCAGTCATAATAAAAAAAAAAGAGGTATTGACGTCCTCGAACTACTGTACTGTTTATAACTTAGAAACACTACACTGGAAAGTTTGAGCCTTTAAATGAAAAAGTCACTCTTCATTGCACGAATATTTGCAACAGGGACAGTTTTTTGGTTAACAAAGTCAACAAATAACACTTCGACCCTGTCTGTCTTTCACATACTTGATGGGATCTCAATGATGAATGCTCAGTACCATGGTCGTCTAAAACAAGAGGTATTGAAGTGCTCGAATTACTGTAGGGTTTATAACTTAGAAACACTACACTTGAAAGTCGGAGGAGGTATTGTGGCCCCGGTACCAAATTGGGTACTGGGACCACTCCACTATGCAGTCCAGAAAGCTACCTCGGTGAAACGTTTTGGACTAAAAACAATATTGTGAGGTGTTCAGAATAGACTGGAAATTAGTGAAAATGATTGTTATTGAATATTATTGAGGTTAATAATAGCGTAGGAGTGAAAATAAACCAAAAAAACTTGATTTTAACACTTTTTATGCTTTTTTCAAAATAAATCCGAATCCAAAACCTTAAATCCGAACCAAAACCTTTTGTCAGGTGTTTTGTGAAATAAATCCGAACCCAAAACCTCAAGCAAATCCGAACCCAAAACACAAAACACGAGACACCAAAAGTGGCCGGTGCACATCCCTAATAAATATATCATACAACATATGGACTAGATATGTGTTCTGTCCCCTGTGTTTTGGTTTTGGATGTGGTTTTGGTTCTAAAATATGTTCATGTTTTGGTTTTGTGACTGGTTTTGCCAGAAAATTGTGAAAGGTTTAGGTTTTAGTTTCTAGAGTTTATTAAACGTTGTGTAAAATTAGTAAAATAATGGCGTATATATTACTATTTACAGGACTAACATTCTTTTCCAGTCATTTCCAGTCTATCTTCTAATGATCTCTTCACAACTGTCCCAGTTTTCGCCTGTTTTGGCCAAAGTCTTAATGAAGTATTTGGTGATGTTGCCATTGTTGCATTTGCTTTCTCCCATTTAATTCCAAAAATAATTAAACTGCATAGTGTTGATATATCCCTTTCATTGCACTAAAACCTCCTGCGCAAGTTCAGATTTACTATTACTGTAATTGAACAAACAAATAAATAACCACACGGACACCAATGTATATTTGGCTAAAGTTCACAGTTTTTATTTTAAAAAAATGGTGGCAGAGAGAACAATACGAGTCAGCTAACAACTAATAGCAAAACCAAACAGTGGAAGGTCAAATTGCCATTACACCACTGGTTCCAGGATATA